>NC_056524.1:11301899-11343319 GCF_019175285.1 Sceloporus undulatus
CTGGCCTCTCTCCCCCTCAAGATGGTGGTTGGAGGAGGGCTCTTTGATAAAAACAATATCATTCAATCTTCGCTCCATCTTCTCAGATGATCCTAAACATTTTTAAATTTCAATAAGTTCTGTATCCAAATTCCATTCTTTTCCCCAAAAAAATCATCACCATTTCCCATTCTTCTTTTCTGCTCTTTTTGCTATAGTTTTTTACATTGCATGGAAATCTGTCAAGTTCTCTATATTTACTCTTAACATCCAGTTCTCCCATGATGGTGCATTATTATTTTTCCTTAGTTTAGCAATCTCTATTCTGGCTGCCATTACCATATACAAAATAACTCTCTGATATTTTTTTTCATCTTGTGGTTTTAAAATTGACATCATATTCAACAAGAATAATTTAGGGTCAAATGGAAATTTATTTCCTAATATTTGTTGAATTGATTAATAAATCTCTAGCCAAAAACTTTGGATTATCTTACATCTCCACCAGATATATAATAAATTACCTCTTTCCTCCGTACATCTCCAACAGTTACCTTGATTTAACAATATGTTAAGATACAAATGTAAATTTGTTACTTGATATATGGATGATAATCTTTCCTCATTTGTATCTTTTTTAGTTTTATTTTTGCAACTACTTGTTTTTATTATAAAATTTAATAAAGATATTATATACCAGAAGACATTTTATTCTGAGAAATATTTGATATTTATTTTTCCCTCCCCTAGAAAAAGGAGACACTTCATAGGATTTCCCCCATTATTCTTAGAATCATAGAATAGCATCGCAGGTGCTCAAAAATCATTTCATCCAACATTAAGGATGCAAGTATTCATACATTTATGAAGTCATTTTACCATTTTTCTCTCTAGTGTGAGAAAGTTCTCAAAACTGTGTAGTTTTTTGAGGATTATTTGTGGTTTCGAACTTATTCTGTCAAATAGAAAGTGAAGGTCTTGTATAGCAAATTGCATTTTCTGTGCGGAAAACATACTTTTTCAGTAAAGAAATTTTATTTTCTGCATAGAACCATATTTTCTGTTGAGGAAATGCCATTTTCTGTACAAACTCTATGTGCATTTGGAAGTGGTGGTGCTGAGTAAATCCCAGCTTTAAGATTCTCATCTATCCAGGATTCTAATCACCATTTTTCATCTAGTCATTGAATATTTCTGAATATTCTTTCCATCACTACCCAACCTTACTAATGCAGGAAATCCACAGCTAAAACTTCTCTGAGACAATTACCTATTCTCTGTTTAAAAATATGAATGAAGGAGAAGTTACCACCTTCTACCTACGAGCAACTTTCACCACCAATAAATTATTCATACTATTTTGCCTCAATACCCTTCCTTGTAATTTTGGTTTACTGGTTTGGGGCCTCTGGTATAGCAGAAAACAAGCTTGATCTATTTTCCACATCACAGCTACATGACAGAGACATCTCTTCCAGCTGAAGATACCCAGCTCCCTCAATCATTCCTCAAAGAAATGGATTTCAAAATATTTTACTGTCTTGGCTGCCTTCTCTGGATCCATTCCAAAAAATCTGCATCCCTTTTAAACTCTGCTGTCTAGCTGTGGTCTGACCAGAACAGAATACAATGGTATTAATACTTCCTTTGACATGGCATTTAGACTTCAGTTGATGCACCTCAGAATCTCATTGGCTTTTTTGTCATTGTATCACACTGTCAACTCATGTTTAGCTTGCAAGTCTCCTTTTCGTTATTGGTGCAGGAGTATCTGTGTGCCTATGTATGAAAGAGAGATGGCTATCCAATGCAGTAGATTAACGCTACATTGAGGATACAAAATGATGGCTGTTTTTGCTGTTATGTCTTGCAGTGGTAAGCTCCATTCCCTAAAAAAGATGTTGAGGAGGAAAAGGACATGTGCTATTACAAATATTAACGATAAGCCGGTTTTTCTGCTCATAGACTGTTGGAAGAGCCGGCGTAATAGTTTGGGTCTTGGGTCACCTGTTGACTTACAACATCCAAATAAGTTTCATAGGTTTTTCTTAAGCAGGGAATACTCAGAGGTGATTTTGCCAGTTCCTTGCTCCGAAATATTGCCTGCAGCCCCTGGCATTCCTTGGTGGTCCCTCATGCAAGTACTAACCAGGCCTGACCCAGCTTAACTTCCAAGATCACATGGGATCAGGCGCCTTCACACACTTCAGTTTCCCAACAAAAACAGTTGGACTGTCTGATTTCTGTCCAATGTCACCTGGCCATATTCAATTCAAGGTTGCAGAAGCAGAGTTGCACATGTGGTGCCAGTACATATGGATACACATGAATATGTGGTTGTGTATTTGGTTATATATTTGGTGTTTCAGATTCACTATTTTGATATTCAACACCAGGGCTGACTAACACAATTAATGTGTAACTCCACATGCAGAGCTTAATGCTACACAAGGCACAATGTAGGATCTTGCCCATACTTCCTTTTGTTTTTTTCTAGAACCTCCTGCCAATTTCAGCAGAAGGCCCCAAGTTTCTAGTAGAAACAACTCTGCCTGTAGCCTCCATCTCATACTTATTTTGTTAAACCTCTCTCACTTTCCTTCCATACTTCATCAGCTTTCCCCCTAAGAACACATCTTTTAGGCCTTTCACAAGGAGAACAAAACATCTTTCACAGCCTTGAATGGTTTAGAGTGCAATTTTCTGTATCTCTCACAATTCTGCTTCTTTTGAGCTGGAACAACCAGAACTATTCACGATAAGACAGGTGCAATTTTTACATGGGTGCCTTATAAGAGCCACAGCTTGTAAGACGTCCTTGATGTTCTTACACCCAGTCTTTTAAGTCAATGGAAATTGGGCACAACAGTTTCCCATGGGTTGTTCCTACAAACCAGGGGTAGCCAAAGTTTGTCACTGTTTGGCTCCCATCAGTCCTAGCAAACATAGCCAACAATGAGGAATGCCAACACTTGCAGTCCAAGAACATTTGGATGATTTGCCTTGCTATAAAGAATCAGGTTCACCGCTACTATTAGGAGAATGTTAGAGATGCCTCAGGCAGCAGATTTTGCTGATCATGTTAAAGCAGCCAATTGTTACTTATTCAGTTTATTATTTTACTGGCAGACATAGTGAGATCCTTCTAGTATTTTCTTCTTCCTTGGGTGAGATAGGGCCCCATTTGCTGCAAAATGTGGTAATCAGCACTGCCATTATCTGGGCAAGGCAGTTCAGTGCTTTGAGACCACTTCTAATTCACAAAAGGGTTAATGATATGATGCATTAAGTTATATGTATTACAGTCAGCACCATATAGGATCAATAGAGATCATGAGGCATAATCACCCTATGGGCTCAACCAGCTTGTGAGAGCTGTGAAAGCTTCCAGACACTCTGAAGATGAGAAGTGATAAAATATGGCACCAAGAAGAGGAAAGGGGAATTTAAGAGACTTTGGGCAGTGGTGAAGGGATAGGCGAGGCCCTGCTGCCTCACTGTTTCTTTTGAAGGGATACATCTACACCATTGAAAGGGTGCAGTTTGAAGCCACTTTAAGTGCACCATCCAATGAAATTATGGGATTTGTAGTTTTGCAAGGTCTTTAGCCTTTTCTGCCAAAGCATGCCGGTGCCTCACACAACTACAAATCCCAGTATTTTGTAGGACGGAATCGTTTGTAATTAAAGTGGTGTGTGACTGCATTATTTCTACAGTGTAGTTGCATCCAAAGATGCCCAAATTCCCATCCTCCCATGAGCATCCAAAGACCCACCCAGAATACCATCTGGATTGTGAGTAAAACAGGAACACTTTTAGCTAGTCACATTGGGACATAGGTTTTCTTTCTGATCACAGCTGAATGTGATTCAAGGCTGTTTTGTAACCTTGTAACTATTCCTAGGTACAGTCGGCCCTTCTTATACACAGATTTTTTATACATGGATTCAAGCATCCACAGTTCAAAAAAATGTTCAAAAAAAGTATACATTTCAAATATCAAACCTTGATTTTCCATTTTTTTATAAGGGACACCATTTTGCTATGTCATTATATTTAATGGGACTTGAGCATCCACGGATTTTGTTATCCATGGGGGAATCTTGGAACCAAACCCCAGCATATAACAAGGGTCCACTGTAACACCTGAAGGGAGGTCCATTCCTGTATGTGTGATACCTTTGCTAATGGGTGATCTACTTACTTAGAGTAAAAGCTTTCCTAAAAAATACCTCTTTCTTTCCACTCTCTCTCCACATGCCTTTGCTCAGTGTGTGCTTATATATGAACATACATGATCCTATCTCCCATGGAAAGAGTAGGGGAAGTCTTTTCAGAGTTGGAGGTAGAAAGGGACCAGTTATACCACTAAGTGACATTCGTCTCGCTCACTGAATCTTGGGGTGCAGTGATTCTCAAACTATTGCTATGGTGCTCCAGAAGTTTTGGCCTCCAGCTCTCGGGATTCTTGACTGCTGGCCAAGCTGGCTAGGACTTCTGGGAACTGAAATTCAAAATAGCTGGAGGAACAAAGTTTAGGAACCAATGCATTAATGGTTGGGGATGGGGTCATATGATTGAATTTGAGGTGGGCGTACCACTTTCTTCTGAAGAGTAGGAGGCAAGGAGAAACCATGAACACCTATAAGCAATAATTCCTGACCTAAGTAGTTCTGGTGTGGTGAATATCATTTAAAAAAAGTTTCTCTCTATAACAAATTAACTAGAGGGGATATTAATAGAAGCTGAGAGATTGCTTTTATTCCAGATGAATACTTAACTCATTTTTGTAATGGAGGTTGGTGTGTGCCAGTTTACATTTATCCCCACATCCCCATGGAATTCTGAAGAGGAATTATTCTCTATTGGAGATGACAAGTAGAGACGCATATTGCTAGGCTACAAGAATGCATCTTTGTTCTATATGGCCGTAGATTTCCTTTCAGACTTTGCTTGTGGCAAAAAGATTACCAACTGTGTTTCAATCTATTTTTTTCCATTAACACATTTAATGTGTCGACTAGCACCAGCACTTGGACTTTTAGAAATTCAGGTGTTTTTGAGAATGCCTGTGTGAAACAGCACCAGTTCTTTCATGAGAGCGAGGCAGAAATAAAGCCTTGTGAAGTAGCTCATTGTAAATGGAAGACCCTCTTGCCTTTCTGCATGTTCCTAAAGAGTATTATTATCCTCTTGACACTGTTGCTACTGTTACCAAAATTGATTCCCTGAAAATGCCCCCCAATATTTTGTCTAAGACAGATCCCTCAGATAGATGTGAATATTTTATTTTAGATGAAATTTGGTGGCAAATCTAGATTCAGATCTCATCATCCGTTTTCTGCATTTCAGGGATGCAGAAGTGTTCTTACACATCACCTGGAGGATGTGGATATAGGGAGGGGTCTGCACATGTTGGTAACAAGCCATTATTCATGTTTGTCACAATCCTGATCGGCTGTGTTCTGGGAGTCGGATAAAGATAGTTCATGACGTCTTCCAGCTCCCCTGAAAGCTTACAAAGATCCCCAATTTTGGTATATTTTGAACAAATTTTCTTCCATAAACCTGCTCAAAATGGGTTAAAAGACCTACTACTAAATATAATAGGTTTTGATTCCACAAATGTCCAAGCCTATCACATATCCCAACATTTTTAAAAATAAAAAAATTATAACAAGTAAAAACCATTTTCAGTCACTTTCAGTCACATTGTGTGGCCTGCCAGGAGGCAAAATATGGCATAACCTTCAATATTTCACAGATGAAATCTGGGACATGTGGGGCTGCCCAAAATCAGAGTGTGGTCAAGATGGGAAATGTTATTAATGAAGATCAGCACATAAGCTAGGACAGCTGCAGTAGTTTGCTTTTGCCTGGGTCATAGAATCATAGAGTCCAGCTCTTTTTTTTTTTTTAATTTTATTGCTTACAAAAAGTAAAACACCATTACATCCCCATTCTACTTTAAAAACACAAGCTAGAATACAGATTTACAAAACTGAGATCTCATTCAAAACTCCACACCAAAATCTCCTGTGGAGCTGTGGTGGAACATGAACATGAGAATTGGAATTAATGTATTCTATAAGAGGTAACCACTTTTCCTTGAACTGGTTGCAGTTCCTTGCCTCAGAGGTTGTCTTGGCATCATCTGCAAGATTCTCCATTAACCATCCTTCCCAGAACTTCGTCCACCGTTTATCCATGGACAGATGGCCTGTTTTCCAGTTTCTGGCAATGATTAATCTAGCTATAGCAACTGAAAAGGATATAATTTCTTTATGATGGAGAAATTTATTATCAAATTGAAATATTGACAAGAGAAGCAACTCCGGGGTGGGTTGAACCTTTTGCTTAGTGATGTCTGACATCAATTGGACAATTGGGCACTCAAACCACATGTGTAGGTATGTACCTCTTGCCCCACAACCCCTCTAGCACAAAGATGTCTTCCTTGTCATTCGTGCTAGCTGGACAGGGGTCAGGTACCATCTGTATACCACTTTCAATGTGTTTTCCCATAGGGCAGATGGCTTAGACTTATAAGGAGGACATGACCATATATGATGATATTCTGCATCTGAAATAACTGACTGTATATCCAACTCCCACCCTGTTTTATAGAAAGTACCCCTCCCATATGAGTTTTCAACCATCCAGTTATACAATGCAGCTGAACCTCCCTTCACTGGTGGACCTGGGACTGTACCCATTTGTTCAAGTATTGTCAATGGTCGAGGGGTTTCTCCTGACCATACTAGTTGGGACACAAATGAGGTAATTTGTTGAATTTGAAGCCAAGAGGGTCTAAGAGGCGACAACACATTTAATATACTTTCTGTATTGGGGGGGGGAGTCCAACTCTGTGGGTGAAAATTACTTCATACTTTGAATTCAGTCTGAAACAATGGAAGTAAGCTGAGGACAAAGGTCGAAAGTGGTAGGGAGAGGGAGAAACTGGAACAGATGAAAAAGTGTTTTGGTAGCAGATTAATTGGGACAATTAAGGCCAATTCAAAGCTATTGATGGGTACTGTTTCCCAAATCCTAGCAAAGTTACTCCAACTTGTGGTAACCCTATCATAGGGGTTTCTAGGCAAGAATTATTTGGAGGAAGGTTGTCATCGCCTTCCCCTATGGTTGAGAGAGAGTGACTTGCCCAAGATCACCCATTGGATTTCTATGTCAGAGTGGGAACTCCAACACTAGTTTGCCAGAGTCCTAGTCCAGCACTTAAAACACTACACCATGCTGGTGCTGTGTAAATATATGTCAGCATAGGTATACTGGATCCCACTGTTCTACAACCAATTGTGAAATAGAGATCAAGGCCCTTCTCTTTAATTAGTTCCATATCCGCTAAGTTAACAGTGTGCGTGTGCGTGTGTGCTGAGAGAAAGAGAGTGATTCTGTATGAATGCAGAAGGTTTGGCTACGCTAGAGATGGCATTGGCACTTCATCTGAGAAAATGCAACCACTTTCTCAACAGTTCAGTCCATGCATCTGAGGACACAGATCAAGTCTACCAAAGCTTACCCTACAAATTCCTTGGCTCAAACAAGTCTCAAAGATGCTATGAGATCCCTTTGCATACAAATGTGTTCCTGCTCTATTGCGTCCCAAAACAATTCTAGCCTTGGAATACAACTCCCAGAATATCGCAATAAGCATGGTCAAACTTTGGCAATGCTTTTGCTCTGAATTTTCCACAATGAGCAGAGGGCTTTACTAGAAGTCCTACGAGGCCTCCTTCCAACTCCTATTCTAAAAGAAAGCAGCACCTGAAAGTAACTTTCAAGTACCAAAGCTGCTTTCCCAACCCAGGAACATTGTTAATAATTCTTGTTGTCAAGCTTGGAAAGGTCATCAAAAGGAGTCCCAAGATTATAGCAGAGTGCCTTTGTTTTTGTTTTTTTTAAATTTACTCTTATCCTTTTACTGGAAATGTCATCCAGAGTACAGATTGTCTAATTCAATATGGCTGGGACCAAATGAAATCAGATCCATAATCAGGAAGCTGTTCTTAAAAGCTTGGAAATATTCGCATTGCTTGCATTTGGGCTTTGCTGAACTGTTTTTTTTTAAATATTTGATGCTGAGAGAAGACATAAATGTATGAATCTGTGGTTCCCCACAAGCTACATACTTGCTATGGATGCAAGTGATGTTTTGAAAATGTTTCGCTCCCTGTAGCATGATGTTCCATATGGATGAATACAGATGTTACTGGATAACTGGATGCCACAGATAACTGGGTGCCATGAATTAACACAGTTTGACCATGCTTTAACAGCCATGGTTGAATGCTATGAAATTCTGGGATTCATTGTTTTGTGAGCTATTTAGCCTTCTCTGTCAGAGAGCTCTTGTGCCGTAACAAATTACAAATACAGTACCAGGATTTCATTCCATGGCAGTTAAAGCGGTGTCAAACTGCATTATTTCTGCAGTGCAGATGCAGCTTTTGTCTCATAAATAAAGTAAATTTTTCACACCTCCCCAGTTCACCTTCTGACAATTGAGTGTTTGGGGGTATTTTTCTCTGCTCCTGGGGCGAGGAATGGGGAAGCAAATATGTGGAGATGAAGGAGAAGAAGAGAGCTCATAGGTGGAGGTGAAAGGGCAAATGAGATAGGAAATGAATTGGAAGAATCAAGGGCTTCTGGTAGGAGAGAAGGAGACACTGCAGGACTTCTTCCATGTTTTTCACTTCCTCAGGCAAAGGCTGTGCCAAGGTATAGCTAAGGGAAGGGCAAAATGAGAGCATTGCCTCAGCAACTGAGTATTCTCCTCCTCCCCCCCCCCCATGAAATTTTCCTTCTGTCCTCAAATTTCTAGAAGTGTGGAGAATGAGGATGCAGAAATGCTTCTGTTTGATACCACTTTAACTGCCATGGCTCCATCCTACAGAATCCTGGGGTTTGTAGCTTTATGAAGCACCAGCACTCTTTGGCAGAGAAAGCTAAAGACTTTCCAAAACTACAAATCCCCAGATTCCATTGGATGAAACTACATCACTTAAAATGGTGTCAAACTGCATTCTTTCTACAGAGTAGATGCACCCAAAACATTGAAAATCATTCACACCCAGAAATATCTTCATATTCCCTTGAGAACTTTGCAATTCCCTTTTATTTGCATGCCTAAATTCCACTGCTTATTGGTCTTTTTATTCTTTTAACAGTAATCTGTTTTAATATTCTAAGAATTTAATTCTGTTTTAATGTATCACTTTTCTATGTTTTTAATGGTATTGTTTTTAAATGTTGTGAAGCCCAGTTCTGGGGAAAGAGTGGGATACATATAAATATAATAATAAGAATAAGAATAAGAATAATGTGAAGTCGAAGGCTTTCATGGCTGGCATCCATAGTTTTTTGTGGGTTTTTCAGACTATGTGGCCATGTTCTAGAAGGGTTTATTCCTGATGTTTCGCCAGCATCTGTGGCTGGCATCTTCATTTCTTTGAAGCCCTTTGGAATGCGCTACCCACAGAGCTTCGCTCATCCACTACCCTGGCCCAATTTAGGAAGGACCTCAAAACCTTCCTATTCCAACAGGCATTCCCCGAGTAAAATATCCTGTGGGCCTCCCTCCTCTCTTTCGTGGCCAAGAGGTTGGGCTTTGGGGCTTTATTGTTGGTTTGTTTTTAATGTGTTTTTATTGTAACCATTTGTATTTTTAAATATGTTGTAAGCCGCCCTGATCGGAGGAAGGGCAGCATATAAATAAAAATTTTATTTATTTATTTATTTTTAAGATGCCAGCCACAGATGCTAGTGAAAAGTCAGGAATAAACTTTTCTAGAAAATGACCACATAGCCTGAAAAACACAAAAAATAATAATAATAATAATAATAATAATAATAATAATTGACTGAATTATTAAGTTATTGCAATGACAGGATTTTGGAGTGTAAAAGTAAAAAAATCACTTTGGGGCCCAGAATTCTGGGCATAAATTGGGATCATGTGAATGTCCTCATTTTGTTCCCCTGTAGCTATGCTCCTGGATTGTGCTCCTCACCCTTCCACGTACAGCAAGCATCCAGGTTTGCAGTTAAATTTTACCTCACCATTGGTAATGAGACCTCATCATAACCACCACCACATCATCTCAGGGCAGAAGGATATCTTAGGAGGAAGAGGGTCTACCATCTTGCATGCAATAGTTCTGTCCTACTCCAGCACCTTCCTGTCACCAATATCTGGTACAGTTGGCCCTTCTTATACACGGATTTCTTATACACGGATTCAAGCATACACGGTTTGAAAATGTTCAAAAAAAGTATACATTTCAAATATCAAACCTTGATTTTCCATTTTTTATAAGGGACACCATTTTGCTATGTCATTATATTTAATGGGACTTGAGTATACACGGATTTTGTTATACACGGGGGATCTTGGAACCAAACCCCAGCGTATAACAAGGATCCACTGTACTTGAGATAGCTGGAGGACAATCAGAATAGTAAAATGTCTGACGATCAGGCCCTATGAAGAATAGCTTAGGGAGCTGGGTATGTTTAGCCTGCAGAAGAAAAGGTTAAGGGTGTGACATGATAGCCATGTTTAAATTTCGGAAGGGATGTCATGTTGAGGATGGTGCAAGCTTGTTTTCTGCTGCTCAAAAGACTAGGACAGGGAGCAATGGATTCATGTTACAAAAAAGGTCTCTTCAACTGTGGAATATGCCATCTCAGAGAGTGGCTGAGTCGCCTTCTTTGGAGGTTTTTAATTAAAATATTTTTTATTAAAATTTGTAATACACACAGAAAGGAAACATACAATATACAACAAAGAAACCTACTCACATCTAACATCTTTACAGACCTATGAACAGAAAAAAGTATTATTCTATTTCCTAACTTCCATCCTCCATACCTTCTTTAAAGAAACAAGGTATGAAACAAGAACATAATTCACAATTAAAACAGCTGACCAAGGGGGGAAAGATACAACTACATAAAAACATGAAAACTCAGAATTTACCTACATATATTACTCCTAAGTAACCTTAATATTTGCTTTGAAATATAAACTAGTTTTCTACTTTCCTTTTTATAATATATACTGAATAAGCTGATTATCCTGTATACGTAAGCATCAATATTAATCTTTCTTAACACCATTATTAATCTCAGTAAACACCAGTAATATATTTTAATACCTTGGCTATTCAACATTATTTCCTATAAACAGAATTCTGAAGTACTTTCTTTGCCCTCTGTGCCCCACATCCATAGGTCAATGCCTTTCCTTGGCGCTTCTTCAGAAAATCTATAATGGATGTCCAGGTTTTTAAGAACCGTCTTTGGAGGTTTATAAACAGAGGCTGGATGGCCAAATGTTGGGAGTGTTTTGATTGTTAATTTCTGAATGGCAGGGATGGGATTGGATGGCCTTTGGGGTCTCTTCAAACTCTGCTATGATTCTATGCTATTATGATTTCCTGATGGTAGGGCTGCTTCTGAGAAAGAAAATCCCAAGAAGAAATCAAAGCTGTACGAAAATCTCCCTCAGTGCCAATCCTCTGGACAGAAGAGTTTGCATGCTATTGACAGGCAGAGAGTGGGTTGCAAAAATGCTTTTAGACCAGGATATGTTGAGCCAGAAATCCAATAAGACAGAGAAGCAAATGTGGTAGTTGCGGAGACTGAATTGTGCTGATTGATTTAAACTAAAGCTAATATTTGATTGCACATCTCAATTATAAATCAAGCTTGATGCCCAAAGCTAGGTTCCAGGGGAGCGCGGGGCATGTTTGAGAATAGGGTCAAAAGCTGTCATGTATCTCTTAATGTGCTGTGACTAATATTAGAGACCTTTAAAAAGAAAATTCTAGGAGGGTTGAGCAGAAAAAATAGACTGTATACAGTAAATAAAATTGTCTTCTAGCCTTTCACTGACAGACTGAGTTTTTAAAGACAAAGAGGCTTCTGGAAAGTTTAGGACTGAGAGTCTTCCTTCAAGTTTTCACGTAGTCACAGCAAGCCAAGTGGAAAATTAGCTTTGACCTAATAATGCTTAAACTGACACAGGCCAAGCTTTGATATGATAGGGTGCCATTCAGCTGTAATTAAAGAGAGCACCATCAGGCATGATGAGTTCATTCAGCGTGTTTGAGGATCCATGGCTTGTCGCCATGAAACTCAAGATAATTCATTAATGTCAATTAGTACCAGATAGCTTCATTTATTTAAACAGCCTTCATGGGTAACCCATGAAACAGATTCCATAGAAAAATAGAGTTGGAAGAAACCACAAAGGCCATCCCGTGCAAAACCATGCCATGCAGATGACACAATCAAGGCACTCTGTTTGAATATCTCCAAAGGAGGAGACTGTACCACCCTCCGATGCTGCATCTTCCACCACTGAACAGCTCTTACCCTCAGGCAGTTCTTCCCAAAGTTGAGGTGGAATTTCTTTTCCTGTAGCTTGAATCCATTTTTCCATGTCCTAGTTTCTGGAACTGCAGAGAACAAGCTTGCTCCATCCTCAATATGACATCCCTTCAAATATTTTAGCATGGCTATCATATCACTTCTTAACTTTCTCATCCCCAGGCAAAACATACCCAGCTCCTGAAACCATTCCTCATAAGGCATGGTTTCCAGACCTTTCACCATTTTGGTCACCCTCCTCTGGACACACTCAGCTTGTAAACATCCTTCTTGAATTGTGGTGTCCAGAACTGGACACAGTATTCCAGGTGAAGTCTGACCAGCGCATTTCACTGTGAAACAGCTTTTACCATCCTGAAGCTGTTCCTAATGTTTAGGTGGAATCTCTTTTCCTGTATTTGCTCTGGCTTCCAAGGGTCTGGAGTAGCAGAAAACAAGGAGCAAGCTTATTCTGTCTTGTTATATTTAATTAAAACAGCAGCAAAAACAGCAAGAACAACAGTTACCTCTCATGGCAATAATGATAATACGTTTAATATTCCCTCTCCATCTCTTTGTCAAAGCTGGACAAGCTACCAAATTCCTGGTATTTCTGCTGCCATGGCATTATGCTTCTTCTGCAATTTCCCTGGGTCCCTTTCACACTACATAATTTTAGCACTATGGTTCCATTTTAACTGCTATGGCTCCATCCTGTGGAAATCCTATGGTCTGTAGTTTGGTGAGGCACTAGCTCTTTGGCCGCGAAGTCTAAATGCCCTTCGCTACACTGCAAATTCCGGGATTTAATAGGATGGACCTTGCATAGTGCTATAGCACAGTGCTATACAATCAGACCTTCATATTTATAGATTCTTCATCTACATATTCAACCATCCACAGCTTGATAGGATCCCCCCCACACACAAAAATCCCAAAATCAGGCCTTGATTTTGTCATTTTACGTAAGAGTCACTATTTTATTATGCTAATGTATATATAGGACTTGGACATCCATGGATTTTGTTATCCACCGGGGGGGGGGGAGGTGTCCTGGAACCAAACTCCATCAGATACCAATGGACTACTGTAATCATGTGGTTCAAAAGAGCCACAGATCTGTTGTAGGACATATACAGAGGGAAGCTGGAGAATACAATGCTTGGATTATCCTAACATTAAAATGGGAAGGGCAGCCATGAAAGACCTATAAAAAATTCTAAAGAGCAAAGATATATCTCCTTATCTCTTGGTTGCAATCTCCATTCTGTTCAATGTTTAATCCAAAGTACTGTATGAGAAATTTCAAGTTCTTCATTGTCTATGTTGAATTTGTGCAGACCCTCCATTGTCATTATTTTTGTTTTCTTTATGTTCAGCAGCAAGCCTCCCTTGCACTTTCTTTCTTGGCCATCCCCAGTAATCGTTCCAAGTCCTCAATGTTTTCTTGGTATAAGAAGCCACTAATTTTTCTAGTACTATAAATCATTCTAAAAATTAAGAATTACAAATATATTGCAGTTCTTCTTTTTAATGATTCAGTTAGAATCCACAGATTATATTCATGAAAAAGTGGGCACAAGTGGTGGCGGTGGGGGGGGGGGGGTTGTTATCAGTAGAGCTAGATATTATTTTTCTGAAAGGGCTGGGGTAATAATTTTTAAACAATGAAAAGTCTCAGTACCCTTGCCTATTTTGTACATGTGGGGGAAATCTAATTGGCATTAAACAGATTTTTTTTTTAAAAAAATGGTTCTAAATCTAAAAATGAGATCCAAATCTTCTGAAATGCCTTTCACTTTGTATAATGATGCTTGGACCTCACCCATGAAAGTATCCAATGGGTTAATTTCACAGCAGAAGTGTTTTTCATTACTAGATCATAGCTCCCACTGTACAAGCCGTACATAATGCATTTCTCATCAGAGGGGTCATTTTGTTTCTATCACCAAAAGCGATACAATTTTCTCCTGTGTTATTACATTTTTAATGCATTGTCATTGCCAGCTACCCTACTCTCTTCCTGATCAGCCTTTGCAATGAGAGGTGTGGGCTCTTTATATGCATTTACCTCATAGTCCTTTGAATATTATCAATTTTTTCATGGTTTGTTCCTCAGTGATATTTTCAATTACTATTTTAAAATATATTGTTGGCAAGAGGAAAATAATGAATCCTTTTTCAAATGTGAGGGACACCAATGGCATTAATTTGCATCTTCTCTTGTCACCAATGTTGTTTTGTTTTTCTCTTTGTATTATCTCGTACATCTCTCTCCAACTCATTGTATTAACATGACAGATGTCATTATCACAATTCAACAGAACAATGGGAGGAATATGGAAAATTAATTTCTTCTCATTTTTCTTCCTTTCTCCCCTTTCATAGCTAATTGTTTTAATTGGCTAAGAAACATGGCTCCATAAATGAAGAAGGGTTCCAGTTACAAGGTGAACCTTTTAAATCTGAATTAACTACACTAAGAGTCTTTCATTGCCATCCCCCCCCCTTTTTATTTTTACAGAATCATAGAAACCTAGAGTGGGAACGGGTCACAAGGGCCACCTAAAACAATCCCTTGCCTTGCAAGAATACACAACTAGAGCGCAAATATCTAACGTCTGTTTAAAGTTATGAATGCACAACTAGAATTTTAAACAGCTGCAAAGAAGGCAGGTACACCACCTTTCAAGCAGTCTGTTCCACTGTCAGATAGTTCTTTGAGGCTGCATCTGCACTGTAGAAATAATCCAGTTTAACCACCACTTTAACTACCATGGCTCAATGCTATGGAATTCTGGAAACTGGAGTTCGTTTAGACACCAGAGCTCTCTGACAGGGAAGGCTGAATGTCTCGCAAAACTACAGTTCCCAGAATCCCATAACAGTGAGCCATGGCAGTTAAAGTGGTGTCAAACTGAGTTATTTCTGCAGTATGGATGCAGCCACAATTAAGAAGTTCTTCCTAAAGTTTAGGTTGGATCTCTTTTCTTGTAATTTGAATAACCCCCATAGACAAGCTCTCAGTCTTCTCTTCTCCAGGCTAAACAAACCCAACTCCCTAAATCATTCCTTGTAAAGCTTTCTTTCCAGACCTTTGATCATCTTGGTCATCCTTCTCTGGACATATTCCAGATTGTCAATACCCTTCTTTAATACTAAAATGCTTCAACTTTTTCCTCCTTTTGCTTTCTTGTACTGACCACACTTTAACAACATATGCGCCTTCTCACTCACCCTGTTGTACTGAGAATTTTAAATACAGAGTTTTTGTGTGAAGAAATCAAAAGGAATGGGATATGGGAGTACCACTACATGAAAAGATTGAATGGGATGTGAATGCAAAGATATGCAAGTACAACTACATCTGATAGTCCTGATGAGAAATCTATATTTAGGACAAGAAGCCACTGTTTTAACAAAATATGGAGAAATAGAATGGCTCCCAATTGCCAAAGGGCAGCTTGGGAAGGGCTGCTATGAAAGTACTAGAAAAAGATCCAAAGAAGCAAAGCTATACATCTGAGCACAAAAGTTGGAATCTTCCAAGCCATTATATTCCTCATCACCATTAACAATTAAAATTAAAATCAATTAAATTAAAAATTAAATTCAATAAAATCAAAATTAATTAAAATTCTCCAGTACAAAAGGGTGAGCGAGAAGGAGCAGATGTTAGAGCTGGACAGTGAAAAAGTGAATAAGAAGAAAATTAACTCTTTTGAGATGCAGCGCTGGAGATGAGGGCTGAGGATACCGTGGACAGCCAAAAAGACAAACAAATGGGTTCTTGAACAGATCAAGCCTGAAATACCCTAGGAAGTAAAGATGACCAAATTGAGGCTGTCATACTTTGGCCACATCATGAGAAGGCATGACTCATTAGAAAAGACAATAATACTAGGAAAGGTAGAGGGAAGCAGAAAGAGAGGAAGACCACATGTCAGATGGAAAGACTCAGTCAGAGAGATCACAATCCTGAACCTGCAGGAGCTAAGCAGAGCAATGGAGGATAGGGAGATTTGGAGACATCCACAGGGTTGCCATGAGTTGGGATTGACCAGAGGCAGTTAACAGCAGCAGCAACAACAACATATTCTTGACATCCCTGATTTTAAACCACTGCTTTACATCATTTTATTTCAATATTAATTTTGCTTTCAATTTTAATGGGTGGTTTTATTTTGCCACAACCTCACCCTCATCCTGGTGTCTTTCACTGCCCAAATACATCATTTAACCAGATGGAATGCCTGTCTTGTACCAGCGGGTGCTGGGAGCTTTCTAAAAATGCTCCTTTAGATTCAGAATTGATCAATTTTGTAGAGATGACAGGAGCAATGAGCTTGAAGAAAAAAGGCCAAGAAGCCACACAGCATCCAGCGCACTAATATTAGATTCAATAACACATGGTTATCTAGGCATGCATTCTCTTTAGCAAAAGGAAACTTAGAATTCTTTCTAAAAAAGAGATGAAAAAATGAGGGAACCATCATGAGGTTCAAATAGGTGGTAGGAGTTGACAAAGAGAAATTTTCTCATTTGTCTCTTTCTGCTAGGATGGTACTCAAGGTGGCTGACATCAGTTAAGAAGATAGTACAGTAAAAACCTATTTGATGCTGCCAATTTAAAAATCAAATAATAATAATAATAATAATAATAATAATAATTCTTACCCGCCTCTCCCCACTGATTAAGATGGGGAACAACAATTAACAGATACATCATATCAATTAAAATACACATCACTTTAAAGGGACATACCATTTAAAAGATTTGCACATGTTAAAACAATCCACATCTAAAATAATTTAAAATTCACAAATTAAAAATCATCTCAATAAGCCTGCTGGAAAAGACTGGTCTTTATCAATCTTTTAAATTCAGACAGCATATTCAGTTAAATGAAAGATCTCCAAGACATCTTGGCTGGCATTCTGTATTGCAGTTACAGATCCATGATCTAGAGTTTTGGGTCTGTAACTGCTCCTTATTCAGTAGGACTATAGAGTCATGATCATGGTATTATTGCCATGGTTATAAATACTCCCCCAAGCCCACCTTAACAACCAGCGGCAACATCAAGAGAAAGAGGTCTGTATTGCTGTCGATCAGGACTCAAGGAGGATGGTGTTTCTATCCCCCTCCCAACAGTAAGCCAGGCTGCAACAATCAGAAGCAGAACCTCCTGTCATAATTCCTCATTGCAGCCTCATTCACTGGTGAAATGGAGTTGGAGACATGCTCCCATTTGTGCCCCAATTTGTGGTAGCTCAAATATATAGGATGGATCGCTCCTTCAGAACTGCTCCTGTGTCGGGTTGTTTATATGCAGGGTCGAAGATGCAAATTTTCTGGGCTAAGTCAGAATATCCTGGGTTCTTTTTGCTCTGGTTTATAGCATCAGGGTGCAGCTTCAGTTTGGTTTCCATTCACTTTGGAGGCGTATGTCATCTAAACACCCCACATTCAAAGTGATTTAAAATTTGGCCCCTGTGTTTCACCTCTAAGTTACAATCACTATAATAAAAACTCGTATTTAATTTCTGGAAACCACTAACCTGTAAGCCTGCTAGGAACAATATATATGGCTTTTCTTCGCGAACGAAGATTCAGGAATGACTCATCCCGCGCTTTCTACAAGCACGTTGATTACTAAAAAGGCCAATCTGAGATAAACAAGTCCAGTTGTAGAAAGCACAGTAGAAAGTCTCCTTAGGTGATGTTTCCGGGTTGTGGTTCTTTCTACATTGTCATTTCTATTTGAGACTCGTTCAGTGTGAGCTTTCAAAATTGGCTGCAGCATTGTGGATAGTGTGTCTCCATGCCTCCCGATGCGAGGTCAGAGTGGACCGTTGTTGGTGATCAATTTGGCCAAGCCAAAGAGTGCTCCTCTTACGCTGACCCATGGCGAGAGCTTGTCCCAGACTGACACAGATTTCAAACTATGGACTTCAGAGGACATGCAACCAAGTGGGATGAGAATATTCTAAGTTCTTATCTTCTTTACCAAAGCATTGAAAACTCAAGTGTTTGGGAGAAAAAGTCACATGCCTTCTTATGCACTTTCCTGCTATAAAGCTCCAGGTATGGGTTTACCCCCATTCTCTTGTTTTTTTCCCTCTTCTTCTCTCTTTCCTTATTGTCCAGCAGAAGTAATGAGGGAGGCAATGAAGTTTCAGACAGCAATTTGCCTAATAGCTAGCATCCTTAAATGCACTATTTTCCCAAAATCTGCCATGAGTGGTATTTCAAATTCTTGCTAATGATGGAGTGTACAGAAGAGAAAAGGGGGTAGAAAGGATAAGAAAAATCCTTTCCTCTTTTCCCTTTTGCTTCTGTGCCAGTGAATAAAAAAACAGGAAAAGGAAGGGAAAAGGGGAATGTGTTTTTTTTTAAGTAGTAATAGTTCAGAAGAGCCAGCATGGCATGGTGGTTTGGTGTCAGACTATGACTCTGGATGTCAGGGCTCAGTTCGGTGCTTGTCCATGAAATCCACATGCTCTCAGCTTCAGGGGAAGGCAAACCTCCTCTGGACATCTTGCCAAAAAACCCCATGATAGGTTCGCCTTATGGGTTGCCATCAGTCAGAAACAGCACACAACAACAACAACATTACAACAACAAATATGGTTCCAATGGTGATAAATGGGAGTAGGGTGCAGTGGTGTAGTGGAAACATACAGGGACAAAGCCCAAGGATATTTAGCAGGACTATGGCATCTGCCACCCCCTTGGACTCCCCTGTTTCCACTGAATTAGTGGGAAGAAAATAGATGTCATAGAATCATAGAGAATCGTAGAGGTTGGAAGAGACTGCAAGGGCCACCAGTCCAACCCCATTCTGCCATGCGGGAAATCCAAATCAAAGCTCTCTAACAGATGGCCATCCGGCCTCTGCTTAAGACCTCCAAAAGAGACTCCACCCCACTCCGAGGGAGTTTGTTCCACTGTCGAACAGCCCTTACTGTCAGGAAGTTCCTCCTAATGTTGAGGTGGGATCTCTTTTCCTGTAGCTTGCATCCATTGTTCTGGGTCCTGTTCTCTGGGCAGCAGAAACAAGCTTGCTCCTCCTCAATATGACATCCCTTCAATATTTAAAGGGCTATCATATCACCTCTTAAACTCTGTTCACCAGGCTAAACATCCCCACGTCTGCAAGGACGTAGCTAGGATTTTAGGAGGGGGGTCCAGCTAAGTGCCACCATTAATGGGGCTTGGGTGCGGCGGCGCAGCAGCACGCACCATTCATTTTTCTAATGGAAGGGGGGGTCCGGATCCCAAGAACCCTCCCCCTTGGCTACGTCCCTGCGCTCCCTAAGTCGTTCCTCATAGAAACATGGTTTCCAGACCTCCTTTGGACATACTCCAGCTTCTCAATATCCTTTTTGAATTGTGGGTGCCCAGAACTGGACACAGTTTTCCAGAATGAGGCGGCCAGTGACAACATACAGGTTGAGTCTCTCTTATGCGAATTCAAAATCCAAAAATGCTGAAAGCCAAAACTTGTTTTATAGGGTGGCTGAGATAAACGCCTTTGCTTTCTCATGGTTCAGTGGACACAAACTTTATTCAGCTCACCAAAATATTTTTTAAATATTGATAATATTACCTCCAGCTATGTGTGTGTGGAGATGTATATGAAACGGTAATGAGATTTTGTTTTAGACTTGGGTACCCTCTCCAATATATCTCATTATGTAGGTACATGCAAATACAAGTATCCCAAAATCCAAAAAAAAAAAAAAATCCAAAACACTTCTGGTCCCAAACATTTAGGATAAAGGAGACTCAATTTGCATTGTTATGAACTAGCCCTTTTGTAGTCCAAAGTATTGTGAGGTGGTTGGTTTTCTGTGGCAAGGCCTATTAGCCTCACAAAAGACCTGGTCTTCAAAGAGAAGAAAATGACTAGAAATTTTATTTTAAAAAACAGATTGAAAGAGAGGAACACAGACAGACAGACAGACAGACAGACAGACAGATCAACATAGCTGCATGCATTTTGGACTCTTCTTGGTTGTGTTGCTATAGGGACTGTCACAATGACAGACGGCGCTTCAGAATTTACCACTACATTGCTGACACCCCCTGAGTGCTATATTTGGCTTGGGGAACATTTCCACTATTCCCTTGCTTTCGGGGGAAAGGGCCAAAAAAACAAAACAAAACCTGAACCAACCTGAGACGAAGAGTTGTCTGTTCTTTGCTGCCTACTCACATTGCATGCAAATATTGCATTGCCCTCCTCATCTTTCAAGGAAGGTGGGAGATGCTTCTTTTACATAATATATCTGTGCCTCAAATGGTCCACAACCAGAACACCACCCCTCCTTTTGTTTCATATAAATTTAGTGGTGACTTGATTCTTATGCCTTGGTGTAATTTGGTCCACCTCAGCACCATTGCATCATGCCTCTTTCAGCCTTCCTGCCGGTTGCGATTCCACCTCAACCAGGTGCTATGGGTGACAACCGTAGAGGTTGCGCTGAGCCGAGGGTGGGAGTCATATTATTCCATTGGCTGGTGCCGGCACATCCTCAGCACCAATGAGAAGCTGTGCTGCCAGATCTGATATGTTTACTGGGATGAATTATATCCAAATATATGTACACAGGCAGTGTGTGTGTGTGTATATGTGTGGCTGAATGACCTCCCCCCTGTGATGTAAAATATGAGAGTCTGGGAGCTACCCGTTTTATAATTGATCTGATTCAGCGACTGAGCAGAGCCACTTGGCTTAATTATAAAGGCAAGTGTGAACTCTGCAGCTGACTGGGTTGGTGAGGGGGAGAATCTTGAAAAGCTGTACTGCCAGCAAGTGGGACTCTCTGCCTTTGTTTCAGCAAATCCTGCCTTGTAGGTGAGTGACGGTCTTCATTTCTTTTCTCAGATGTCCGCTGATGTGTCTTGTGAATTTTGAATGTCTTTTTTTCCCTCCTCCAGGGACTTATCTGCCATGCAGCTGTAGGGTGGGGGTGTCTCCATCTCATTGTGGCATGTACAGTCTGCAGGGGGAAAGAAAGAAAGGATGGGGGGAAATGCATCATTGGATTCTTGACTTATATTTTTTGCAAGAATGTGTTTCTGGCTTTCTTGATATTGGCAGGACTGGAATTGAGAATCAACCAGGTGCGCACCCCTGCTCATTCAATTGTTTGCATAGCTGTTGTGAGAAAGGAGCTAAGACATCAAGGAAGCTAGCAAGGAAAGCATTTGGCTTTTCCAGCGTTTTTCTTCATATTGTAATTCTATAGATACCTAGTTTGGGCAGTAAGTCACTAACCCAGCTATGTGGTAAAAGTCAGCATCAGTGAATTCGGGAAAGGGATATGTGTTGGTCTCATGCCGCAAAAGCAGCTAAGTGCAATGGGTTTTGCATGTCATTGTTTCCAAGGAATATTGTGACTGTCTGAAAATGCAGAGAGAGAGAGACAGAGACAGAGAGAGACGGAGAGAGAGACAGAGAGAGATACTGCTGTGAACACTGACTGTAACCTGCATTTAGTTGTCTCTTTTCACTGGCATTAGATGTCCCAAAGTGAGTAAAATAGATAGTATCTGGTTTTGAATAGCTGTCAAATTTGTCTAACAGCAGGTGCAAATATGAACTTTTATCCAATTTAGAACATTTTCTATCTGCATATGTCTGGAAAATCTATCGTCTTCCTTATTTATTTTACGTACTGGATGAAGCAGCCACCCAAATCCTGTATCACAATAAACTGGTTAATCCTTAAGATGCCACAAGGGTCTTGGTTGTGTTTGTTCCAGTTGAATTATTTCTTCCACCAACATCTCCACCCTGCCAAATCTGAAATAATAGAGAACCGAAGTATGCTTTTGGATAATAGAATCCACTATTGTTGCATTCTATGATCTTCATTGTATTTTAATGAGGATCACATTTAATACTTTAATGATTTGCTTTGTGTTGACCTTTGCTTGGGGGTGTGAAAATAGTTCATATTCATTCACATCCTTCCTTTGGTAAGTTTGTGAGATCAGTAAGACTGCAGTGCATTTGTCTTCTGACTTGAAAGACTTCTAAAGCATTGTGCATGCAGAAATATTTGCTTCCCATGTATGCATCCACATGCACATTTTTATCTGAATGTATTTTCCCTTCTCATCAAAACCTGCTTGATTTAGCATCTTGCAGATCTGGTCTCTTAAAGTGCTTTTGTTACCAGCCATCCAAAAGATATTGCTTCTCTTTGTTAATGGTTGCCTGATTCTTTTGTCATTCTTTTTATGAAAGCTATCACCATGTGCTAGAGTGACATAGCTGCTAAAAGGATGAGCTGCAGACCAGCAAGTCCCCAGTTCAAATCTTGCCACTGCCATGGACTCAATACTGTAGATAGTCTTTAAGTGATTGGAAAAACCATACATAGATTAAGTATTATTACAATAAACATTCAACAAGCTAGTTTCTCTCAGCCTCCATCCTTCACTGTCCCTGGAGTGTTCAGTTTAGAAAGAAATAATGCTCCCCTGTCTTACAGGGTTGTTGTAGGAATTGCTGTGCATTTCAAGTGTACTCAAGAGCAATATGAACTCTATGGACTTTTTCACATAGGGAAACTCAGGGGTTTAAAGAGTGATTATCCCATGAAATTCACGCAATCGCAATTAACATTTTTACACAATGTCGCAGTTAAAGTGCCAATATCCTGGAAATAAACAAACAATAAACAGCAACAAAATCATTCACGAGCAAATCCTGTGAATGATTTGTTGCTGTTTATTGCCTGTTTTTTCCCGGGATAATGGCTCTTTAAAATGTTAATCGTGATTGTGCAATTTTCATGGAATAATCACAGTTTAAACCCCCTTGATTTTCCCCATGTGATAATTTTCTATGTCTTTAAAGTGCACACACATTTACCAGTCTAGGACTGTCCAGCTTTTTGGGATCGCAGCTCTCATCACATCCAGCCAGCCGGGCCAGTAGGAGTAATAGGAGTTGTAGTAGAACCTATCCAGAGGGCAAGACTTGTCTAAACAGTTTGGACTTAATAGTTTGAGGAAGGGACATTCTTCTATGGAGAGAAACAGAGAGGAACATAACCTACTGTTTGTATTTTGGAGTGATGCTAAAGGGAGAGTCAGTTGCCTGGGAATATTTCTCACTGACAAATTCCCTCTTTCATAGCATTCTTCTGAAATTTAAATCTGAATTAAGTCATGTAAAAGAAAGAACTGTACATTTGCTTCTCTTCTGTGATAGACATCTGGAATTTACACTACTTGCTCTAGATGTCACTGCAAAGAACCTTATTATCCATCCAGGCATAGTATTCAATTTCTCCATGACTATCCATCTACTACAACAGAAGAGGACAACTGTTATATGTCCCAGGGTAGGTTTCTGCCCCTGGGGCTCATTGGGTGGGCATGCAGTATGCCAAAAATACCAAGAGAGAGAGAGAGGAAGGGGGGGGGAGTCAGAAGTCTACTTCTAATCCGAAAAGCAAAAGTTGTTTGTTTTTTTAAACTTATCCATGGGTCAATGTAAGTACTGTACCTTACGTTTTATTTAAAAGAAGGAACCAGTGTAATCTGTCCTGGAAGCACTGGTCAACTCTACTCTCTCATCCATCTAGCCTTAAGAGCAAGTACAAAGACCTATGTCTGTTGGAACTTTATAAGTTCTTTGACATAATTTTGCTTTGCTTCATCCTTTAGATCCTTTGCTATGTGCCACTAAGTTTTACCCTCGACTTATCCATAAGTCATATCAAAATCCATAATTTCGGCCCCCAAACTTGCCCTTGACTTATACATGAGTTCAAATTATAGTCAAGTATATATGGTAATCATAGAAGATACAATAATCAGAGAAGATGCCAGCCACAGATGCTGGTGAAACGTCAGGAATAAATTCTTCTAGAACATGGCCACATAGCCCAAAAACCCCACAAAAATCTGTCAATTAGGGTTGCTGATTTTTCTTCCCCTGCCAGGCTATTCAGTTTTGTTAGTTAAATAGCCAGCAGGTACAGTCTCTTTTTACTGAGAATAGCTGTATCTATAGAATCTGGTTAGTGTCAATGGTTGGGAGTGCTGGTGGTAGTGGACGTATTATCATGTGCCATCAACTTCACCACTATGAATGAGACACCTCTATGACCACCTGTTATTTATGCTCCTGCTCAGGTCCTGCATACTCAGGGCCATAACTTGCTTCATTGAATCAATCCAGATGTAATGTGTCCTCTTTTTCTATTGACTTGTCTCATGATATGTCTTCAGTGTAGTACTTTTGGATTGTTTGACTTGCTCTCTGGCCCATTTATATTTCTTTTTGGTAGTTTATGGTATCTGAAGATGACTTCACATTTCAAATGAATTTATTTTTCTTCATGGCAGATTTCTTCACTGTACAGCTTTTGAGTGTTTATTTACTCACCTTTTACAAGACTATGCCAATATTTACAACTTTCTTTAGAAATTTCATTACTGTAGAGAAATATATGTTGCTACCATATTTAGGGTGCTGTATACAGTTGTGGTTGCTGCATCCCACAAATAATTGTTGGGGCAGTTGTTATATTATTTTATATTGAGGTGTTACAAACTGCCGCTTTGCGGCGGTCTGCCGGTGCTGCTCTTTGCTCCGCGAGGGAGTCGCAGCATACAAACCGCGCGACTCCCTCGCGGAGCAAAAAAGAAGCTCCAAAATGGAGCTTCTTCCTGCGGCGCCGTTATGATGTCGCGAGGCGCCCATGGTGCACCCGTGACGTCATAACCGCCGTGACCCATCTGGACGCTATGCGTCCAAGATGTAAAAATGGCGGCAGCCGTGTGGAACGGCTGCTGCCATTTGTCACGGACTGAGTCCGTGATAGGGAAAGGGGCATCTAGAAGAGACGCCCCTTTTTTAAAATGGGATGTCCTGAGGACGTCCGAAATGGCGGTCTATAACCTGCCCTTGTTATTTTTAACATACTCAACTGTACTTTATGTTTTAACCACTAGCTTTTCAAAGTTCATGGCAGAGGCTTTGTCACAAACAGTGGTATAGAAATATTTGTAATATGTGTCACAAATTGACTAAATGTTGTATTTCTGGAAAGGGGCAACTTGAATTATCAATGATCCAGACCTACGTTTGAGGCATTGCAGTTTAGAGTGAAAGGCAAGTAAATAAAGACATGACAGGGACACAGCTTGGAAAAAAAAATACTTTTTTAAATTGTAGATTTGAGTGAACTTTTCATAAAAAGAGATTCACTTATTCCTGAGATTCCTTTGGACCATGATTCTGAACATGACAGATGGCACAGAGGCAGCCCAAATGAAACAGACTCAGAGCATAGTAAGGTTAGTTTTTTGTGGGACTGTAATTCCCACAATATCCAGCCATCAGACCTACTACCCCATGGCCACCATTGTATGGTAATTTCCCAATTTTTGTACAAATTTACCTCCTCTAAATTTTGAAAAGTTGAATTGTGTCTCTTAAGGATTACTTATGACTAAACTATGCTAGCATTGGAGGTTGCATCTTTTTGCCTTTAGACCTATGCACCACTGGAATGTGGTTCCTATGAATGTGTCTGAAATTGAATTTGGCTCTTGGATTGAAACTTGTTCGTGTGGTAAAATGGCCTTTGACATACTCCAGTGAAAAACTGCATGTTTGGAAGAATGACTCTTATTCATCTGAAGTCTTCCTTTTGGTATCAAACGATACTTTTTTTCAGAAATAGTCTTCATATTTTACTCTCTTTTCTGCAGATTGTGCAACTGCATCCATCTGTCAGAGTACAGTATTTGCATTGTGTTATCACCATGGGTACCATTATAAGTGATGCTGGGGAAATGAAGCATAAAAATATGCATGCTGCAGCTAGGGAAATAAACAATAAAAGCAGTAGACTGAGGATTGTTGGGGTGATCCAGAAAGGGTGTATTACTAGGACAGCGTAGTCCAGATGACAGTAGTAGAACCTGGGAAATTTGAATTCAGATATCATTTTAGTTATGAATCAGTGTTTGACCTGGGGCAAAGCATTTGCTCTCAAGACTCAGAGAGAATATAAAACAGAAATGCACAAAGCCAAAATCTGTGAAAGCACTGTGATGATTCTACTAGTTGTTAGTGGGAAGCAACTTTCACTACTCTTTCCTGAGAAGCTGGAATATTGATGGATGTATTGTAACATCACAACCACTCAGCCAGTGAGTGTCAGATACGTACTTGCTCCAACTGCAGCAACATCACTCCTTCTAGTAACACTTCATTGGTAAATGTTGGTGGAAGTGGATTGCAAAGATGGGGAATAATGAGAATGAAGAGGGGAATATCAGTATGCTCAAGGGATCCCCAAGCATTATGGGGACGCACAGGTTCTGTTTTAAAAGCATATGTGATACAAGTATCTCACTCCTCAAAGAACAGCCTAGTGAGGACTGAGCAAGAAAAGTTTATTACCAGTCAGAAAATAAAAACACAGTAAAGGATGAGGAGCAGAAAGGAACATCCAGCTAGAGCTCTCTCCCAGAGGATTGTATAGCAGAAACCCAGAACTTGAACAATCTTGTTGGGAAATAGGGGTGCACTGCACAGTTTTGATGATAGTCTCAGAAGTATATATAAATGATGATGGCTGTGTGTTTGGATATCAGGTGGTGGGCAAAATGAGGGCATTGCCTCTCCAAATAAAAAATCTTTCTCCCAAATGAAATGTCCATTTTGTCTCCAGGTTTCTACTACTGCAGCGAGTGAGAGAATGAAAATTATTCTCATCTTGTTGTTGCTATATGTCTTCAAGTTATATCCAACAGTGACCTTAAGATAAACTTATCACTGAGTTTTCTTGGCAAGATTTGTTCGGGGGGGGTTGCCTTTGCTTCCTCTGAGGCTGAGAGAATGTGACTTGCCCAAGATCACTCAGTGGTTTTCCATTGCCAGGCAGGGATTCAAACAATGTCACTTTTTTCTTCTTCCTGCATGATTTTTAACCATCTTTTACCTGATGAAGATGTCAGTGGAGCTTCGAAAGATCACATGAAATATTTTGTGCATTTTGGCTGGCCAATAAAAGCATCACTCTTTTGCGGATTTTGAATTCTTTTACATTTTATTTCACTTTATGGCCAGTATGGCTATCCCTGAATATGTTCCCTGTTTAGCCATGTTTGCTCTATAAACATTTTTGTAAAAAGTAGTGTGCCTGTACCTCCATGTTCTGTTCTATATTGCGGCATCTTCTCATGCTTTTGCTGAAGTGGAGTAGACTAGATATTTAATGTCAATAAAACTGTGAAGGTAGATGCTGCAGCACTATCCAAACTGGCAGTAGCAAGTAGAAGAAATCTGCCCGAGTTAAACAGGTGACAAAAATGGCTTTGTTTTCCATAAATTTGGAGTGAGGTTAGCATTTGTTTAATATGTGCTGAGTCCATCAATACTAGTGCATCCCAGTCCAATTGAGCATGGCTGGTATGAGAGATGCCCAGGGACATAGCCAAGGGGGGGGGGTTCTTGGGGTCCAGACCATCCCTTCAGTTAGATAAAATGAATGGTGTGTGCTGCCGCACCGCCACACCCAAGCCCCATTATAATGGTGGCACTTAGTCTGGACCCCCCCCCTTCCCAAAATCCTGGCTATGTCCCTGAGATGCCAGTGCAGTTGTGGCTGAAATTGTACATCCATCTTAGAAAGCTTGAATGACCACTCAGATATCCTTCACCATTTCAATGAATGTGCATTTGCCATAACAAACAAGTTCCACTTGTTTCAGTTGATCTGGGATAAGACTGAGATACCTCCCAAAAATGGATAGCGCAACATAGGGATAGACAAGAATTTGATATGGTTCACATTTCAGTAAAGACTTATCTAATTTTGCACATTTGTACAAATACTTGAATGATCACTTGATTACCCTGTAAAATTCTCTCTCCTCTGAATCTGGCAATAGAGTTCTTGAATTTAAAATGTATGTCAAAACACATAGATGAAGGGACACAAATATCTGCATGTTAAGGAAAATAATGCCCAAAAATACATCTTTAAAAGGTTAATTATTTACAAAAAAGAGTGTGTTATTAGGCAAAATTGAATACGAAAATCCACACCTTAGAATGAATTAACCCAAAAAGAAACTGTGACAAAAATATCCACAGTTTGGGACTGATTCTGTGCAAACTTCGCATGTGGTTGTTTTCTGTGCAGAAATATTTTAATGCAGAAATATTATTTCCTGCACAGGAAATGCTGTAACTGGGGTATGGTATTATCCTGAACCACATTTGCACATGCTTGGTTTGCATAGAAAATAATCTTTTCTGTGCACAAAACTGCTTGTTCTGCACAGGAAATAACAATTCTGTATAGAAACATTATTATCTGTACTGAAAACGCTACTTCTTGTGCATAATATGTTCTACATCAACTACAGGCAAATTTTGCATAGAATGAGTCCAGAATTGCAAATAGGCTTCCACCCCTGTGGGGTTTTCAAAGTCTTTCTCACGGCAGGAAGAAAATTGTTAACATTACTTGTTGCTTCATTTGAGAATAACCTTAATGAAGAATTACCTCCCTAGACAAGAGGATTTCTAGCCCTACTTCATGTTTCCAATCATGGATTATAGCCAGTTATAGCAGGTGAGGAATGCTCAGGCCTTCTGAGTTGAAATCTGTTTTTAAAAGATTGCCTATTCAACTACAAAACCATTCAGTTATAAAAGCAAAAACCATGGGGAATGGGATGTAAGGACAAAAATGTCCTTTGCGTGACCCCTCAGTTGTATTCAGTGACTACTTAAAGGAGACAGAGAATTCTACTCATAGTTCCTACACCCTCTAAAATTGATGTATATTCTGGCCACATTCTCCAACCCACCATAATGCACTTAAAAAGTTACTTTGATGGACCACAACTCTAAGAATCTCCCCGCCAGCCTGCCCATTAGATGGGTCATGTGAAAATGCAGTAAAATTTTGAGAGCAGCATAGCTGTTGATAGACTCACTTGAAAAGCCTATTTTACATTGTGTGATTTCTGCTCAGTTAGAAGCCAGTTCTTACCCTTCATACTGAGATGAAACCTTAAGAGAAATTATTATAAGTGACAAAGGCTGCAAAGAGAAGAAATTGATCCTCTTCCTCCTCCTTATTATTATTATTATTATTATTATTATTATATCCCAAGTTTTTCCCAGTTTGGGACCCAAGGTGACTTATAACAGTTAAAAGAAACATCATTAAAATCCACAACATACAAAAGTTAACAAGCAATTAAACTATCAAAAAAATTATAAAATCAATTAAAAACATACATCATTAAAAAAAACACAACAACAACAATTATAAATAAAAGTCCAGCTCATTATACAATGTTTCCATGTCCTAAAATTCAATTCCGAAAGGCCTGCCAGAATGCGTAAGGCAATACCGTAAGGGATCGTCATACACTGTAGCACCCCTATGGTGAAGGGCTGGGCTCTGGAACTGCCTCTATGGTGCATAGCTCCAGGGGATGGCAAAAAAGGAGTCTGTCCTTGGGACTGACTTGGGGTTTACTCTCTCCTATAAAGCTTTGTGGGGGAGCGCCCTGGTTTGCCATTCAGTAAATGACTGTCCAGGTTGCAATCAATAGTCTTTGGACTGCCTCTGGGGTCAGGTATTTTTCCCAAGGGAAGAATGAGGAGGTGGCCACAGCTTGACTCTTGGGTTTCAGTTGCACCTGCATAAAGCTTCTCCCCCCCAACACTTGGCTCATCTCCCAATTCCATTGAGTTAAATTAGTTATAAGTCAATAAAGTGGACCTTCTTTCAACTCACCCTCTTGCATCTGGTCTCATTATTGGTCATTAAAGGTTTTTACTTCCTTGCAGAAAGATAGTAAGGACACTGCCAACTAACCTTTCGGGGAAGAACGTTTGGGAGCCTGAGAGCAACCACGGCCCTCTCCCATACTCCAACCAGATCTACCTGTGAGGATGGTGGGACAGAGTGATGGTCCTCTCTAGATGTCAAAACACAGGGAGGTTTGCATAGAAGAATACAATCATTCTAATAACTTGAACCTGGGCCACATAGCACACTTTATAGGTCATCACCAGCATGCTCTCCTATTGCATCAGCAGAGTCCCGTCCAGCAGAGCTGTTCAGGGTGGTTAAAGAGCTAACTCAGCACCCTCCCACCCTGAACCCACTTTTGGAACCAACTAAAGCCTGCTGCAACCTATTCAATGACTTTTTTGCTGATAAAATCTCTCCGATAAGGGCAGATCTTGATGCCGGTATTACAACAGAAACTATAAGAGAGGCATCCAGTGCCTCCGTGGACTATGTTAGACTGGATCACTTTGAGTTTGTAAATACTGATGAAGTGAACAAGCTTCTTGGATGTGTAAGGAGGACAACGTGCCCTCTCGATCCTTGCCCATCCTGGTTGACCGCCCAGGGAGGGGATGCAGTAACAGCACTGCTCCAATCTAAAATCAACACATCCCTCAGGGAGGGGATATTCCCATCTGAGCTTAAACAAGCGGTGAGTAAACCACTTTTGAAAAAACCCTCCCTAGACCCCCTCATAAGAAACAACTATAGACCAGTCTCCCTACTACCATTCTTGGGCAAGTTGATCAAGAGGGTGGTTGCCCTCCAACTCCAGGCTATCTTGGATGAAGCCGATTATCTAGACCCATTTCAAACCGGCTTCAGGGCGGAATACGGAGTTGAGACTGTAATGGTCGCCTTGGTCGATGATCTCCGTCTGGGCATGAATAGGGGAAGTGTGATCCTGCTTGTGCTTTTGGACATCTCAGCAGCCTTTGATAAATAATAATAACAACAACAACAACAACAATAATATTTTTATTTCTATCCTGATTTTTGCCAGGCAATCAAAGCGGCGTACAACAGGTTAAAATACATCCATATATACATAATACTCCCCCTTAAAACAAGATTAAACAATGTAAGATTAAAAACTACACATTAAAACCGACTAAGCTAAATAAAAATCATCATGGGCAGAGTTTACTGAATGGGAAGTCTTATTTGTGGCCGAGCATTTTATTCCGGGAAGGCTTGACGGAAGAGATCTGTCTTAATGGCCTTTTTAAACCTCTCTAGATTGGTGATTTGACAGATCTCGTCTGGCAGGCCATTCCATAAGTTAGGAGCGGCTGCAGAGAATGTCCTCTGGGAGGTCGCTGTCAACCTGGTCTTTAAGGGCTGTCATAAATTCCTCCCAGAGGACCTGAGTGTACAGCGTGGATTATATGGAAGAAGGCGATCCCTTAGATAGGTTGGGCCCAAGCCATGTAGGGCTTTAAAGGTGATAACCAACACCTTGTACTGTGCCTGGGAACTGATAGGCAGCCAGTAGAGTGACTTCAATATTGGTGTTATATGGTCACTCCTTGCTGTTCCTGTGACCAACCTGGCTGCCATATTCTGTATCAACTGGAGTTTCCAGACTAGGCCCGTGTAGAGCGCATTGCAAAAATCAAGTCTTGAGGTTACCAGCACATGTGCTACAGTTTCGAGGTCACCCTGTTCCAGGAAAGGGTGCAGTTGGCGTATCAGCCGAAGCTGATAACAGGCGCTCTTGACCATCGCATTCACCTGGTTCCTCATCTGAAGCGATACCATTGACCACGGTATCCTTCTGGAACACCTGATGGAGTTGGGTATCGGGGGCACTGCACTTCAGTGGCTCCGTTCCTACCTCTCAGACAGATTCCAGATGGTGATGTTGAGAGACAGCTGCTCACGTAAAAGAGAGCTGACAACTGGTGTCCCCCAGGGCGCCATTCTTTCTCCCATGCTGTTTAACATTTACATGAAGCCGCTGGGTGATATCATCCGGAGACATGGGGCGAGGTGTTATAAGTACACTGATGACACCCAAATTTATTTCTCTGTGTCTCCAACTGCTGCATTGACTAAGGATGGCATCTCTCCTCTAAATGCCTGTCTTGAGTCGGTAACGGGCTGGATGAGGGAAAGCAAACTCAAAGTGAATCCAGAGAAAATAGAGGTGTTTGCGATAGGTACCCCTGGTCCAGGGATGGAAATTTGTCAACCAGTCCTGGATGGGGTCACACTTCCCCTAAAGGACAAAGTTTGCAGTTTGGGAGTGCTCCTGGACTTGTCTCTTCAGCTGTCATCTCAGGTGGAGACGGTGGCCAGGAGTGCATGGTACCAACTTCGGTTGATATGCCATCTGCATCCCTACCTGACCAAGAGGGACCTTTAATCAGTGGTACATGCACTGGTAACCTCTCGTCTAGACTTCTGCAATGCACTCTACATGGGGCTACCTTTGTACCAAGTTTGGAAGCTTCAATTGATCCAAAATGCTGCAGCCAGATTGGTCATAGTTACGTCTAGATCTGACCATATTACTCCAATATTAAAATCATTTCACTAGCTGCCGATCAGCTTCTGGGCCCAATACAAAGTGTTGGTTATCACCTTTAAAGCCCTACATGGCTTGGGCCCGAGTTACTTGAGGGAACACGTCTCCCTACACAATCCGCCCTGCACCCTCAGAACATCCAGGAAGAATTTATTGGAATATACAAAGACCAGACTAATTACAACTTCCAGTAAAGCGTTCACAGCCGTGACCCCCACACTCTGGAACAACTTACCGGAAGAGATCCGTCTCATCACCACCTTAGAAGCCTTTATGAAGGCACTTAAGATGGATCTCTTCCGATGGGCCTATCCACCTGATCTTTTATCGAGTATAATAAATAAATAAATAAACTTTTATTTATATCCCGCTTTTCTGTGACAAGACAATCAAAGTGGCTTACAACACATAAAATCCACATTTACAAATTTATGTCCCAAATTCCCCCCCCCCCTTAAAACAGGATTAAACAAATTACAAATTAAAACATCTATTAAAAATACAATAAAAAATACAGCGAGGACAGAGCGGTGGGCTGATACATGATGTGAGGGACAGTCATTCTGTGGCCAGGCATTTTTATTCAGGAAAGGCCTGCTGGAAGAGATCTGTCTTGACAGCTTTTTTAAAGCTGTCTAAGCTGGCAGTTATAACCAACACCTTGTACAGTGCCCAGAAACTAATAGGCAGCCAGTGAAGAGATTTTAGGACAGGAGTTATTCAGTCACTCTGAGTTTTTCCAGCTGCCATATTTTGCACTAGTTGAAGTTTCCAGACTAGGCACAAGGGTAGCCCCATGTAGAGCGCAATACAGAAATCAAGTCGTGAAGTTACCAGTGAATGTACAACAGTTTCTAGGTCCTTTACTTCCAGGAAAGGGCGCAGCTGGCGTATCAGCCGAAGCTGATAACAGGCGCTCCTGATTGTCACATTCACCTGATTTCTCATGTGAAGTGACGAATCTAAGAGCACCCCCAGACTGTGAACACAGTCCTTTGTGGAGAGCATGACCCCGTCTAGGACTGGAGGTTGCAACCCTATATCTGGTTTGGGGGCCCCTACTGTAAGTACCTCCGTTTTGTCTGGATTCAGCCTGAGTTTGTTTTTCCTCATCCAGCCCATTACCGCTTCAAGACACTGATTGAGGGGAGAAATGCCAGAAAGATAGGATGCAGGTCCACAACAGGAAAAATAAACCAGCCTGGATTTGTACTCATGGTAAGAAAACAGGCACACTGTTCTACAAGATTCTAAAAGGGTTCCAAAAGTCCTCCCTTAGCAACAGCATAATTAGGCAAACTGCAAGCCATATTGCTACGTTCAGCCGCACTGAAATTTAAGACTAAATGAAGCAGTCCTCAGAGGTGTTAAACCTAATCCAATTATAAATCAAATTAAAAAGTGTGTGTGTGTGTAGATACACATGCACACATAGGAAAGCATCAGCAGTGTAGTGCCCCAGTGTGCTACAACTGTTTCTTTCCTGGAAGTTCTCCTGTAGCCAGCATCTGATATCTCAGAAAGGGATACTGGTGCATGGATCACCACTTTAAGTAGCATTAGTATTGAGCTCTTCTGCATATTTTCCCTTTCTCTAGGTGCATGTGTGTTTTGGGCAAGGATATCTCTTTAACGACACAAGTTGTTCTGCTACCAAGGTCTGTGAAATGTTGAAGGGTGGGTAATCACCATGACTAGCTCACCAGTAAAGCTAACAAAGAAAACACCATGATAACAACTCAGTAAGGTCTGGGATTCAAGCCGCCTAGAAGCTTCATTGAAATTTCAGTAATTAATTATTTCTGCTGAAGATAATTTTAGAAAACTATTCTTCTCCAAAGTTGAGGGAGACTATACCCAAGAGACAATTAAGATCAGGTGCATGTGTCTGCATTCCCTTGTCCAAGTCCATTTCAGAGGAAAATGGGAAATGATCATAGAATCATGAAGTTGGAAGAGACCCCAAAGAGCATCCAGTCCAAACCCCTGCCATGCAGGAACTCGCCCCTGACAGATGGCCATCCAGCCTCTGTTTAAAATCCTCCAAAGAAGGAGACTCCACCACACTCTGAAACAATGTACAGGTATTCCACTGTTGGACACCTCTTAATAAATATCCTAGATATCCAAATCCTGGGCAAATACCTTGGGTGTGGGCCCTTTAACAATATGTCCTTGGTGAGTGTTTGCCTTCCTCCAAGCAAGCAAGTTAGCACTTGATGGCATTGAGGAGTGTCTGCCATTTTTACTTGCTCATTCACCTGGCCTCAAAGGGCTGAATTTTGAAGAGCAGACATTTGTTGTAACAGTCCTCAAAGCAACACCCCAACAGAGCATCTCCCCACCGGCAGCCATATTGATTCACAACACAAAAAATATTTCTGTCATTTTTATTCTATACCCTGGAGTAGGCCTTTTGTGAGTCTAATGGGTCTTAAATGCTCGTTCAAGATCAAGCTGTGAAAAATTCTTTTCATTGCAACAGGGATAATTCATAATAGTAGGTGACTGCTGGGAAATGTATTCTTTTCATCCTGATTCTTTGAAGATTGCAGCTAACCTGAAAGTGTCAAGGAAAGTTGGAGGCACAGGACATGAGAAGATGTAAATATTCCGTGTAATCAAAAACATCTGTCACTACAACCCTGTGAGCCTTGACAGCACTAGAACACTTGGCATCTAGCACTGTGCCATAGAGCAGAAGGGCACAAATCTTCCAGCCCACAGACAGTCAAACAGCCCTTTCCCAATACATAATTTTAGCACTATGATTCCACTTGAACAGCCGTGACAACATCCTATGGAATCCTGGAGTATGTATCTAGTAAGTCACCAGAGCTCACTGGCTGAGAACTCTAAATATCCCTCCCTAAACTACAAACCCCAGGGTTTAGCATTGCCACATCTCCAGGCTTGTCCCCGATTACATCATATATTATTACATCAGACGTATTACATCATCAGGGGCCACTCCCTGTGACATCACAGTGGGTCATCCCTTTCTTGCCTTACCTGGAAGAGGCCTCCTTTCATGAAGAAGGAGAAGAGAAGTGTCAGGATGACAATCCTCAGGTGGAGACAGAGGAGGCTGGCAGACCTGTTATGAGAAAAGCAGAGCCTGGTGCATTCTAGGCAGTGCCTGCAGATTTAGTGGAACATATAAAGGCTCTGCACCCGGTCACATGTCAAGAGTTAAAACACAGGGAATAAAAATGTCAGATATGCTCTTCTCCTCCACCCGAAGTAAACTATGCCAATTTACTGAGGCCAACTAGGCTAATTTACTGTCCACTATAAATTAGCTCAGCCAAAACCATTCCAATCTGCAGACAACAGATCCAACGCTTCCTGATAACCTTGTTTGATATCCTCGGCTTCATGTATCTTTGCCCTTTTCCATCAACCTGGACTAATCTCTCTGGCAACTGCCTTTCGCAGTATCTGGCTTGGTTTAGGAGTGTTTGCTTCAGTTGACTTCACATTGTCTGGATTATGCTTCTGTTTCTACGGACACAGGTATCACCTTGAGACTGGCCTGGCTTTTCCCTGGTTAGCCTCTACAGATGAGGTGTATTACATTCCTGGGTGCTTGCTTGTTTTAAAACAAAACAATCCAGGTTTCAGGTTTTGACCCTGAAATCTCAAGGCTTGGGATGCTCCTGACCGAACAATCACAATTTCATAGGATGTTCCCATGCTGGTTAAAGTGGATTCATGGTGCTATAAATGTGTTGTGTGAAATGGCCCCTGGTTACTCAATTGTATGTTGTCAAGAGTTGATACCACTGAATATTTCTGATACCCTGGAGTATGATTCCTGAGGGAAAGTAATTTCTGATTTAGCAGGTAAAGTGATCTTGTAGCACCTTTTGAGACACTGAAAGAAAGAAGTTGGTAGCATGAGCTTTCATAGATTTGAGTCTGCTTCCTCAGATGCATGAGGAAGTTGGCTCAAGTCTAAAAAAGCTGATATTACCAACTTCTTTCTTTCAGTTAGTCTCAGAGGTGCTACAAGATACCTTTGTATACTGGTTTTCCAGTCTAACAGGGCTATGTGTTATTCAGATTTTATGTGTTGCAGAGGCATGAATCTGCATGATCAACTGACAATTTTATAGCCTAAAGCAAAAGAAGATGATGCCCAAGTCCTACATGCAATTTTTCCAGCATCATTTCTCTCAGAAGCTTTTTTGTGAAAATGCTCCATTGAATAGAGAAAGGGGGTGATTATTCCTCCATCTTGTTTTCCATAGTAGGCTTTTAGCCCTGACAGATAGGAAATCATCAAAAATTGATTTAAGAGGCCTGTATATGACTGCGGACCAAACCCTGTCATGAAAATATGCCCAGGGTATCCTGACCTGTAATCAGCTGCATTGTGCTTTGCTCTCCATAGTTATTTATTTCTTCACTTTAAAGCAAATTGCTATGTTCAGCGACAGAGAGGTAAGGCTTGTTAAAAGTATGTGACACAGTGAACAACTTGATTGCTCAAGGCAATCCAATTAGCACTAGCTCAGGCATCTGATGGAACTGAAGTCTCTTGCACAGTATGAAGAAAACAACTTCTTCAGATGAACTGTTTTCAACAGGAAATATTAATACTGATAGTATTCTTTAAAAAGGTAGGCTGACAGAACAACTGTGTGTGTGTATGGGCCTTCAAGTCACCTGCTGACTTATTGCAACCCCATGGTTGTCTTAGGCAAGGAGTACTCAAGGTAGTTTTGACAGTTTCTTCCTGTGAAATATAGCTTGCAGAACCTGGTATTCTTTGTTGGTCTCTCATCCAAGTACTAATCAGTGCTGACCCTGCTTAGCTTCCAAGATCAGATGGGATCTGGTACCTTCAAGGTACTTAGGTCCTCACAGAACAACTGGCCAGACATACTTAATATGGCTGCAGTTCTTTGGGCCAACTAAAGTTTCTGAATTCAAAGATATAGCCATGCTAGTCTGTAGAATCAGTATGTAGAGAGATCTTGTGGAACCTTTGAGACTCATTGAAAAAAAGAAGTTGGCAATATTTTCTGATTTAAGGTGACCCTAAGGCAATTCTATCATGGGGGTTTCTTGGAAAGATTTGCTCAGACAGGGTTTGCCTTTGCCTTCATCTGAGGCTGAGAAAGTGTGACTTGCCCAAGACCACCCTGTGGGTTTCCATGACTAGGCAGGGATTTGAATCTTGGTCTCCAAAATTGTAGCCCAGCACTCAAACCACTACATCATGCTGGCCCTCTAGAGCTCATTACAATAATCTAAATAGGAATAGTCAGCTTCTGAAGTTTAAAACCCTAAAGTAGGAATGGGGATAGTGCAGGCCAGGGATTGTGTGCTCTTCAGGGGTATATGTACACTGTTTTTCTGAATCTAAAACTCTCTAGACTTCCCAGACCAACATTTCTTGTCCAGAAGTCACCTGGAGTCCAACTTTTGCAGAAAAGTTGGAGTATAAATATTTGACTAGGGCAGTGGATGACTAGAAATCTTGGAGGTCTCTCATTCATAGGGTCACCATAATTCAAAGTCAACTTGACAGCAATTAACAACCAAAAATAATGATGACAATCATGATCAAAAGTAAATTTTCAGAAGAAGAACCTAAGATTTTGAACAGGTGGCAGTTTTTGCCACACTGATTAACACCAAAATGTCTCTTTTATAAAAAGAGTGAGTTAACTGCAATCTATCTCCCTCCCTCTTTCCCTCTCTCCCTATTTATTTGTTTATTTTGTTGTTTTTGGCAATTCCCTGGGGCACAAAATAGGCCTCCTCCCAAACCTGACTTAGGCCCAGGACAGATGGGCAGGAAGCACCGTCCTTCAGCCAATTCTAGGGTTCTGGAGCAAACAGCAACTGCATGCTCCGGAACCCTAGGACATGTGGGCACCAGCATATAGACACTTACATCACAAGTGCGCCAATAGCACACTCATGACAGGTTCTTTTTAGGGCAGAGAGACGCCACGCAGTTTGGCTGTTGCGGTGTCCCTCCTCAGGAAAACCAGACGACTGCAGCCCAGGGAGGTATATATTGAGCCACAGTTTGTCATGTCTCTCCTGGAACATTCAGTATTGCTAACCTGGGGTTGAACCTAAGACTCCTTGAGGCTCACCTGACTGTATGCTTTTTGGTGGTGATGAAGGCTAAGGAAGAATTTTATGAGAAAGAGCTCTCTGCATATAGAATATTAATGTGTTGGGAACATGGCTTCACTACAACACTTCTCAGAGGCTCTAAACAATTTCAAAATGTTAAATAGCTAACAGGCCATGAATCACAATCTCTCCAGCCCTCCTGAATCCATATTCATTTTCTTGCCTTGAAATGAAATGCAATCATCTTAGATTCAGTGACTGGCCCAATGGCTCCTCCTGGGATTTTGATGTTTCAGCTATACTGTGCGTGAGAGAGAGTCATTAGTCACTACTCTGTTTGTCTGATGCCAAGAATGATAAAGAAAGGGTGACCTTCCAGTCAAAGAGTTAGTCTTTTGTGGGTTTTTTGGGCTATGTGGCCATATTCTAGAAGGGTTTATTTGGGACATTTCCCCAGCATCTGTGGCTGCCAACTTCAGAGAAAGCTGGCATGGAAGAGAGTTGGGTATATATGACTCTGGGTAGGGAGGAGTGTTTCCATGTTAATCTGTGTATTATTCTGTCAGTAATAACACGTCAGGAATAAACGCTTCTAGAACATGGCCACATAGCCCAAAAAACCCACAAAAGACTATGGATGCCGAGCATGAAAGCCTTTGACTTCACAAAGAGTTAGTCCATTGCAACCTCTAGTATGCTGGGTGCAGTAACATCATCACATGTGACTATCTTAAAATGTTTTTTAAAAACCACAAAGCAACAATATATTGTTTGTTGTGGGTTTTTCAGGCTATGTATAGACCATGGTATCCTTCTGGAACTCCTGAGAGAGTTGGGAATCGCTGGCTCTGCCTTGCAGTGGCTACGTTCCCACCTCTCGGGCAGATTCCAGATGGTGATGCTGGGGGACAGCTGCTCCTCTATGAGAGAGCTGACATCTGGTGTCCCTCAGGGCACCATTCTGTCCCCCATGCTGTTTAACATTTACATGAAGCCGCTGGGTGAGATCATCCAAAGACATGGGACAGGGTGTTATCAGTACGCTGATGACACCCAAATTTATTTCTCTATGTCTTGGGCTGTTTCAGTGACCAAAGAGGGCATCTCCATCCTGAATGACTGCCTGAAGTCGGTAATGGATTGGATGAGGGAAAATAGACTTAAGCTGAATCCAAATAAAACGGAGGTACTCGTGATAGGTAACCCCAATCCAGGTATGGAGATAAGTTCGCCAGTTCTAGATGAGGTTACACTTCCCCTGAAAGACTGTGTCTGCAGCTTGGGGGTGCTCCTGGATTCATTGCTTCAACTGTCTTCTCAGATTGATGTGACAGCCAGGAGTGCCTGTTATCAGCTTCGGCTGATACGCCAGTTGCACCCCTACCTGGAGCAGCAAGGACCTAGAAACGGTTGTACATGCTCTAGTAACCTCTCGCCTTGATTTCTGCAATGCGCTCTACATGGGGCAACCTTTGTGCCATGCCCGGAAGCTCCAATTGATATAAAACATGGCAGCCAGACTGGTCGCCGGAAAATCCAAGTTTGACCATATTACACCTATTTTAAAATCACTACATTGGCTGCCTATTTGCTTCGGGGCACAGTACAAGGTGTTAGTTATCACCTATAAAGCCCTACATGGCATGGGTCCAGTCAACTTGAATGAACGCCTCCTCCCATACAGTCCTTCCCGCACACTCCGATCCTCCGGGAAAAACCTCTTACAATCTAGAAAGACCAGACTGGTGGTGACCTCCCGGAGGTCCTTTTCTGTCACCACTCCAAAAATTTGGAATGACCTTCCGGAAGAGATTCACCAATTAGCCTCACTCGAGGCTTTTTAAAAGGCGACAAAAACCTTTCTCTTCCGTCAGGCCTTCTCCAATTGATAATGTCCAGAACCAATTGAATCCCCCTTTTATTATTTTTCTTACTTGTGATTTGTTTTTATCTTTGATGTATTGTTATGTACTTTTTAAACTTTTTTTTCCTGTTTAATTTTATAGTTGGGAGGGAGGATTGGGTCGAGGTTTTGTTGTTTTTATTGTTGTATATTGTATTTTCTTTGTTGTTACCCGCCTCGATCCTTAATCGGAAGAGGCGGGATATAAATATATTATTATTATTATTATTATTATTATTATTATTATTTGTGGCCATGTTCTAGAAGAGTTTATTCCTGACGTTTCGCCAGCATCTGTGGCTGGCATCTTCAGAGAATGTTGGCATAGAAGACAGCTGGATATACAGTATATATATACTGTGTGACCCTGGGTAGGGAGGAATTTCATGTTAATCTGTGTATTGTTCTACTGTTGATGGCAGGGTCTCAGGGTGGGAGGATATGCAGAGAGGTGTACACTTTCTCTAATTCTTTCTCAAAGAAGGGTAGGATTTTAAATGCTGTGTAATTTGGATTTTTAAGTTTTTTCATTGTGATGTAAACTTTGTATCTACAGTTTTAATGCTTTTATATTGTTATTACCTTGTATTGTTTTGAAAATTTTGTAAACCACCTTGAGTCCATATGCCAGGAGAAAGATAGTAAGGCGAT
>NC_056524.1:11358319-11408358 GCF_019175285.1 Sceloporus undulatus
CTGGGTGAAATTGTTTCACTAGTGGTGTACTCCTCATGCAACAATGAATTGAATAGGCCCATTGTACAATGGCAAGAACAGAACATCTGCATTAAACAAGGAAACTTATATAGAAAAATGGCACCAAGAGGATTCTAGCCTCTATCTTCTTAGTACTCATCCTCTTTAGGACCATCTAGGTTGGAGGTAGGAAAACTGGAAACCTCAAGGCCAGTTTTTAGGCCACAGGACCCACAGTGGACATACATACCACACATGCCCAAACACAAAACCTGGAAAGAGTTGGAACCATTCCTAGTCATTAAAATCTCATTTTGGGGAAGATTTTTGAGGAAGAGAAGCAAAGGCTGCATCTCTGCTTTGGCATCGGTTTTTGAGGATAAGTGCCTCAAATATACAGTGTTATGATATGGCGAGGTGGAAATACCCTCAAAGCCCAACTGGCAGTTTTTGCACATCCCTGTTTAGAAATGTGCAGTCTCACAGACAAGTAGATACCCAAGGAAGTCTTTTATTGCTTAAGGTCACGTGTGAGTTCACTTTTGCTCCAATTGGAAACTGCCCACAATCCGAAGCTACACTTTATGGAGACTGAGCTTCTGATCTTACTTCCCACTCTTCACGCTGGAGTCTAAATATAGATGTTAACTCCTACGCCTGAATCCATGGAATTTCTCCATTATTTATTAAAGAGAAAAGCTGGTCTAAAAGTAAAGATTCTTTATATAGAATTAAAACAGATGCAGCTAAGCCACCAGCAGAAGAGGGACAGGGAATCAACAATGGGTTGTTTCAGATTTTATGAAGACAGTCCTCTGGAAATGAAAAACAAACAGGAGTATACCTACTTCGTTTTTATTAACTGCCCTTGAGTTTACCCCCAACTCATGCCAACCCTGTGGATGAGACATTTCCAAGATCCCCTGTCCTCCACTGTTCTACTTAGGTCCTGTAAATTCATTCCCATGACCTCCCTGATTGAGTCTATCCATCTGGCATGTGCCCTACTTTTCTTTCTGCTACCTTCTACCTTTCTTAGCATTATTGCTTTTCCAATTAATCATGCCTTCTCATGATGTGGCCAAAGTTCAGCAGCCTTAGTTTGATCATATTGGCCCGATACAGACCTTCCAAAAAGGGCAGTCTGCCGGCACCTAGTTTTCCACCAGGGGGAAAATGTAGCAGACAAACCACACGGTTTCCCACCGGTGGAAAAAGAACCCACAAAAAGCGGGTTCTTTTTGTGGCACGATACTGACACTTGCAATGTCAGTATCACGCCGTTATGCACGGATGCTAAGCATTTGTCACATCAAAATGGCGGCACCCATCTGTACAGGGCACCGCCATTTTAATGTATGGAATACATGCTAGGGTTGTGGGGTGTCTGTAAGCAACACCCTGAGGCAACCCTAGCATATCATCAAGACACGCGGCAAGGTCCCTCTGTACCGAGCTATTGACTTCAAAAAAGATTTCAGGCTTGATCTGTTCTAGGACCAACTTGTTTGTCTTTTTAGCTGTCCACAGAATTCTCAACACTCTTCTCCAGTACCAGATCTTCAATGAGTTGATTTTCTTTCTGTCTGCTTTATTTATTATCCAGCTCTCACATCCATGCATGATGCATGGGAATCATGGCTTGGACAATCCTAAGTGCTCAGGGTTGTTTTTTTTTCATATTTACTCTTTAGGATCTTGTGTGGTAATTTTATAGCTGTCCTTCCCATTCCTAGTCTTCTTATTTCTTGACTACAGTCACTATTCTGATCAGTGTTTGATTTAAGGTACGGGAACTCTTTAACTGTTTCAGTTTCCTTGTTGTCTAACTTTAATGTATGTATGTCTTCCGTGGTCATTATTTTGGTGCAGAATGAGGATCTACCCATCTCCAAATAGAATTCTTCCACCAGTGAAATTTCCCTTCATACCCCAAATTTCTAGCATTACAGAGAGTAGAACACTGAAAATGGTTCATACCTAGAACTCGTATTCACTGTGTTCCCATCCCCTTGATAGTCGTGCTTACCCATATTCTTTAGGCGTGTAAACTGTATGTTTATAAATGCTAAACTGAAGCAATTCAATGCTAGAAATTTGGAGACTGAAAGAAAATTCTATTTGAAAGTGCAGAACTCTTATTTTCGGGAAGACAATGGCCCCATTTTTCACCCATTGCCCCACTGCACAGGATACAGGGTTATGGCAGGCTCTTGAGATCTTCATGCTCAGAAAGACAGAAAGCCTAGTTTTTTGCCATGTGCATACAGAGTGGTTAAAAAGGAGATTATCCTTGAGAGTGATGGGAGGAGAGTATTCTATCTTCACATGCTTGAGATTACTCTCTTCATAAGCCTTCAAAGAAGAAAAGAATAGTCTCAGGTTGCACAATTTGGGCCTAGGAACAAGAGCTGCCCTCTGATTCAAGAGTCTGACACCACCAACTCCTTGTCAGACTTATACCCAATCTGCACTGCAAAATAATGCAGTTTGACATCGCTTTAACTGTCATAGCTGCATCCTGTGGAATCCTAGGAATTGTAGTTTGTTGTGGTATCGGAGAAGGCTCACAAAACTCACAAAAGTACAAATCCTAAAGTTCCATAGCATTGATCCATGACAATTAAAGCAGTGACAAATGGCATTATTTCTGCAGTGCAGATAAAGTCCTAGTGCTGATCAGATCAGAATGGTAAAGGTGAAACCAAGTCTTATAAGGAATGAATGAAGTAGCTGGGCATGTTTAACTTGGAGCAGAAAAGACCGAGCAATGATGTGATAGCTATTTTTAAATGTCTGAGGAGATATCACGTAAAAGATGCAGCAAACTTGTTTTCTCCTGCTCCAGAGACTAGAACAGAACCAGTGAATTCAAGTTAGAAGAAAAGAGATCCAACCTAATCATTAGGAAGGACTTTTTTATTGTAAGAGCTGTTTGACAGTGAAGTAGATTGCCTTGAAAGGTGTTGAACTAAATGAATCTTGTGGTCCCTTCCAGCTCTATAGCTATATGGAAATGGCATGCTTCAGGAAATACAATAACAAGAAGACCTCTTGAGTCAGCCAGACCTGGCCTCCTGCCACTAGCTAGCTAGTTTTGCCTTTCCATGAAATCTTGGCATATCAACAAACTATTCATTTTGGTTTAGTGCTATTAAAAGATTTTTTTTTATTGGTCTGACTTTTCAGGAAATATGCAAAAGCCCCTTATTGGAGTAAAATCAGTTTATACATCAAGCCTGCTAATGCCTGCAGAAAGTCTCTATGACCTGGAACTCTCTGTATTGACTAAGTCTTTATTCATGGATTCAACCATCCATGGCTTGAAAATATTTTAAAATTCATATACTCCTGAAAGCAAACATTGATTTTGCCATTTTATATGTGTGAAAGGGATCTAGGAATCCAAGTGGACCACAAGTTGAACATGAGTCGACAGTGTGATGTGGCAGCTAAAAAGGCCAATGCAGTTTTAGGCTGCATCAATAAAAGTATTATGTCTAGGTCAAGGGATATAATAGTACCACTCTATTCTGCTTTGGTCAGGCCTCACCTGGAATACTGTGTCCCATTCTGGGCATCACAATTCAAAAAGGATGTGGAGAAACTGGAGCGTGTCCAAAGGAGGGAGACTAAAATGGTGAAGGGCCTGGAAACCATGCCCAGTGAGGAATGACTTAGGGAACTGGGGATGTTTAGCTTGGAGAAGAGAAGGTTAAGAGGTGATATGATAGCGCTGTTTAAATATCTGAAGGGATGTCATGTTGAGGAGGGAACAAGCTTATACATACACTTCAGCCTTCTTCTCAACAGTGAAACATCCTACATCAGAGAGTGGTGGAATCTCCTTATTTAGAGGTTTTCAACCAGAGGCTGGATGGCCACCTGTTGGAAGTGCTTTGATTGTGCATTCCCTCAAGGGAAGACGTTGGACTGGATGGTGCTTTAGGTCTCTTCCAACTCTGTGATTCTCTTCTTCAGGTTCAACCTACCTAGCTCCTCAGAGGACTTGTGTCACAGACCCCTGATCTTCTCCATTGCTCTCCTCCATTTCTTGTGTGCTGTTACATTGGCTTTGACTTATAGTGAGACTATGAATGAGAGACCTCTGAGAGACTCAATTATTAATATTCTTGCTCATCCTTTCAAACGCAGAACTGTGCAAATGCAGAACTGACTTTTATCTAGTCAGTACCTCTGTAATGTGGGCTTCTTTATTTCCTACTGCCTCCAACTTTACTGACCATTATGAAGTTTTCTAATGAGCCGTGTCGTCTCAAGACATGTTCCAAGTACAATAGCCTTACATTAGTCATTTTGACTTCTAGGGAAAATTTAGGCCTTATTTGCTCTTGGCTCCTGATTTGTCTTCAGGGTGGTCCATAGTATCTATGGAACTCTCCTCCAGCACCAGGTTTCAAATGAGTTGATTTAGGTTCCACTGTCAGATTTCTTCACTGTCCAACTTTCACAGCCATACATATAAATTGGAAATACTATGGCATGGATACACATACTCTCCTCTATATCCATTCCAATTGGCTTCATTCCAATTTATTCACATCCTTATTTATTTATTTATTTATTTATTTATTGGAATAATCTACCCTATATCAGATCTCAGACACAAGCCTATCAATTAAATTACCTTAGATACTGTAAGTAAGTAAACTGTTTTAGAATGAATGATTTAATTTATATCCTACTTTTTCCCAATTTGAAACTCAAGATGGCTCACAGCATAGAATAAAGCAAAGTACAGCTTTAAAAAATCAACCCTTCAAACAATCAGTTGTCAAATAATAGGTTGATAAACAGGTAAATCCCTTTGATTCAATAAGTCTATTTTAGTTGAGACTAAGAAGAGGATTCAGACTTTTCTATTCGGGTGTAGCCACACAGAAGAATTAAAGCAGCTTGTCACCACTTTAACTGCCATGACTTTATCCTATGGAATTCTGTGATATGTAGTTTGATGAAGCACCAGAGCTCTCTTAGACCCGGCTGAATACCTCACCAAACTACATATCTTAGGATTCCATGGGACAGAGTCATGTGGCAGTTAAAGTGGCATCAAACTGCTTCAGTTCTGCAGTGCAGCTGTACCCTATGTTTCGACAGAGAACTTAAAAGGCTGCAACAATGAGACAAGATAAGTGAAGGCATATAAAACTGTTTGAATTTATATTACCTTATGAGAGAAGTCTTTGCAAGGTATCGCATACGCTCCAAGGCCTGAAGGAAAGGCTGTTACAAAAGTGGCTAAGAGATGTTGCAATCTGAAAATTCTGCAGATGATAAAAGTTAAGAGGAAAGACCTGAATCCCAAATCACTGCAGTGGTGTAGTGCGGAACCCAGCCAGATTTTTGGCAATTGTGAAGGTCAAATAAGTGAATATTTCTAGTTATGGGCTAATGAATAAAAATAATTGTCCCATATTATGCAACAGTAATGCACTCTGGGAAGTATGCCAAACTGAACAGCAAACATTAACTAAGGAAATAGTGGTAATGCCAAGACTTATGGACAGAAGAAAATGAGATGTATGCAGAGAGACAGGCTTGTTAATGACAATACAGACCTGCAATATGGTCATCTGGTAAGGGGCTGCCTTGGGAAAGTAGGAATTACATGGAAATAGAGCTGCAACTGTTAGTTGAGAAACTGAATCCCTTCAGCCAGGATGGGAGAAAGCTCAAGGTGTATTCACACTGCAGAAATAAAACAATTTGACACCACTTTAACTATCATGACTCTATCCTATCAAATCCTGGGATTTGTAGTTTGGTGAGGCACGAGAGCTCTCTGACAGGATAGAGCCATGGCAATTAAAGTGGCATCAGGCTGCTTTATTTTTGCAATGTGGCAGGTGTCTACATAGGAACATGATAACACTCTTCAAAAATCTAAAGAGCTCTGTCTCACAGAAGACCATAATTACTTGTATTTTGCACCTCACAGAGGTAAGTGTAGGTCTAATGGGTTTAAGATATAGACATAAATTTGAGTTAAACATTAGGGCTGAAATCCTATATCTTGGTTGGGTAACTTTATACTCATGTAGTTACATGGTGGTTGTGCTATACCATCCTTCTGCTGAATATGAATATGTCCTGTATTGTGTGTATTTCTGATTTTGGGGGATGTACCATGCTTAGACATCAGAATTCAGAGACAAAGCATGTTAGTCTGGAAGATCTGTATGCAAACAGAACTTGTAGCACCTTTGAGACTAAGTGAGAGAAAGACGTTGTAGCATAAGCTTTTGTAGACTTGGGGGTCATTCGCACTATGAAATAACCCAGTGTTGTAACTAGGTTATTTCAGGGTCATTCACACTGTGCCCCGAACACACCCAGCATGGTGGGGGGCGGTGAAAAAGCAACTTTATCTGGTGCATTCAGCATATTCAGTAGTGCAAATGCAGTACTAAATCAGTCCAGATCGCTCATCAGTCCAGCCATGAGGCACCGCCATGTTGATCTGAAAGTGGAACCAGTGTGAATGCCAAACTGGGTTGGAGAGAGTAGATAATGCTAAACGTAGTGTGAACATTGATTCGGTATCACATCATAGGTCCACATCATCTTGGTACAAAAGAGTGAAAGTGAATAACTCCCCCCCCCCAGTTGACTTCCTCAAATGCATGGACCAATATAGGCATCTGAGGAAGCAAACCAGGTCTACAAAAGCTTGGTCTACAAATTCTTTCACACAGTTAATCTCAAAAGTGCTATAAGATCCCTTTGCATAGCAGTCAGAATGTTGGACTGGAACATGGGAAATTAATGTGCAAGTCTTCACTCTGTTATGAAACTCACTGGGTGGCCTTGGGCCTTTCACTATCACTCAGCTTGATCTACCTCAGATGGTTATTATGTGGATAAACTGGGGAAGAAGAGAGCCACAAACACTCAGATCATCAGAGGATAAAGGATATAAATGTAAGAAATGAATAATAAAGATATGATGAATGAATTCTTTTTTTAAAAAGCACACTTTTTCCCCCTTTAACAGAATACGCCCGATTTGAAGCCAAGATCCATGACCTGCGTGAACAGATGATGAATCACAGCATGAGTTCTGGGTCGGGCTCCCTGCGAACCAATCAGAAGCGCTCCCTCTACGTCAGGTAGGCATACAAAATGGTGCCATTTGCAGATGAGAAACAATACTCAGTAAAGTATTTAAGAATGGTGTGTGCTTTTCCTAGATTTTCTTCAATACAGGGGCATCACTAGCCATGTGCAGACCACACCAGGTGACACCCTAATACCACTATTCCCAAACCTTTGTCTTTTGAAATGGGATATGGGGTTTGCCTGCATCTCTTTAAAATGCTGAAGAGATGATGTGAGTGGGGTGAGGTTTAGTGAGAGAAGAAAAAAGAGACACCTCCCCCCAGGTTGTTGTTGTTGTTGTTGTTGAAAAAAATACACTTTAAATTTTATAGTTTTTTTATTCTTTTAAAATTTTCTGTAACAACATCCCATCTTACCACATTCTTACTTTAACCACATAAAACTATGTACATGTAGTGTGTAGAGAGTTCTTCTCGCATCTTTGAGACTAACTAAAAGAAAGAGGTTGACAGCATGGACTTTCATAAACTTAAATCTACTTCCTCATATAGAATTATAGAGTTGGAAGAGACCCCAAGAGCTATCCAGTCCAACCCCCTGCCATGCAGAAACTCTCAATCAAAGCATCCCTGACAGATGGCCATCCAGCATCTGTTTAAAGGCTTCCAAAGAAGGAGACTGCACCACTCTCCAAGGGAGTGTGTTCCATTGTCAAAGAGCTCTTACTGTCAGGAAGTTCCTCCTAATGTTTAGGTGGACTCTCTTTTCCTTTAATTCCTGTAAGATGCATTTGGAGATGGTGTGAGTGGGGCAAGGCTCAGTGAGAGGAGAAAGGGGGTTGGCAAAAGCCATACTTTCATAATCAGCCCCCTCTGGAAGGAGTATGGAAGTACAGTACTATAACATCATGTGGAAAGGTAAGCAGAAAGACATTTCAATCCCACTGCCTCTTGTCTTTCTTCTGCAGTGCAATACAACCTAAAGAGAAGGGCCTTTTCAGATGGTCTCAGAGCTCTAATGGGCTCATACTTCAAATAACCTGGACCCAAGCTGTATAGGGCCAAAAATGAACTGGCAGCCATGGAGCTATTGCAACAAGAAGGTTGTGTGCTCCTTTTTAGCCAGCCCCAATTAACAACCTGGCTGCAGTTCTTTCACCCAACTGAAGTTTCAGAGCACTTTTCAAAGGCATCTTAAAGTCTCTTCCAACTCTATGATTCTATTATTCCTGCCTAGAACACATTACAGTAAACTAAACAGGATGTTACCAAGGTGCATACCACCTTGGCTTCTCCAGAAACGTAATCCCTTTAAATCTGCAAATGCCTTCCTGGTCACTTTTGTTTTTATGTTCTATGTTTTTAATTGTATTGTTCTTTTAATATTGTGAAGCTGCTCTGAGTCCCAGTTCTGAAAAAAAACCAGGATACAAAAAATATTATTATTATTATTTTGAATCAAAGAGTACCCCCCCACAAAAAAAAACACACACACACAAAACTGCATTTTCAAGGAAACCGTAACTCCATCTAACACAGGCTGAATCCGTATTCACAGACAAGACATACCAGGAACATTTCTGTCTTGTCTGACAGCTTGAAGTGCACTGCATTAGCGGAATCTGCATGCCTTACCACACTACAGATCCCAAGATTCCATAGGACAGAGGCAAGATAGTTCAAGCATGATCAAACTGCAGTATTTGTGCAGTCATTGCACTCCCAATTTTTAAAATCAATCAATTGATCAATCAATCAATATTTTTTTTAAAAAAATCTTTAGAAAAGATGGAGAAGCTGTGCCTTATTTTAATACAGATTACCAATTCTGGTGTCTTCTAGGAATGATGATTGCCCTTTGTCCATTGGTTGTTGTTTTCTCACATTAGAGACATTTTTTTCCCGAAAGCCTTGGCATCCCCCTTCCCATATACCCTTTCCTAAGCCTAAGCAACTGAGAAGTAAAACTAAACACTTGTGATCCTGTTGCTCCAATGGGAACATGGAAATTCTGGTGTGCGTACTTTGCATAGGCTTCCCCATTTTCTCTTGTTTTGCTGGAGAGAGTAATTCCCCATGAATAAATCTCCCATAAACACAACAGAAAGATTTCTGTGTCTATGCAGTGAAATTCCCTTAATAGATTAGTACTTTTGCTTTCATTTTGCCGTAGGCCACACTCTGTATACATGCAACTTCCTGGCCATCAGCCCTTTTTATGCCTGGAACATAAACTAGAGGAGACTGGGCTTTAGTTGTTTTTAATAGCACTCCCTTCTTCTTAAGTGCATTCATTTGCCAGTCTACATCGCTCATACTGAGTCTCCAGTTCAAACTGATGATGGCGAATTGGAGGATGGCAATTTGTCAACTCCCCTGGTGGAGATGATTGCTCTTGGTGGAACTAATTCAGATGATGGCCTTACAGAGATCCAATTAAGATCCAGGCTCTTAAGCATATGTCAGCATGACAGAGAGCAGGAAATGAGGGTGACCCATTGGGAGGAAAAATGGCACCCTTGGTGTGTAGCTTAATGATGTTGATGTGATTTCTGGTGGACGGGAAGGGTCAGAAGGATTATTTCTTAACAGTTCTTGGAAACCTCAGTGGTGCTGATAATTGATTTGTGGCTGTTGAGAGAGAGAGCAGGGTGGGCAGCTGGAAGGGAGTGGTGTTGCCTCTAACAATGGAAGCTGGTGGTTCTTATGCCAAGGGAGCAGTGAATCTGCTCTGGGTTTTAGTCCAGAGATGGTGAATAATGCTGGGGGTTGTACTTCTTAAAAGGTTTAGAGGTGAAATAATAGCCATGTTTAATATTTGAAGGAATGTCATATTGAAGCTGAAGCAAGCTTGTTTTCTGCTGCTTCAGAGACTGGGACACAATAGATTCAAGCTACAGCAAAAGAGATTCCACCAAAACATTAGCAAGAACTTGAGAGTAAAAGCTATTTGACAGTGGAATGTGCTGTTGCTTTGGAGTATGATGGAGTCTCCTTCTTTGAAGGTTTTTAAGCATAGGCTGGGTGCCCATGTGTCGAGAGTGCTTTCATTGTGTCTTCATGCATGGCAGAGGGTTAGACTAGTTGGCAGATGTGATCCCTTCCGATTCTTATGATTCTTTCAAAGTCTACAGGGTTGTGCTTTGAATGAGTTTCCTATGGTATCCTCCAAATAGGTTTGAACACCTGGAAATAGTTCCTCTGAAGTTGAGACTGAAACCCAGTTTCACTTCCCACTGATACAGAAGACATTGGAGTTTATTGCACTGGCACTGAAACGGGCCCAGTGCATTCCCAAATGTGTGCTTTAGAACAGTTCTCACAAATGGTGCCCTCTGGAATGGAACGGGGACGCAACTGGAACACCCAGCAGCAAAGGCAGCGTTCCAGTGTGCGATAAAATGGGGTTCGTGGCCCCATCACGTTCCATGCGCGCCTGCGCACAGGCACGTTAGAACACACTAGGGAACGTTTTAACCCCAGTGCAATAAACTTCATTATCTTCCACTGGTCATATCCCCTATTGGATCTCCTTTTGAGAATAAGTGTCACAAATATGCTGTACCCCAAGAAAAAGAATGGAATTATGGCATCTCTGTGTCCCAGCTGTGCCAATGGAAAGCTGTACGTAGAGTCAGTGATTTTCTGAAGTACAGCAGGCCTCTAGTGTCCTAAAGGTACAAAGATCACACTCTCTTTTTTCCAATGGGATGGAGACCTACTTTTATTCCTGGATGGAGGTGTGGGGGGATGCCAGCATATACTCTTCTTCTTTCTGGGATGGGGAACAGAGATTCATCACAGCCACTAGGTCCTCCTCCAGCTTCATTCAATGTGAAAGGCTGAGAATTTTCTTTCTGCCTCAGATAGCAGGAGGGCAGGTGCTGCCTTGCTTCCATGACACCCGGAATCTGCTACCTGGGAACACTGCCTCACTCTGCTGAATGTTAGGCCTGGCCTTGTGATGTGACACCATACTTTTATTTTGTTATACATCTCTACTGCACCTCATTTTTCAACTAACATTTTTCAACTAACATTATCTTCCCATTTAATCACTTTATCACACATAGATAAACCACAATTTTAACAAGAGAATACCTACCCCACGTTGCTGCTATGCCTCTGAAGCATTGTTAGACAGCATATTTTTATTGATGTGGTCAGTTATGCTGCCACTCCATTATTCCACAGATGTGAGAAGTGACAGTCCATGGTAGTCCCAATATTGAGTACTCATATGGTGTCAGTCTCCCCCCTCCCCCTTGTTATTCCAAAGCAACCTGTTTTCTTTTTTTAAAAAAAACTTTCTTTTACACATTCTTATAATTCCAGAACTGCATTACAATTTTTTTAAGAATAGTAGTTTTAAGAAGGCATGCTGGGTAGTGTGTAGGGCAGGAAAGCAGAGTTAAAAGGAATGTGGAAGATCAAGAGTGGGACCACAGATGGCACAAAAGTCCCCACCGTGCTATTGAAGGGAGGTGTGATAATAAAAGCTCCCAAACTGTTATGTTACTGTTGTCTTTAAATAATGTGATTGTGGCAAGACCGAGGTGAGACCAAGGCTCTTATGATAAAAATGTTAATTTACAATTAGACGCAGACTGAAACCTGGAATGAAGGCTCACTGGCATCAGAGCCAGCCAGGGAGAGGTGATAAAAGCACCCACACTCATACCCACACACCACTTGTGATGAAGAAGCAGATTTCTCTTGTTCTCTTCTAGGATGGAGAGGAATGGAGGAATGGAGACAGCAAGCAAAGGCTGGTGTGCTTTCTTGATGTGCCAGGTTTCTTCTAGCTGGCTCTGGGATCTACCTTGCTGGAAAAGGGTCTCATTTGCAGGAGGCTAGAAATACCAAAATAGAACTGCAAATGCATTAGTGTCTGTGTGTGTGTCATGGAGAGAAAAGAGTACTGAAAAGCACATTAAAAGCAGCGAACAGTGAGGAGACAAGCTCTACATGCTCTAAGATGGTCAACTATTTATTCCTTTTAAGATACTCCAATGTGTTTTGGGCTCTATAAGATAAAGCCTTCTTCACGGGCCTTTAGCAGAAATCACGGGAGTTATAAACACTCTCCAAAACACAGTACTTAATGGCTCTGTGTTTTGGAGAATATAACTCCAGTGATTTCTGCTGAAACCCTTCTCTTCCTCCTCCTTCTTCCTTCCTCCTTTTATTCCTTCTGCTCCAATCCTCTACCATCTTCTTCCTTCCTTCCTTCCTTCCTTCCTTCCTTCCTTCCTTCCTTCCTCCTTCTCCTTCCCTCCCTCTCTCTGGAGCGTTTTACTAATACCAATAACAATCTGTAAGTGAAAGGCTCACAAGAGGTTTTTTATTTATTCATTCATTTGTTCATGTGTTCATGCAATCGATTTGTATCTCACCTTGCTCCCAAAATGGGATTCAATGTGGTTTACAATACTTTTTTAAAAAGAACTGGCCAAAACAATAATTTATAAAAGTTTTAAAAGGAATTAAATATCGGTATTATTAAAAATGTGATTAAAAATACAATTACAAATATTTAAAATATAATTACAATAACGGATTCAAACACACAGAACACCACTATACCTTGTAAGTGCTAAAGTATATGTTTGCTTCAGATCGCTCAGTCTGTATGCTAGACATCTGGACCAGCGTGCCATTAAAATAAGCTACTACCTTTGGTTCACTAATGCTTCCATTCTTGAACCCAAACAGAAAAGAGAATAGTTTTTGTGGGCTTTTCGGGCTACATGGCCATGTTCTAGAAGAGTTTATTCCTGATGTTTTGCCAGCATCTGTGAATGGCATCTTCAGAGAGCATTCTCTGAAGATGCCAGCCACAGATGTTGGTGAAACATCAGGAATAAACTCTTCTAGAACATGGCCACATAGCCCGAAAAACCCACAAAAAACTATGGATGCCAGCAATGAAAGCCTTTGACTTCACATTAGAAAAGGGAATGTTTTTCCAGCAGCTCCACATAACATCTTCATCACAAAGCCCAGCTATTGCACTGCCAGGCAGAATTTGATTTAAGAACAAGCAGCAGCTCTCAGGAGAATGAGCATACTGTATCTCAACACATTTTCTTGCAGTAGGGATATATTTCTTCACTATGGCGGGTTACACACCGCCATTAAAGTACGCGCGGAGTGTGTACTAGGGTTAGGGAGGTGCGGTGCTTCCGCACCTCCCTAACCCTAATACGCGCTCTGCGTGTAAAAAATGACGGCGGCCGTTCCAGACGGCCGCCGCCATTTTTATGTAGCGGACGCTGTGCTTCCGCACTTGTCACGGCGGCTACGATGCCGCGAGTGCACCAGCGGCGCTTCGCTGTGTCATAGCCACACCGCGAGAAAGAGCTCCATTTTGGAGCTCCTTTTTTGCACCACGAGAGAGTCGCGCAAAGCGGTGGTTTGTAACCCACCTAAGTTTCTTTCTGCAGGTAGCAATGAATAATTTCTTCCAACTGCGAGAGTCTTTAAAAATCACATCATTTTCAAAGGCTATTCACAATTCAAGACTTGTTCTGACCAAAATTTGCATGTGGCTGTTTTGCACAGAAGATAACATTTTCTACATATGAAATAGCATTTTATGAGACAAAAAACAGAGCCCTCCTCCAACCACCATCTTGAGGGGGAGAGAGGCCTGGCCTGGAAGACAAAGAGCCCTCCTCCAACCACCATCTTGAGAGGGAGAGAGGCCTTGCAATTTTTTGTATTGTTTTGCAATTTTAATGTACACCGCTATGATCATTGCGGAATAGCGGTCTATAAATAAAAATTATTATTATTATTATTATTATTAAAACATATAAATATCAATTCCTTCACAGAAATTCTGTGCAGAAAATGATGTTTTCTGAGCATATAAATTACTGTATATAACAACTTATGATGACCTTAAGGTGAATTATCATGGAGAATTTTTTTTTTTGTAAGATTTGTTCAAAGGAGGTTTTCCTTTGCTTTCCTCTGAAGCCGAGAGAGTATGACTAGCTCAAAGTCATCCTGAACATGTCTAGAAGAGGGCAACCAAAATGGTGAAAGGACTGGAAGCCATGTCCTATAAGAAGCAGCTTAGGGAGCTGGGAATGTTTAACCTGATGAAAAGAAGACTAAGAGGGGACATGATATCAAAGAAGGAACAGACTTGGCTCAGAGACTAGGAGAAAGAGCAATGGATTCAAACCACAGGAAAAGAGATTCCACCTAAATGTCTGGAGAAACGTCCTGACAGTCAAAGCTGTTCAACAGTGGGATATGCTGCCTTGGAGTGTAGTGGAGTCTCCTTCTTTGGAGTTTTTTAAACAGAGGCTGGATGGCCATCTGTCAGGATAACAATAAAAGCATAAAAACATAAAAACATAAAAGCCTAAAAACATTAACAAAAATCAATCACGGGGGCAGCTGGTCTCGTGCCATACTAGTGGTCTTCATAGTAGATCAGGAGGATAAGCATGGCAGAAGAGCACTGTCTTTACTGCCTTCTTGAAGGTTTCTAGGGATGTAACAAGGCAGGTCTCCTCTGGAAGTCCATTCCAAAGTCTAAGGGCAGCTATGCTGAATGCATAGTGCTTTGGTTGTGTGTTCCTGCAACAGGGGTTTAGACTGGATGGCCCTTGTGGTCTCTTCTAACTCTATGATTCTATGCTGAATGGGGATTAAAACCCTGTTCTCCAGAGTCGTCATTCAAAAACCTCTACACCATTCTGGCTGAAAGAATAAAAACCCCACTATAGCATTTTTATTACAGAAAACAGCATTTTCTATGCATGAATTAATATTTCTATGTTGTAGTATTAATTTCCATGCAGAAAATGCTGTTTTCTGCCCAAAACAACCACATACAAATTTTGTACAAAATAATTGTCAAATTATGAAGATTCTCATCAATCCAGAATTCTTCTCCTCAGGCTTGCTCAACCCTTGAAATAAATGTTTTTCAACATTTTTCAAATATTTTCAATATTCAAATATTCTTTCTGTTCCTACCTTGCAGTCTGTTTAAGGCTTCAGACAACCTCAGCAATTTACTGATACAACATTTTATCATGGTTGCCAGCTGGACCCACTGGGAGATGTCCATGGACCTGCCTTCTACAGCTTAAAATATTTGTCTTAACATGTCCTGATCTGATTTGATCTAACTTGGAAGTCTTGGTTTTGGTTTCTTGCAAATGCTTACTTTTCCACTTTTAGGCTTGCTTTATCCTGAACTTTCAAGGTTGTAGGCTTATCGCCAATTTGGGGTTAAAATATGTACACATTTTTTACACATGACTTTTGCATGACTTTTATATGCAGCTTTGCTTAATATGGACATTTTAAAGCACTTTACAATGTATAATGAACATAATTTTCATTAATATCTGTATGGATTTGTAAGAGAGCTCAGTTTTAAAGGATAATTTGGTTTCAGTGTATATATAGGATCAGCCCTGGTTAGTACATGGGTCAGAGACCGCCAAGGAATACCAGGTGTTGTATTTTATATTTCAGAGGAAGGCAATAAATACTTCTGAGTATTATTTGCCTAAGAATGAAATTCTTGAATGAACCCAATGAAATGTGTAGGGTCTCTGTAAGTCAACAAGTATACACACAACACACACACTCATTTAAAAGTTCAAATTGAGATTTGGGTGCGATACAGACTGCCCTTTTGTGCTGTGCTGGTGCCAATTTTAGAGTTAGGGACCATGCAGCAACTGCTGGTCACTAACCTTAGTACATGGGGGGCACCATTATTGCACAGCCCCACCCACAAATTGCATGTGTTGGTGACATCACAGCTGCACCATATCCAAATGGCGTGGTGCAGCTGTGATGTAACCACGTCGTCCTACGGCACTTGTGGTGTCACAGCAGCACAGCAAACTGGAGCTGCTTCCACACGCTCCTTTCTTGCTGCACAGCAACACCACTACATTTGGTTGCTCGCAGCAATGAGTGGCGGCTCCAACCCAACTTTTGCAGGTGGTGTGTACCATACCATACTTATATTAAAATATAAACTAAACACATCTCTATATATTTATTTAACTATTTATAATCCCACCCTAAAGTATATAATCTTGTCTCCTATGATGTAGAGTGGGACAGCATACAATAATATTACTGTAATCAATTTAAGCTATATAAAACAATAAGAAATCATTTAAACAGACTAAAAGTACATTAAACAACTTGGCAAATTAAAACAAGGTTTTCCCTGGTGCAAATTCAGAAGTTCTAGCCAATTTATCACACTGGCCCTATAAGATTTGTAACTGCAGAAACATACCGTGTCATACTTTGAAAACTGGATTGTTACATTTGCCTGACATGACAGACTTTCCCGTTTTCACTTCAGTGCTGGATGCTTGATTTCTAGATGAAAGCATTTGATCTAAATATGACTTTGCAAAAAAATCAAATGCTACAAGCTTTTTGACTTGACTCCATTTCCAGAACAATGAATACTCTGCATGGTGCTATTGGCAGTACATGCACTTAGTGAACTTCTTAAAATAGACTGACTGCCTTGGCTTGCAGTAACTGCTGGTGGAAACTTTTTCCGAACAGTAGTCATATGAATTCAGTCTCAGGGAATGTGGGGAAATTACATCAGACAGGCCCAACATTTCATTGAGATTACAACAAAGTAGTGCAAATTAAATTGTAGTACAGCTTTGGCAAAGCATGCTATTACCTGACATCTTTTCTGGAGGCAAAATTCTACAAGCTGATTTTCCGGAATACCCACAGCTACATACCGGGCTTGCTATAGGTCTCTTAGTTCATGACAGCCTTGGTGTCATGCATATTCTAAGCTATTGGATCTTTTTCTTATGTGGACAGGCTGGATATACCTTGTAACAGCTATGTTTGTAACAGCTATGTTTCACAAAATGCTTCCCATTTCATTTGGTGCAGAAATGTGCCCATGGTCCTGAACTGGGAACCATACCTACAAGATGTAGTTATGACAGTTCCCTATCCAAACCCACCTACCCCAACCCATCTTTTCTCCAACATAGCCATTTTCTGATCAGTGGAGAGAGAAGGGAGCAGCAGACAAGCATCCAGCTACTTTCCTGTGGCTGGATGTGCAGCAACAGGCATCCACTGAAACCTCTGGGAGCATCCAAAGTCCCTGCAGATAATGTAATTGGTTCCCACTTTAGGACAAATATATTGACACAGCTGCTGCCTCCACTATCCGCTATGGCTGGCTGCATCTGAGGAAATGTATGTATGTAGTGCAGTTTTGGTTTTTGTATCATCAGTAGCAAATTCAGACCTCTTCAATTAGCAAAAAAGTGAGTTGCAATGGGCTATGTGTGTGCACACATACCTTCAAGACACCTGTCAACTTCTGACAACTCCATCAATTCCACAGGATTTTCTTAGGCAGGGAATACTCAGAGGGTTTTTTCCCAGTTCCTTCTCTGAAATCTAACCTACAGTGTTCATTGGCGGTGTCCCATCCAATACTAACAAGACCTGACCCTCCTTAGCTTCTACGGTCTGTTGCTTTTAGAGTATGTAGGATGTTAGCGAAAAATGGGTGAGAGTATTCCATCTCCCAAGCATTCAAATTAGCTTGACTTAATATAACCACCAGGGTTTTAGACTTTGTAATTTTTTTAAAGTTCCTTCCATCCTGAAGACATTCTGCAAAACCTGGGTTCACTGAAAAAGAAAACTGAAACAAAAGCTAAAATCCTGTTGGTAGTGTAAGTTCTTTTTAGACTTTTTGAAAGTTGATGTCCAATATTGCCTTGTGTAACACCATTGTCCTGGGTAAGCAAGGGCAAACAGAGGCTCCAGTGAATAACTCCACTTCAATTAATTGGCTGTGGGAATGAGCCCAATGTTCCTCTAGCTGTCCTTGAACATCTGGGAAATAAAAAAAGCATGCTTCTGTTTCCCTGGGTTGAAAAAGACAAAAACAGATGAACTGGAAACATCCAGTGAATCAGATATAAAAAGGAGGCTAAGTCTCAGGATGTATAGAGAAAGTTTTATTCCTTAAATTAGCCTAACAAATTTCAGCCAAGGAATAATTGTATGGTGTCCTTTAGGGGCTGTTAAATGAAAAATGGAGTGAACAGTATATATGCACGGATAATTGTAAGAAAGGTTCAGGCCTTCGTTGAAAATTCCCCACATACATACACACCAACTATGATTGCTAGGTTTTTCAAATAGCAATGTGAGTCAGTCTTCTCCTGTCACAAGACTTCAGGTGGGTTTTATAGAGGCCTGCCCCATGTGCTACTCACCTCAGACTCCTGAGCATGCATCACTGACAGTAGAAGAGCAGGTGCCAGCCATGCTCATAAGAGAAGGATTCCAGCAGTAGCTAGTATGTAATTTGTGGCCATTTTGTTCCATTCCAGATGTTTGGAAGTCAGTCTGTTGTGAGCATAGCTGGGAGTCACTATTCCTGTTCTCACTGGAGAATAGAAGATTTGGGGCTGGTCTGCCCCAATAACAAAAATATATTCAACGTAGTCAGGACTTTGGCCTCCTTCTTGACTGCTTTGTTTTTGGAGCTGACCCTGACTCATGGTGATCCTGTGAATGAGACATCTCCAAGACCTCCTGTCCTCCACTGCTCTGCTTAGGTCTTGCAGATTTAGGCTTGTGGTCTTCCTGATTGAATCTAGCCATCTGGCATACAGTCTAGCCATATGGCCTGCTAAGCCCCAGAAATTTTTACTGGCTTCCCTGGCAACTTCTGTCAGCTTTGTGTCTCCCATGTCTCTCTACAGCCCAGTAATACTACACCTTTTTATTTTGTACAGTATAAGGGCCCCATTACCATACAGGAGATCTGCAGGGAGCCCTTCAGTTGCCTGCTTCCAGCTTCAAGGTGGCAGTGATGCTCCTGGTTATTTGTTCACATCTGTCTCCTGCCTGGCATCCTTCTCCAGCCTGGCAAATGTACATACTATGCTACTGGTGTTGTAGCTCAAAAAGTTTCAGATTTTGGATCATTTTGGATAAGGCAGAAATTCACACTCAACCAATATAGCCATTGGGTTCATGACCAAAATTCCCATGCATTGACACCCTCAGATCTGTATCCATAGTCTTGCAACATGCCATGTTTGCTCTCCTGGTTCCAGCTCTCACAAGAAAGCCAGAATCCTTAGCATTTAATGGACCTTCCTTCTGCGTAATGATATAATTCTTTGTGAAATTAATTCTTGAAGCAGGCAATAAATAATTTTAGCAACTTTCCTCTTTTAGCAATTTTCCCACTGCAAGAAAGTCCTCAACAGCTGCACAACTATTTTGGAGACTATTTGTTGTTCATACATTCTTTTTGTGCAGGTAACAACAGCAAAAAATAATAATAAAGTGCCATTTTCTGCAGAGAAAGTACTGTAGTTGACTTATTCTGCACAAAATTTGCACATTGACTGCACAGAAAATAATTCTGCACAGAAATACCAGCCAGTATTCCTAAACATCCTAAAGGAACCAGATTCTATCTGATCTTGGAAGTTAATCAGGGTCAGCCCTGGTTAATACTTGGATGGGAGACCACCAATGAATTCCAGGTGCTGTAGGCTATATTTCCCAGGAAGGAATTGGTAAAACCATCTCTGAGTATTCTTTACCTAAGAAAACCCTATGGAATTCATGGAGTCATTATAAATTGACAGGTGACTTAAAGCCACATACACACATATATTCTACACCAGCTACTTACTTAGCTTAGTATACTTAACTAAGAAAGTTCTCCTGACCTGGCAGATACCCCACGTAAAACCTGATGGAAATGTCATTCACCTGTACTTCAGCAGAAGGGACCTCCTTCTTCCAGTAATATTGGTAGGGGTGGGATGGGCCTCAGGGGAAAGCAGTGGCAAGCCTCCTCTGACCAAATCTTCTCAACAAAGCACAGTGATAGGTTTGCCTTAGGATCACCGTAAGTCAGAAACAACTTGAAGACACACAACACACACAGCATGCAGCCTTGCTTTGATTAAATAGTTTTGATTATAACTGAAGAGGGATAAACTCTCTCTTTGTCCTCAGCCCTTTGATACAAATATAAGCAATGTCGGGAGTGTAACTTCATAAGTGACTTGTGCTCTAAGCAATCGAGTGTCCCTTTTTTCTTTTCTTCTGGGAGAGATTAAAATCAATAGCTTTTTAGCGGATGGGCTGTCTCCTTCCTGATGCCCTGGTGGGATTACTTTCTCCATGAAGACATGTTTCCCGCAGATGGGATGTATCAATAAGGATAAAAGTAATCATGCTCGCAAAGGAGAATGCAAGAAAGCTGCAGTATCCATCACAAAGTACCTGAAAGATTGAGAGAACCTAATGAACAACTATGGTTTTGGATGGCATGATTTAAACACTTGCCATGGGAAACAGCCCCAGAACAAAGGGCCTAAATTGTCGGCGGCTTGTCAAAATGTACCAAGTGCCTCAGCAAAATAGCAGACCTCACTCTTTCGTGTTCCACTTGCATATGAAGTGTAGCGTTTGTTGTCGCTGTGTCAATTGCTACAAAGGGGTGTGAGAAGGCTTAAAGCTCTGTTAGGTGCTAGATAAACATAGGCACGGTTAATTCTTCTTGTCACAACCATGTTCATTGGGGAGAAGGAGCTACAATCCAGGTAGCAGAGAAGATACTACCATTAGCAACATTACTACTATTTCTCTTAGCCTGTCTCCACACTGCAGAAATAATCCAGGTTGATACCACTTTAACTGTCATGGCTCAGTGCTATGGTATTCTAGGATTTCTACTTTGTTGTGGTTTGAGTGTTGGACTGTGTGCTGAAATAATCCTATAAAATTCAGAGTAAAGCCAGAAGTACATTCCTCTCCCCACTAACAGTGGCTACCATGTGCCACTGTTCAAGAAGTAAGCCAGAAGTTTGGACTGTAAAGAATAACTGAGCTTGCAGAAACAGGAATGTACAGTCGGCCCTCATTTTTTGTGGGGGTTAGTAGTACAAGGCCCCTGCAAAAGTGGAAAAACCACAAATCTCTTTGGTGCCCCACCCAAACTGTACTTAAAACACACAAAATATAATAAATGGGAGAGAAATCAATTTTAAAAGTAGAAGGAACACTTAAAGTAATTAACAATGATATTGTTACAGTTATATGAAGACTAAAGGAATGAGATGGAATGCAACTAAGGCCCAAAACACTTCAGAAATAATCTAGTTTGAGACCACTTTAACTGCCTTGGCTTAGTGCTAGGGAATCCTGGGAACTATAGTTTATTGTGGCACCCGAGCTCTCTGACAGAGATGGCTAAAAATCTCACAAAACCACAGTTCCCAGAACTCCCTAGCATTGAGCCAAGACAGTTAAAGAGGTCTCAAACTGGATTATTTTTGCAGAGTATTTTGGACCTATGTTAGATGGGAAAGTACATTGAAATTCAAATAAAGTTGGGGGAGAACAGAGAGAAAAGGTGTTCTAAAATATTAGAAGCATTTTAATGATGTGTCCACAAGCAAGTGCATGTAAAGAAATCTTCAAAGAAATTTACAATTATGATTGAGGTCACTGATTAATTTGTTGGTTTTATCAACAAATGTATTGGTTTGTTTTTATATATGCATAATTGGTTGTTTTAATACAGAAAGGGAATGAGACAGGGGGCAAAAGGAAGAGAAATGGAACATCAATCCCATCCATTTCTCCCAGCCCTCCTGAGCAAGTGAGGGAGCAAGGGAATATGCATACCCTCCCTCCTCATATTCCCCAGCTTCTCAGCCAGCTCCTGAAACCATCTAGTAGGTACCACTAGCAAAACCCAATGTTCTACAGTTGACTTCAGGACCCTCCCTCACTACCAGTGTATAGGCTTCTGGCCCATTGAAAACGTGGTCCAGGAAGATTTTCCAGCCCTCTAGTGCCAATTTTGGGTTACAATAGGCAGGGGATCACCCTAGTCATGGTTCCATTGAGTTTTAGCATTCTACTATCAGTCCATTGTTGTACCCACACTCTATAAGAGAAAAACATGGTACAAAGACTAAGATCTGTGCTCACTCCTCTGATGTATTCAATAAAAATCAATATTTGTCAAGGTCTAGATTTGCCTTATTATAACCATATTGTTTTAATCAAAAATCACATTACTGTCAGAGCAGGAGTTTTTCTCTAAATAGGCAAATGGATTCTGGATGTGCAATGAATATAAAAACTTCAGACTCTCTAGGGCCACTTGCCTGGGGGACTGAAAACCACGTGGGTGTACATCTAACATGCCACAGTTCTCTAAAACTTACAGCAATGGGGTTCATTTAAGTCCATAGCAAGATAATTAGATAAGAGTTGATGTGGAATTATGGGCTTATGCGTTGTTTGTTTACTGTCAGACTCCTGCTGCTGGCTATTGGGAGATGTAATAGGTTTTGAACAACATGGTCTGAAAGGCCTGTGAGTTTTTGATCCCTGAAGTCTCCAAGGTCAAAATATGACAGAATATTTCTCAGAAGGAAGCAAAGAGCAGCATGGGCTGAGCTGCCAATCTGTCACTAAAATTTGTCAGTCTTGGACATGTTTTTCCCTCACTATGTTGTAGCCATCTGGGTGCCAGAGCTCCTGGAGCATCAGCTAGGAAGAGCACATGAGTGACAAGAGCTTTGTTTGATTCAGCCATAACACACTTTTAAAAATCAATCTTTGCTGGATTTTGCTCCAAGTTGTAAGGTTCTTACCAGACAAGGGTCTCAATTCAATATCCCCTTGGTGTAGCGTGAATATCACATGCAGACCTGCACTATGTTGAGCCATACACATACACAAACACACCAAACTACTGTGAAGCTCCTGAAGACATTCCATGCTTTGTAACACACATGGAGAATCGGAGAAGCATCTGCCTAGCAATGGCAATAGCATTTACATTTCTATACCGCTTATCAGTGAACTCAGCACTCTCTAAGTGGTATACTGTCTGTAAGCCAATTGTCCCAACAAGCTGGGTACTCATTTTATTGACCTACAAAAGGATGGAAGTCTGAGTCAACCTTGGAGCCCTGGGGCCAAACTCACAATGCTGTGGTTGCAGTACTGGCATTTAACCACTGCACCACCAGGGCTATATCCCCATAGCCAGGTGCACAATGATTCCAGTGGCACTAGGACTCCTAGAGGACCCTGAAAGATCTCAGAACTGATGTCTTTATTTTACATATGATTATGAGGCTGTAGACAGATGTAGCATAGAATGGCCATGGCAAGGCAACTTCAGAGACTTTACAGTAAGTCAGCATGACTTTGTACATTGTAGAGCAGTGATTCCCAAACATTGGTCTTCCAGATGTTTTGGAGTTCAGCTCTCAGAAGCCCTAGCCAGATTGGCCAGCACTTAGGATTCTGGGAGCTGAAGTCCAAAAGATCTGGAGGACCAAAGTTTGGGAACCACTGCTGTATAGGAAGGAAGGGAATAACAACCATCTCAGCACACAAAAGAGGACATTCAGACACTTATGCATATTTATGTCCCTAACAAAATTCTGGCCAAGAATTCTAAATTTTGCAGTTACTACTTTTCCATAAAGTATATTTCTAAAAATTGGCAAGTTGTTTTAAATGTTGAGTTAACAAAAGTCTTTAAATATTTGAATCTTATTTTATTTTATTGGAACTGCATCTTCTCTAAGGACCTTATCACACTAGAGGAATCCTGCTAAGAAACAGGATTTAAAGTATTTTTAAAAAATGCAAATGCAGGACGTCTATCACACAATGTTTCTGCTAACCTGAAATAACGTGAAAATAAAGTGAACATAGAGGGGAGAAAAATGACAGAAAGGAGAGATGTAGTAGTGATGGGTGACTTCAGCTATCCTGATATTTGCTGGAAGTCATACTCAGCAAAATCCTCAAGGTCTAGCAAATTCCTCACTTGCCTGGAAGACAATTTCATGGTCCAAAAGGTGGAAGAGGCAACAAGGGGGTCAGCTATTATAGATCTGATCCTAACCAACAAGGATGACTTGGTTAATGGGGTGCAAGTGGTGGGATCATTAGGTGGAAGTGACCATGTTCTCCTGGAGTTTGTAATACAGTGGAAAGGAGAAGCCAGGCATAGTCAAACACACATTCTAGACTTTAGGAGAGCGGATTTCAGTAAACTTAGAGAAGTATTGAGGGCGATTCCATGGTCAGAAATACTAAAAGATAAAGGAGTTCAGGACGGATGGGAGTTTCTCAAAAGAGAGATACTGAAGGCACAATTTCAAATAGCTCCAGTGAAAAAGAAAAATGGGAGGTGTCTCAAGAAACCAGGATGGATGACTAAGGAACTTTCAACTGAGCTAAGTTTGAAACGGAACGTATAAGAAATGGAAAAAAGGGGGAAATCACGAAAAAGGAATTCAAAGAAATAGCAGGCATGTGTAGGGGTAAAGTCAGAAAAGCTAAAGCGCAGAATGAACTCAGGGTTGCTAGAGAGGTTAAGAACAATAAAAAGGGCTTTTTTGGATATGTCCGCAGCAAAAGTAAGAAGAAGGAAATGGTAGGGCCACTGTGTCGAGAGGATGGCAAAATGTTAACAGGGGACAGAGAAAAGGCTGAATTACTCAACACCTTCTTTGCCTCAGTCTTCTCAGAAAAGGCAAAGGGTGCTCAACCTTAGGATAATGGAGCAGAGGACAGAATAGGGGAATTTCAGCACAGAGTAAGTAAAGAGATAGTAGAGGAACACCTTGTTAATCTAAATGAATTTAAGTCTCCGGGACCAGATGAACTCCATCCAAGGGTATTAAAAGAACTGGCAAATGTAATATCGGAGCCATTGGCAATAATCTTTGAAAACTCCTGGAAAACAGGAGAGATCCCAGCAGACTGGAGGAGGGCAAACGTTGTCCCCATCTTCAAAAAGGGGAAAAAAGAGGATCCCAACAATTATCGTCCAGTTAGTCTGACATCAGTACTAGGAAAGATTCTGGAGCAGATCATTAAACAGAGAGTCTGTGAACAACTAGAAGGCAATGCCATAATCACAAAAAGTCAACATGGGTTTCAGAGAAACAAGTCATGCCAGACAAATCTAATCTCTTTCTTTGATAAAATTACCAGCTTGGTAGATGAAGGGAAAGCTGTTGATATAGTATATCTTGATTTCAGTAAGGCCTTTGACAAGGTTTCCCATGACATTCTTGCAAACAAGCTTGTAAAGTGTAGACTAGACAAGGTAACTGTTACATGGATTTGTAATTGGTTGACCGGCCGAACCCAAAGGGTGCTCAACAATGGCTCCTTTTCATCCTGGAGAGAAGTGACCAGTGGGGTCCCACAGGGCTCTGTCCTGGGCCCAGTGCTATTCAACATCTTTATCAATGACCTGGATGACAGAATTGGGAACATACTTATCAAATTTGCAGATGACACCAAATTAGGAGGAATAGCTAATACCCCAGAGGACAGGATCAAGATTCAAAATGACCTGAACAGACTAGAAAGCTGGGCCAAAGCTAACAAAATGAAATTCAACACGGAGAAATGTAAGGTATTGCACTTAGGGCGGAAAAATAAAATGCACAGATATAGGATGGGTGACACATTGCTGAATGAAACTACGTGTGAAAGAGATCTAGGAGTCCAAGTAGACCATAAGTTGGACATGAGTGAACAGTGTGATGCAGCAGCTAAAAAGGCCAATGCAATTTTAGGCTGCATCAATAAAAGTATAGTCTAGATCAAGAGAAGTAATAGTGCCACTGTATTCTGCTTTGGTCAGGCCCCACCTAGAATATTGTGTCCAGTTCTGGGCGCCACAATTCAAAAAGGACATTGAGAAACTGGAGCGTGTCCAAAGGAGGGCAACAAAAATGGTGAAGGGTCTGGAAACCATGCCCTATGAGGAACGACTCAGGGAGCTGGGGATGTTTAGCCTGGAGAAAAGAAGGTTAAGAGGTGATATGATAGCCCTGTTTAAATATTTGAAAAAGGATGTCATGTTGAAGAGGGAGCAAGCTTGTTTTCTGCTGCTCCAGAGAACAGGACCCGGAACAATGGATGCAAGCTCCAGGAAAAGAGATTCCACCTGAACATTAGGAGGAACCTCCTGACAGTAAGGGTTGTTCGACAGTGGAATGCACTCCCTTGGAGGGTGATAGAGTCTCCTTCCTTGGAGGTCTTTAAACAGAGGCTGGATGGCCATCTGTCAGGGATGCTTTGATTTGGATTTCCTGCATGGCAGGGGGTTGGACTGGATGGCCCTAGTGGTCTCTTCCAACTCTACGATTCTATGATTCTATGATTCTAAGAATTGAAACAAAAACCTGAATTTAAGTTCAAAAAATACTTGTATGTGTGTTTATGCTGGTCTACCAGTTCTACATTTCTGAGGAATTGCTTGATTTTGAATTATACCAAGCATGGGTCAAGTAGACGAAGTCTACAAAAGCTCACGCTACAACTTCCTTCACAGAGCCAGTTAATGTGCCGCAGTTAAAGTGGAATCATAGTGGTGAACCTTATCTCATGGGGAAACCACATGCAAAATCGCTGCCATCTAACAACTACAACCTGGGTCCCAGACACTCTCAGCTGGCCAATTTGCAAAAGCAGAAAGCTCCCATTCTCACAAAGGGGCCAGCTGAGTGCAGCAGCGACGATTTTGCATGTGGTAATACCCACTTTGAGTTTGCAATCCTGAATCTATTTTGGATCTTTTTCTCCATGCGATAAGGCCCAGTATAAGTGTGTAGTATAAAAGGGCCCCATGTCTAGGGCTTTTCTAAAAATATATATTTTTATTAATTTCAAATAAAAAAGTAAAACAACTGTAATAGACATCCAAACTCCACATAAACATAGTACTCCCAAAGAAAACATGCCGCAAATCTAGATACAGACATGCCTACTAATATGATTCATAAAATACCATCAAGAGACAAACCCCCTCCACCACCACCCATCTCCCATAAAAGCACCTCGGCATCTTATAATTTTGACTCTCATTAGATTTAATACATACGTACATAATAACATCAAAATAAAACAAACCAATTTGCAATAACCTCTTCACCCGCTCTTCATTCTTCTTCTTCAGTCATCCTCTTATCAACCTATCCCATTGTTTCTTTCCACCCCCTTCCTTAATCTACTTCTATAATACTTACTTACTCTTCTTCCTCCTTTTTCCTCCTACTTCCTCCCTCCTTTTTCCTTCAACCATTCATTGCCCATCCATTCCTCCTCCCCCTTTTCCTTCTCCATCTCCCTCTTATCTTCATATTCCCTGCATCCATTATTCCCTCCACTCAAACAACTCTTCCCTTATCCTCTCATCACTTACTCTTACCTTCCTACACTTACATTTCTTCCCTCGTACCCTTCCCTTTTTCCACCCTCTTACCTCCTCATACATAACATTCATATTTTTATACCATGACACTTCCTATCTGCCAGTATATATCTATCTTACTTCTACTTTGTGACTTTCTTTACAGACAAATCCCTACCTTTCATGAGATTCATCTATTATTTTATCCTCATGGAGACTATCCTCTGAACCTACTTCTTCTTTATTTAAATATCTCCTATTAAGATGATATAGGGATTTGAATGTTTGGGATTCAAGTTTTAGAAAATTTTCTTCTCACACCCAAGCATGAATAAATTTACCATTTTCCCTCTGGCTGTGAACAAGTTGAGGACTTTTGAATTACAACATTGTTGGGCTGCTGGAGTTCACAAACACTTGTTGGAGGCCACACACAACCCATGGGTTGCAGTTTCCTCCTAACTGGATCTACTGCCTATCTTGTTATCTTGGCTCTGCTCTCACTCAAGAAACGTTATGGCAGTCATTTGTCATGATTCAATATTGCAATGCATTTTCATTGCTCCGATAAACATCGCCACCCCTCAGTTCTCATCATTCTGCATTTTATTCAAAACAGAATGTTATCAAGGATGTCATTTGTTACCGGATGTTTACTCTTCCATCTCCCAGCCTGAAATCTCTCTCATCTTTTCCCTAGAATGTTAGAATGTTAATTGCTTAAAAGCACATTTCCGACAGACAGTACAAGCCTGACTATAATGCAACTCTGCCTCTGCATTTGATAGGTTTATTGAACTACTTGTGTTTATGGCACTATTAATTCTGTGCAGAAGCCCTAATTATAAGCTTGCTGGATCCATAAAGGGCTGGGTGATTATTGCCTGCTCTGCATTCACAGTGGCTTCCGAAAATTGCTGCAGAAACAAGGATTGAAAGCTGACCGGGGAAAACAGCTCAGAGTCAGTCTTGTGCTTTTAGTTCCATGCTGTGCAAAGCTTCTGCCTGCTTCCTGCATATCAAGATTTTTGGTGTCATGAAAGGGCAGCAAACTGTCATTACTGTTCTGCTATAATTGTATTTTTCATAATATAAGGCTATGTTATTATTATTCATATTACAAATTAACATGATTTTATTTGACGTACATGGCTTATTTGTTGTTGCTGTTTATTCACTGGTTACATTTCCTGCCTTTTCTCCAGTGTACCCAAGGTGGCATATATAGTTCTTGCTCTGGCCAGGTTATTATCCTCATGACAACCCTGTGAGGTAGGCCAGATTGAGAGATAGTATCTGGCTCAATGCTACACATCATGTTTTATGACTCAGTGTGAATTTGAACTTGGATCTCTCAAGTTCTAGTCTAACCACTAACTCCCCTGGCTCTTTGGGTTGGGAATTGGTGTGTCCAAGGGTATAACTACAGGGGCAAACTGAGGGCAAGACCCCCATGAAATCTTTCTTCAGCTGCCAAAATTTCTAATATTTGAATAACTTAAAACTCCAGTTAAGCATTTGGAACTACAATTTAGAGATCCAAAGTAAAGTGTCAGGGGAAATGACCAAGAGCTGCAAACACAGCAAATGTTAGAGTCCTAGGTGTAGACTGTCAATGACAGAGAGACAGGATATAAATAAAGTTATTATTGTTGTTGTTGTTAGATGTTTTTCAGTGTGTCATTCTCTGCAATTCTAGAACTTTGGAGACTGGAGGAAAATTTCAATGGGGAGGGACAGAATTCATATTTGGAGGGCAATGACCTTCCCTCCCAAACACACACACACACACACACACACACCAGGGTATGTCATTTCCTATTCTATCTCAGGCACAGGGTTTGAGAAGGTAATCTTTAAAGTATTTAGAGAATGTTTAAGCACCAATTCACTCAAGCAACTCCAGGCTAGTTACCAATTTAGTTACAACTTTAAGACACATTCTTTTCTTGCATTTCATAGACTCATAGAGTTGGAAGAGACCACAAGGGCCATCCTGTCCTCCTTTGTTGTTAATTGCCCCATTGGTTGTTAATTGTCATCTAGTTGACTTGGATTCATGGTAAGTTTATGAATGAGAAACTTCCAAATCACCATGTCCTCAACTGCCCAGTTCAAGTCTTGCAGACTGTGGCTTTGGCTTGCTTGACTGAGTCTATCTATCAGGAATGCATTCATCCTCTTTTCCTACTGGCATCTACCTTACCAAGCATTATTTCCTAGTATGTGTCTTCTCATATGGTCAAAGTACGACAGTCTCAGTTTAGTCATCTTGGCTTCTAGGAAGAATTCAGGCTTGATTTTCCTGATTTGATTTCCTACCATGCAGAAATACACAATTTAAGTACTCCCAAGAGATGGCCATCCATTCTCTATTTAAAAACCTCCAAAGAAGGTGACAACACCACACTCCAAGGCAGTGTATTTCACTGTTGAACAGCTCTACCATCAAGAAGTTCTTCATAATGTTTAGATGGAATCTCTTTTCCTGTAGCTTGAATCCATTGCTCCATGTCCTAGCCCTTGGAGCAGCAGAAAACAAACTTGCTCCCTCTCCAATGAGACATCCTTTAAAATATTTAAACATGGCTATCATGTAGCTTCTTAACCTCTTAATTTCTATTTGAAAATATCAGTTATGCTCCTCCCTCAGATGACAGTGGGATGAAGCCCCATTATATTGTTTCACAAATCAGTACACTTCCAAGGTTTGTAATGTTTCTTGGAAGGGAAAGGTGCACACTAGACTATGCTTCAGAAATTTTCACACTGTGCTTCTATAAAAATGCATACATTCAAAAATGGGGAGGGACTGGAATGTGTACAAAAAATGTGTATTACAAATAATAATAATAATAATAATAATAATAATAATAATAATAATATGGTTTATTTGTAATCTGCTTTTCCAGGGTTTGATCAAAGCGGCATACAATAATAATATAAAAAACATTCCAATAAAATCGATTAAAACAGCATAAAAAAGGCACAATGATCATAACAACAAAGGGCCAGATGGGTGGGGGAGTGAATATACACGTTCCAGGGTCGTCGATAAAAGGGGTAAGGCATACAATAATATCTCACGGTGGGAAGGCTTGGGAAAAGAAATACATCTTTAGATTCTTTTTAAAAAGATCTATAGATGTGGTGGAGCGGAACTTATCTGGGAGACTATTCCAAGATCTAGGGGCTAAGATAGAGAATGCCTTCTGTGAGGTCCTCACATAGTGTGTTGTTGGGACCTCCAACAATTTCATCCCAGTCGACCTGAGTGTGTGAGGTGGATTATATGGGGAGAGGCGGTCCTCCAAGTACCCTGGGCCCTTAGCAAGGTGCTGTAAAAGGAAGGAAATCACTCTTTCCAGATAGCTCAACTTATCACTTGCAAAGGATCTTTTAGGTTAGGTTGAGTGCCTCAGTTTGTTTTGCCTTGTTTCCTAGGACTGAGAGATACGGCCTAAACTTTAGCACCTTGGATAGTTCTTTTTAAAGTTCAGCAAAGATTGAGCACCAGATCAAGGAAGGCTGCTTTAAAGCTTCCTCTGCCTTAAAAATCAGGTTGGAGATAGAATGAATCCAACAATAAATAGAAGTTACCTATTCATGTGTGGATTTGTTCCTAATCCCCTTCTCCCTGTGCATTTTCTTCTGAGGTTGATTATACCCTTTTTGCTCCTTGCTGCTTTAGAACTCTGAGAAGTAGGACACTGAGTCGCTTATATGCGCCAGGACTATAGCTGCATGTTGCTGTTTTCCATCAATTTTGAGTTAATTGAATCACTGCATTTTCCTCTTATTTTTTTCCTGTTTAGTGTTCTCAAAAGCAGACAAGCTCTAAATTTTCAAGAAAGGGGGGGGGCATTTACTTTCCTGTTTACAAGCATTATCTTCTGAATTTACTAGCAAATTATATTTCCCCATTATGCCTTCCTTATCCACCTCCCTCCTTATATGTTCAAGTTCTCGGCTGGCTGGCTGTCTATCTATCTACCTATATATTTCTTTTTTTCCCCTCCTTTATTCCTTCCTTCCTTCCTTTTCTCCAGCTCTGGGGCTCCAGGTGGCTTGTAAAAATTAAAACAGATGCAGCTAAAAGTACACATCATACAAATGTTAATAAATTATTAAGCTATCAATAGAATCAAAAGCATGCCTACTTTTTAAATTAAAAACCCCAATATTTGTAGACAACACAGCGTGTTATCAATGGTCCTTCCCCCAAAGCAGTCAGTCCTCAAATGCCTGTTGAAACTACAAAAAGTCTTCACTTGTCTACTGAAGGATAACAGGGATGGGGCCAGTCTTGCCTCCCTAGGAGCAGCCACCAAGAAGGCCCTCTCCTGCATTCCTACCATTGCTATCAGATGTACTAGTGAAGGTGGTGGGATAGAGAGAAAGGCCTCCCCAGGTGATTTGAAAAGATGGGTAAGCCCATATGTGGAGATGCCGTGTGTCAGAGTATTTACATCAGAGTCCTCACATTTAATAATAATAATAATAAAATTTATTTTTATACTGCTTTTCCACAGTGAGCAAAGCGGTGTACATAATAAAATTATTAAAACAACATATCTCAACCTGTCTCAATCAGGTATGGGCAACTTTATGGGAATCAGGGGAATTTAGGCACATCTAAGACAACAGTTGGATTCCATCCAAAATAATGGCTGTAAGATGGAGTAAATGGAGCTAAGGAAAATATTTCCAGGAAACTTTAACAAGAAACAAAAGCCCTGGGAAATTCTGATTTCCTTCCCCTGAAAGGAAAAAGGTGGGAAATCTATTGCAAAGCGGGGAATGAAATGATTTAGTAGTAATGTGAAATTAATCCAGTTGCTCAGGGTAAAATCCAATTATTCCTTTAATGCGTCAGGGTGTGTGGCTTATGCAAAGAAGCTCTCTCAGGGACTGCATTACATCTGGCCACATTTCTGAAGAATGTTTCCACTAGAAACTTTGTTTTAAGGCAAGAACATGGAAGAAGTACTTCATAATTTATTAAGCACATGGGGAGGCATACTCCGATGAGTCCTTGTGTCCTACCAAGACAGCTCCAGTCACTCCAGCTCAGTTTAGCTCATCTTCTGTAGGTACAAACCACCACTAAAGAATGTATGACCCTCTAGATGTCAGTGAACTTCAATTCTCATGATCCCTAACCATTGGCCTGAACCCTCCCTAGAAGCCAAGATGACTAAACTGAGAGTGTCATACTTTGGACATATCATAAGAGGATTTACTAGAAAATACAGTGATGCTTGGCAAGTAGAAGACAATAGGAAAAGAAGACTGCACTACAGCTGGATAGACTCAATCAAAGAAGCCATGGCCCAGAGTTTGCAAGACCTGAGCAAGGCTGCTGGCGACTGGGTGACTTGGAGGTCTCTCATTCATTGGGTCACCACAGTTAAAGTCAAAAGAAATAAACAGAGATAGAGACACTACTATGCTATGCTAGCCTTATACTGCCCATAAGTATCCTGGTTCAAACCTCAGAACCTTTGATAGTTAGAAACCATTCTCTTGGGGGCCCTTCACATCATAATTATAGTACTTTGGTTCCACTTTAACTTCCTCCTATGGAATCCTGGATTTCTAGTTCAGTGAGGCACTAGAGCTTTCTGGCATAAAATACTAAAAGCCAACGGATTCCATAGGATGTTGCCATGGCAGTTATAGTGGCATCATAGTGGTAAAATTCTTGACTATGAAAGAGTTGTTGTACATTCACTCAACACATGGAAATGATCAGCATTTGTGGCGATACAGACTACCTGCTTTTATTCTCCTTCCCAACAAAGCATCTTTGTGTTTTCTTGAAACTTTGTTGTTGAACTAGAGGCTTCATAGTGACTCCACTGCCACGGCGGGAGAAACAGTTGCACCTTCCTTGTCAGTATGGTTCACAATCATTTCTGTATTGCTGTTTAAAAAACAGGGGGAAACTGGACTGATTTTGCTGGAAGGTTCTTTCCTACTGTTTGTGGCTTTCATGCCAGATGTAGTAACCTTGATGCATGCCCCCTTTCTTTGGGAAAGAAAATTGAGAACTACAGTGTATCTAAGCAGCAAGACCATAAAGAAACAAATGGCTAGATGAGACTAAATGCCCATTTAGCCCAGCATTCTGTTTCCATCAGTGGACAGCCTGGGAAGCAAAGATACAGGATAGGAATTGTTTGTTCCTAGCATTTCATTTTTTAAAAAATAAAGCAAATCAATTTCTTAATAGCAATGCTAAGCCAGCAATAGTGACCTGGATTTCTTGGGGAGAAAATGGAGCTTTTCCAAAACAATATTACTGAGTACAGCATGGTTGCTTCATTTTTAAAAAATCATTCAGAACAATTAGCAACCAATTGTTGCTAGAATGTAACGCATAAAATATTAGAAGAAAATCAACTGAAGTCAAAAGCAATAATAGTTTCACTTATCAAACTTCATTTGGCATACTCTGCCCAATTCATTTTAAGAAGGATTCAAATCTTCTTTCAGACCCAGCACTGTGTAGTGGTTTGGCGGTTGAACTGGGACTTTGGGAGACCAGGTTTGATCCCTGCTCCACCATAAAACCCACTGAGAGACATTGGGCAAATTGAATTTTCTCAGCCCAAGAAGAAGGCAATAAATCTTGCTAAGAAAACTGTATGATAAGGTTGCCATAAATTGGAGTGAACTTGAAAGCACAATGACAGCAAAGACCTTCAGGTTAACATTTATGTTTTTGCTTATCATTTGAATGACACAAATACCAAGTCCTATGTAAGGACCCAAACCAAATATTTTCCAGGAGTGAGGGGATTTTCCTGACCAGTACTGGGATATCAATTTAATAACCAATTTGTTCAAAATTTGTTCATAAATATGTTGTACTAGAGCCAAAAATGTAATGTAGTTGATGGATGGTGTCCAAAACTTTGCTGTGGTCTTTGTTTTAGTCCCATTAGATGACACTGAAATTTAGACCCAAGCTTTGTTACTCTGATAAAAGTGCGGAGATTGGTATAGCGTAATAGAAGGACAGGCTGATAAACAAAGACTTTCAATTTTAGTATAGATTGGAGGGGTTCAGAAGAAGGTGTCAAAAGATGGCTAGTAGTATAGAAAACAAGTCTGACGGGGAAAAGTAAAAGGAGTTGAATGTGGTTAGGCTGGAGAACAGAAGGCCTCCCGACCTCCATTTAAAGACCTCCAAAGAAAGCGAGTCACCCAGCCTCTGTGGTAGTCTGTTCCACTTTCAAACAGTTCTTTACTGTAAGAACTGTTCAACAGAAAAGCATATTGCCTCAGTGGGTAGTAGACTCTCCTTTTTGGAGGTCTTTAAACAGAGGTTGGATAGCATTTTTCAGAACTGTTTTAGTAAAGTATTGCTGCATAGCAAGGGATTAGACTAAATGGCCCATCCAACTCTAAGGGTGCATCTAGACTGTAGAAATAATACAGTTTGACATCACTTTAAGACCAGTATCTCCAACCTATGGAATCCTGGGATTTGTAGTTTTACAAAGTCTTTAGCCTTCTCTGGCAAAGACTGCTGGGGCCTCAATGAGAAATCCCAGGATTCTGTATTATGGAGCCATGGTAGTTAAAGTGGTATCAAATTGAGCTATTTCTACAGTGTAGATGCACCCTAAGATTCTATGATTCCTAGACTGAGGAAGGGAAGATGTTATAACCACTTCTCAAACACCTGAAAAATGGCAAATTAGAAGGTGGAAATGTTTTGTACTTTGACACACTGGAGAGTGGGACTAGATCTAGCTGGCTGGAGTTACAGAACGGTAGGATTCAGTTGAACATTAGCAGAAATTTGTAGACCATAAAAGCTATTTATCAGTGGAGCCAATAACTTATTAGGACAGGTTTTCCAGTGCAAGAGGCCCCCCAAAAGAAGTGAGACAGCCAGCTACTTCAGGTAATCAAGAAGACCTGGATTTACTCCATCAAGGAAAGGGATGAACTAGTTGTTGGCTCTCCTCTGTGTCCTGTAGTAGCTCACAGCAGAGTGCAGAAGCACAAACCAGTATGCAGTATTTGGAATAAAGCAGTGACCAACCTGAAATAAAGCACAGACTCAGTTGATTTCTTCCAAAGTTCTTGGAGGCTTTTATCTTCCTGTTGCAAAATATATACAAAGTATTTACAACAGAAGTTCTGACTTCTGTCAGCATACACTGTCTGCTACAATCCACTTCTCCTAAAAACTCACCAACCCACACCTGTCCTGGGTTGCAGAACCCTTATATACAGTGGTGATACCATAAGGGTTGACACCTGGTAAGAAACATACCCTTAGAAATTATTTTACCATTTCTTAAAGGGACATTTTACCCAACACTAGTTGAACTATTAAATCTGCTTTTCTTCACTTGTCTTCATCAGGACTGTTCCTGAGTTCTGGTCAATTTTCTGTTCCTGTGCCATAATGATCATGATGACAATGAAAGCTGCTTGGGAAAGGTTTGGATGACAAATTCCAGAATCCCTAGATCACTGGCTGGAGATTCTGGGAGCTGCAGTTCAAACATTTCTACTTAGTTGTCCATGCTGGCTTCGGATTCAAGGCATTTTAGTCCAGAAAACATGTGTTGAAGATCACATTGAAAAATCTTTTAGACTATCTGTCTTTGATCCCATTTTGGGAGAAAGGCAGGACATAAGTGAAATAAATAAATAAATAAATAAATAAACCCCACTCCAAGAAAACCCAGCCAATCACCATGCTGGGAAAGTAACTTTGATAGCAGGCAGATAGATAGAATTCAAAGATATAGCTGTGTTATTCCATAGAATCAGTATGTAGAGAGATCTTGCAGCACCTTTGAGACTAACCCCAGAGTCTGAGAAAGTAGGCTTAAGTCTATGAAAGCTCATGCTGCCAACTTCTTTCTTTTGTTAGTCTCAAAGGTGCTACAAGGGAAGTAATAGTGCCACTGTATTCTGCTTTGGTCAGGCCCAACCAGGAATACTGTGTCTAGTTCTGGGCACCACAATTCAAAAAGGATGTGGAGAAACTGGAGTGCGTCCAAAGGAGGGCAACTAAAATGGTGATGGGTCTGGAAACCATTCCCTATGAGGACTGACTTAGGGTGCTGGGGATGTTTAGCCTGGAGAAGAGAAGGTTAAGAGGTGATGCAATAGCCCTCTTTAAATATTTGAAGGGATGTCATATTGAAGGGATGAGGACATATTGAGCAGGGAGCAAGCTTGTTTTCTTCTGCTCCAGAGAACAGGTCCCAGAACCTGGAGGCAGGCTACACGGAAAAAGAGATTCCACCTCAACATTAAGAGGAACTTCCTGACAGTAGGGCTGTTCGACAGGGACAAACCTCCCTCGAGTGCAGTGGATCTCTCTTTAGAGGTCTTTAAGCAGTGCTGAATGGCCATCTGTCGGGGATGCTTTGATTGAGAGTTCCTGCATGGCAGAATGGGGTTGGACTGGATGGCCCTTGTGGTCTCTTCTGACTCTATGATTCTATAGATTCTAAGATCTCTCTACATACAGATAGATAGAAAGAGAATCAGACATGTCTCCGTAGTGGAAATGTGTTCAGATGCTAATGGCACCCTACTATTTGCGAGAGCGTAGCTGGGCATCTGTATAATGTCTTCTCCATCCCAAGATGCCATGCTTATTGCAACCGATTATTGAATAAGAGATACTAAAAGTCCATTTTGGAAGACAGATTTTTGCCCTAAAGTTACACAGGGCGAGCAAAGGTCATTTATTTCACTCACCTGCAGGCTGCAGGCTGTGAAGAGGTGAGTGCATCCTCATTTTCCTCACTTTACTTTGGCAGCTTGAAATCCATCCACCCTTCAGGTATATCAGTTCTGGCAGCCTTACCGAAATAAAAGGATATTGGTGTGCTTGAATAACAATAGTGATTAACAGCATGAAGAGTTTTTGAAAACACTTCATCCTGTAAGGCAGGGGTAGGCAATCTTTTTGAGCCGGGGGCCGGGTTGCTGTCCCTCAGACCAACTGGGGGGCTGAAGCCAAAAAATAAATAATTAAATAATTTTTTAAAAAAATTAAATATATAAATATCCCAGGACAAGTGTAGGGTAAAATTTTCAAAAGGAGGACACTTTTTAAAAAAATGGAGGACACGTGAAAAATTTGCTGCTTCTTAAAAATGTTAATATAATGCAGTTTCTGAGGCTTCTATAGCCTACAAGAATTTAAAATTAATTGCCCCAAATTCCTTCTTGGGAGCATAGGGGGCATCTATGCCTTTTCACCACAGGCTAGTTTGGGCCTAGAAGAGGCCTTTTGTTGAAAGAAGTAAACTGGAAGGCCATTTTATTAAAATAGAAATTTCTGTTTCCCCTTGTGGGCATTTGGGCAAAGAATATTGTGCGTAGCAGGTACAATTAAGGGTGCAAATGTCCAAAAACTCCTGGGGAGCTAATGAGCTTTCCACAATTGCCCACATGGCTGTAAACCTGTATCTAGCTGAAGATGCCTGTTGGCTCCAGTATCAATGTGGCAGTGTTATGTAGTGGTCTGAGCATTGGACTAGGACTCTGGAGACCAGATTCAAATATCAGCCATGGAAAACCCACTGGGTGACCTTGGGCAAGTGTCACACTCTCCAGGCAGCAAAGGCAAACTCCCTCTGAACAAATCTTGCTAAATTGCTGTGATAGACATGCCTTAGAGTTACTATGTGTGCTTTCTGCACCGGCATTTGGGACGTCCGGAGGACGTCCTATTTTAAAAAAGGGCGTCTCTTATAGACGCCCCTGTGCCTAATACGGACTCCGTCCGTACAAGATGGCGCCGGCCCTTCTACATGGCCGGCGCCATCTTTGCGTATCGGACGCGAGCGTCCGTACGCGTCGCGTCCTTGTGACGTAGCGAGTGCACCCCTGGCCCCTCACTACGTCGCAAACGCGACTGAAAAAGAAGCTCCCTTTTGGAGCTTCTTTTTCTGCCTGCACGGGAGCCGCGCCGTGTGGAGGCTCCGGCTCCCTGCAGACTAACTGGCAGCGGCGGCAGATCGCCGCAAAGCGTGGTTTGTATCCCGCCTATATGTGGAAGCACACCGCAACAACTTTAGAACTCAGGTGTTGGATCCTATCCCAGAATAAGCTTGGCACCTGAATTAAAAAAACTGGGATGGAATCACTGCCCCACTGGCATGGGAGCCAACAGTCATCCTGAAACCAACAACAGGTGCTTCCTCTTCAAGCATTTGGCTACAATCCATGACTGAAGCTGAAATGCTATCAGTGATGGGTCCCAGAACTTTTTAATTGATTTCTTTCACTACACTCTGCATAAGCAAGGGAACTAGGCATTTGAGATAATGTAGGCTTAACCACAGTGGAATAAGAACCTCTGCCTTGTGGTTTGTTTCAAAATATAGAAATCTTTTGGGACCACCATCTCCCACAGTGCCACAACTAATAGAGACACTGAAAATTACACTCCAAAAAAATTCAGAGACTCAGCTGTGTTCATCTGGAATATCAGAATGCATATGGATCTTGCAGCACCTTTGAGAGTACCTGCACGAAAGACGTTGTAGCATCAGTTTTTGGAGCTTTTCTCTGCTTCTGCAGATGCACTTTTCCAAGCTCTGCTTCTTACCATGCCACTTGGATGCATGGAGATGGAAGAGCCATGTGGGAAAAGCAATGCCATGATTTTGTTCCATGCTTCTCCTTCCTAGCTGGAAGACAGTTACATGGAGAACAACTACATCACATGGGGAACAGCTACACCACATTGATCATGAAATTAAGTTCATGCTTATGTTACTGGAGCAATGTGGGAACAAGTCATGGAAAACTAAGCTTTACGTCTCTGCCATTCATTGTGGTTCAGTCTTTTTAGACTGGACAATCATCTCTCATAAGTACTTTCCTGACCTTTATCAGAAATACTTCAGAATGCCTCATTGGGCACAAACATGGTCTTTTCAGTGGTGGCTTAGCAATGGCTCTTTAGTTTGCATCCCAAAATGGAGATTGCTCAAGAGTGAATGGCCCTGCTTCAGTTTAGCAATCCCATTGAGAGACGTGTCAGTGAAGCTTTCAGTGAGAGCTTCAGATGGGGGTTTCAGCACCATGGTTAGTTCCATGGCTGCATAGTGAAAATGAAACAAGAGTCGCTCACACAAAGCAAGCATGTGAAGAGAGAATTGTCGCAATAATATGTGACAATTGCCTAAACAAGCAAGTGCAGATGGACAGTCTGACTGCCATAGGATCAGTAACCGCAGTTTCTCTTACTCATGTCCGGAAGAAAAGGTCTCTGTAGGCATCTGGAGGTCCAGCATGACTCTATTGTCAGCTTCAGCAGGAATATCGCTTTCACTATTATCCATGGTTCTCACTATCCTCAGTAAGGGGCTGTGCATACATCCCCAAAGGGGTGACAAGCAGCCACCCCTGTTTCAGCCAGATCGGGGCCGCAGCAACTGAACATGATCTGGCCTTTGCAGGGCACAATAGCCCCATTACCATTGATTGGCAGCGCTCCTTTGATGCTATGTGATATGTACACAGCACCGGAGGAGTGCTGTGAAGCCATGTGCTGTGCACTGTGGTGTGTGGCATCACGCCACCCTGGGGGCACAGCCGGAGTGTGCATCGTGAAGACACTACGTCTCACCACTGCCCCCAACCCGGCCTTTAAGGCAGTGTGCACAGGGCTTAAGTCTGGGGACATATCCACTGCAGATATGAGGGTCAGACTGTCCATGTTTCTTAGCCCTCCGTCTAGGGCAACTAACATCACAGCACTTTGTGATCCAACTCCTGGGATCATCAATACAGTGGGGTGGGCAGCATACATTAATGCAAAACTGTCCCTCCTGACAAAATGTGCTCTTTAAAAAACAAGAAGCAGTTTAAAAAACAGCCAGAGCAAACATCCCTAATTTTAGGTCCAAATCTCTCTTTAAATCACATTGTTCTTCCATGCCAATTACACCCAAATTGAACACTTTGCATTCTTCTGAAATACATGGAAATTGTTTTGTTTTGTTTTGTTTTCTGGAGGCTAAGCCTGTATGTATTTTTGCAGAATGTGTGTGTGAGTGAGTGTGGTATTTGAAAATGATCATCCCTTTCCTAAATAAGGGCTGGAAATCTAAATATACTTTTAGTTTGAACCGCCACTGACAACCTGCAGCTGTTGTTGGTTTCTTCTTGTTTAATAGCTCCACCTTGCAGTCAGACTCCAAGGAAGACATGATAATTTCCACTAGATTTCCACTAAACTCAACTAATTTTCCAGCATGGCTGGTACCACAGGGTAGACCCTGGCACTGTGTTACTTCAAAAACTAAAGCAATGTGCTCAATATCAAAAGATGTCATGATAGTGTGTAATGAAATTAGTTCAGTCAATTTAAAACAATTTTTAAAGAAATTCAACACTCTGAAGGCTTATTAAAGAATTTAACAATTGAAATACTTTTAAAAGTTTAAAACCACATCCATGTACTGATTTTGATAAAATTGTTACCCCCTTCCCCCCCCCCCATGATGACTTTTATAAAATAACATGTTTTAACTTGACATTTGACCTGACATTTGAAGTCACTGTTGGCAGCAATCAGGCTTTCAATGGGAGGGCATTGCAGGCACCACGGCTTAGAAGGCCCTCCATACACAGCATATGCCCTCAAACATGTATATAAAACAAGCATTTTTTATATATGTTGGTCTGCTTTTGAAGCATTGCTTTAGGAAATTCATAGCATGGTAAAATCCAAAGCATTAAATCCAATCCATACATTGGTTTGGGAAAAGCAGAGGCGGTCAGTTCACTTCAAAATGCAAGTATTTATATGTACGTGCCTTTAAGTCACCTATCGACTTATGGCAGTCCCATGAATTTCATAAGGTTTGCTTAAGCAAGGAATACTCAAGGGTAGTTTTGCCAGTTTCTTCCACTGAAATATAGCCTACAGCACCTGATTGTATCTCATCCAAGTACTAACCAGAAATAAGCCTACTTAGCTTCCAAGGTCAGACAGGATCTGGTGCCTTTAGGATATATGGAGTTAATGAAATCCTTGGGGCCCCCCCAGCTGGTAGGACACAATGGCTGGTTTTCTGTTGGTGACATTATTCTAGCCAGTAGGGATGGGAATAATATTTGAAAATTTGTCAGAAAACATATTTCTCAAGTGTTCCAAAACTCTGATGTGGGGAATTCTGGGAAATGTGAGTCCAAAACACACTGCAGAAATAAACTCATTATATACCACTTTTAATTGCCCTGGTTTAATGCTAGGAAATTCTGAGAACTGTAGTTTACTGAGACATTTAGCCTTCTCTGTCAAAGAGCTCTGATGTCACAATAAACTACAATTCTCTGGATTCCCTAGGACTGAGCCAGGGCAGTTAAAGTGGTCTCAAACTGGATTATTTCTGCAGTGTGCCTGTAATTTGATGGGGCAACAAACTGGATTATTTCTGCATTGTGGATGCAGTCAGAATGTTTTAGACAGATTATCTATATTTCCAGAGTTTGTTCTCAAGTAATCTGTATATGGCCCAGTCAGTACAGGGCAGGATACAACTGACAAAGCCTGTAGTATAAAAGACAGATGATATTGTACCTGTATAGGGTTACTGGTGTGTTTTTAAGATTTTATGATATGAGAATGTATTTTAACTAACTGTAATTTTAAATTTGTTGCTGTACTCCTGCCTCAATCCGCATGGAGAGGCAGGATATATATAAATAAAAACTATTATTATTAGTAGTAGCAGTAGTAGTATCCTGTCTGCAATTTCCAGCTGGGTCAGACCCTGAGCTGGCATGGCAGGGGGCAGATGTTCACATGCCTACACACCACCTTGCTGTGGATCTGCTGCTGCTGCTGCATACCCCTTATCTGTCTCCAGCAACACATCCTCTCTGCACCCCATAAGGGCAGAAACAGAGCACCTGATTTCAACCACAACCTCCTTCCAACATCATAGGCCATGGCAGGGACCTTCAGAGAAGATGCAACAATTGTGACTAGTAAGGCACATGCCAGCCCATCCACTCTGCTGACTGTCACAGCCAGTCTTTTTAGACTGGATTAAGGGCCTTTGGGGCTAGGATTGGGCGGGATCCACCAGATCCACATCCAGTCTGCCTAATCCCTGCCTGGGGGTAATGACTTGTGTCATCAGGATAGGACAATGCCAGGCCACAGGCGAGGGGGAGCATGGGCCTTTTGGCCCATGCAGACAGGACCCTTATAACCCATCAGACTTGAACAAAAGCATTGTGAAGACAGTTTAGTCTTCCTCTTTAGCCAATATGGTATTCAGATTGGCTGATAGGTGACTTTGAGGAAGATGGAAAAACATAAGGGAATGGGAATGCAGATTTCTTTATTTATTTTATATGCTGCCTTTCTCCCAGAATAGGACTCAAGGTGGATCACAGATAAGAATCAGTTGTCTGAAATCCTGAACAACACCAATTCAACACTGTAAAATTTTGTTGTAGACTCCATTTTTTGAGTTGGGTTGCTGGTCCATTTTGTTGATCTGGCATATTTCTCAAGTTGAAGAGATTATACTTCTCACCCAGTTAAATGGTCTGTAAATTGGTTTTGTTTTAAATGAACCATTTTGGTTATCTTGGTCATGTAACTAGAATAGTCTAGCCCATCTGGTGTCTTGACCATGGAACACCCATGACATTGTTAAATAGTGGAATTCAAAGCCATCATTTTCATTTGAAAAGACCTGCTAAAAATAGTATTTCCCTTCCTTGCCTAATTTAATCCTAGATGGGTGTTCCCATGGCTTTTCAAATTATTTTGCCATACAGTTGTAATAAACCATAAAACAGCAACAACTGTGATAATGACCATTTTGCAAATGTTCATTTCATTAGCACTAGTATCCTGCTGTGGCATTGGATTTTTTTTTCCTGCCTATCCCTAATGATGCCGTAAGAGCTCTGTGCCACTGAACAGCACTAGATGAAGATTAATAGTAGACAATCATTCATAAAACATTGCTCTATTAAAAACAGGCTCAGAGGTTTCACTCCAACCAAGAGGAATAGTGTGTGTTTTTCTCACAAAACACACACACATTCTCAAAAAAACAACCTGGAAAGTACCTCATGATGCAATCCTATAGAGCAGGGGTAGGGGCGGCAACCTATGGGCCTCATGTGCGCACGATTCCGGCCCGGCGAGCCTTGGGACCAGCCCCAGACCGCTCCTGCCGCTGATTGCCACCCCCCTCGCTGCCCTCCTCCTCCACCACCTACATGGCCTGCGTGGAGGAAGAGGAGGGCAGTGAGGGATGGAGTGGAGGAGGTGAAGGTGCAGGCGACACCTCTGCACACAGCCGCGCCACCCTCCCCACCTCCCCGCAGGAGCCGGCCTCTCCTCTCAGTCCTGTGGAGCCGAAGCCTCTGCAGAGGCCTGGGAAGGAGTGCAGGGGGCCGCCAAGATCGCCAAGATCACAGGCAGCCCTCTTCCCTCCTTCCTGACGTCTGTGAAGTCCGAAGTCTCCATAGAGGCCGGAAGGAGCCACAGGGGGCTGCCCGCGATCACCCTATTGTGGGCAGCCTCCTCCCTCCTTCCCGGCCCTGAAAGGCCACAGCCTCTGCAGAGGCCTGGAAGGCAGCACGGGGGGGCCGCAAATCAGCGCGATCGTGGGCGGCCTCCTCCCTCCTTCCCGGCCTCTGTGAAGGTCGAAGCCTCCGCAGAGCCTGGAAGGGATGCAGGGGGCTGCCGCAATCGGCGCAATCACTTGGCGGCCTCCTCCCTCCTTCCCGGCTCTTGAGAAGGCCGCGAAGCCTCACAAAAGCCTGGAAGGAGTGCAGGGGACCGTCTCACGATCGCCACGATCGCGGGGCCTCCTCCCTCCTTTCCGCCCTCTGTGAAGGCCCGAAGCCTCTGCAGAGGCCGCGAGAAGGAGCCCCACGGAGGCGGCCTGCCGCTCCAGGGCTCTGTTGCGGCCCATGCAGCCCCAAGCCTCCTCGGAAAGAGAGGCCTGGGGCCTGCAAGTGCCGTGGAGGAGCCCAGGAGGAGGCCTGGCCAAGCCTTCCCTCTGACTGAAAAGGGCCCCTTGGAGCACTTTCGGCCAAAGGGACGAGCCGAAGGGAAGGGCCTGGGACGGTGGCCCAAGCCCTTCCCTTCGGCCTCCCTTCCCCCCCTTCGGTCCAAAAGGGCCCCTGGAGCCCTTTCGGCTGTTAGGGAAGAGCCGAAGGGAAGGCCTGGAACAGGTGGCCCAAGCCCTTCTTCGGCCTCCCTCCCCTGGTTCAAAAGGGCCCTTGGAGCCCTTTCAGCCGAAGGAAGAGCTGAATGGAAGGGCTTGGGACGGTGTGCCCCAAGCCCTCCCTTCGGCCTCCCTCCCCTTGGCCAAAAGGGCCCTTTGGAGCCCATTCAGCTGAAGGGATAGAGGCCGAATGGAAGGGCCTGTGGATGGGTGCCAAGCACTTCCCTTCGGCCTCCCCCTCCCCGGCTGAAAGGGCCCTTGGACCGTTCGGCCAAAGGAAGGGATCCGAGGAGGAGAGGGGCGGGCACTCCTCCTCCCCATGGGGCTTCGGCAGACCTGAGCTGTCCTTCGGAGGACACTCAGGCTTGGCAAAGCCCCAAGGAAAGGAGCTGGGGCCGCCGGCCCTCGTCCTCCTCCTCCTCTCCACGGGGCTTGGGCAGACCTGAGGTGTCCTTCGGAGGACACCTCAGGCCTGCGAAGCCCCGAGGAAAGGAGCAGGAGCCACACGCCTGTGTTATCCTGCCCTCACGGGCCCTTACTGGTCCCCAGCTGTCTCTGAGGACACACTGTGCATTGGGACCACTGCAAAGTGTGCATACTGTAGGCATCCTTTGTGCAATGGTCCTGGAGACGTGCTCCATCTTGCTCCCTTCCTGAGAATATGAGCCATGTGAACATCATGTTTCAGCTCTACTTGATCATAGGTCAGTTTACCATGACATAAATCTCTGCCAGGCAGGACACTAGGTGAACTATCTAGCAAGACCTAATAAATACAAATCAATCCTTTGTATCCCTGGGCAGCTGTTAACATTTGGCCATTATGTAATGCCATCTGCGTGGTGCAGAGGCCATGTTCACTACAACTATCTACAGGCATGAAAGCATAGCCTTCCTCTGTGTTGCTTCTCCGAGATATACCACGTGAACAAGATTTCATTACTGTCTCATCCACCTTTCAACTCATTTAACTCATCATCCTGTGGCAGCTGGTGGCCTCTATGTCTGCAGAATGTTGAATTTGATTGGGTTTTAGACTGAACTTTAAAGAGATATCCATGTTCTGAATTCTGTCCTGAAACTAGGTTAGAACATGGGGCAGCTTGTGTAAAGTGCATATTAAATTCAAGATGAAATCACTTCCTCACTGACCCCTGTCACTCATGGACCACAACCCTGTCTTCTGATGGTTAAGATTTCCTTCTGGCTCTTGTGAATCTCCACTTAATTTAATACTGTGAGGGGGGGGATCCACAGGCTACTTGTCCTGGGTGATTTCAATCACTCCCCTTCGCGGCCAACTATGTTCCATCCGGTTGCGGCTCGGGAATTCATGGTTACCATGACAGCCAGGGCCTGTCCCAGTTGATCTCGGGTCCAAACGCATTTGCGGGAATACACTCGATCTGGTTCTTTGTACGGATGCGGAAAATCCTGTGGGCGGAAATAATAATATATTTCCCCCTTGTCATGGACGGATCATTTCCTCGTGGAGGCAAAAATCCAAGGCTCCACCCCGATCCCCCCGGGGGTGGGGACCTATTAGGATGGTCCACCCTCGAAGGCTGAGGAACCCAGAGGTTCCAAGAAGCCTTAGAGGGGAACATGGTTGGAGATGACGGCGACTCTGTTGAAGCCCTGACTGGTATCTGGGATACCGGCTCTCTAGGCTATAAACAGGATCACTCCCAAGTGCCCCTCTCAGGCCTGTTCCAAACGTAAGCCCTGGTATACGGAAATCTCCGGGCGAGGAACGCGGTTCTGAGATGGCTAGAGCTATTGCTGGCGGAAAACACCTACACTTAGCCAACAAGGCTCTCTCCTAGACCGCCTTTTGGGGACTATGGAGAGGCGATACGAGCAGTCAAGAATTCGTTCTATGGTGCTCGCATTGTCGCGTCCGGGAGTTGCGTCCAGCAGAGTTGTTAGGGTATAGTCGGGAGCTAACTCAGCTCCCTCCTGCCCCGAACCAGATCCTTGAAACCTTCTAAGGGCCTGCGTGACCAATTTTTAACAACTTCTTCGCGGATAAAACTCTCGGATAAGCAAAGGTTAACGCCAGCATTAGGGCAGAACTAGGGTAGAGGTTATCCAGAGCTCCGTGGACTCCATTAACCTGGATCAGTTCTAGTTGGGGTTAGTACGATGATGTGGACAAGATCCTTAGAAGCGTTCGGCAGACACCTGCTCTGTTGATCCCTGTTCCTCATGGCTAGCGGCTCAGGGTGGGACCGGTAGTAACTTCATGTTACACCGGATTATACATACATCCTTGAGGGACGGGCAATTTCCATCCAGCTTTAAAATTGGCCATTGTAAAAACGCTGTTAAAAAGCCCTCCCTCGACCCCTGATGCATAATAATACGGCCAGTTTCGCTACTGCCATTTTTGGGGAAGGTGATCGAGAGGGCGTTTTGCAATCCAGCTTCAATCATCTTGGACGAAAGGATATCTGGACCATTTCAAAATCGGCTTTCGGGGGGTTACCGTGGTTTTGATGGCCATGGTCGCCTTGGTCGATGATCTCCGTCTGGGCATCAAACAGGGGAAGCGTTTTTGTCCTGTTGGTGCTCTTGGACATCTCAGGCTTTCGATACCATAGACCATGGTATCCTTCTGGAGCGCCTGGCAGAGGTGGTATCGGGGGCACTGCGCTCCATGTGGTTCCGATCCTCCTCTCTGGGAGGTTCCAGATGGTGTGCAGCTGGGAGGACGTGTGCTCCGATAAGAGGGCCCTCATATCTGGGGTCCCTCAAGGAGCCTTTCTGTCTCCCATGCTTTTCAACATTTACATGAAACCGCTGGGAGAGAGATCATCCGGAGACATGGGGTGCGGGGTTATCAGTACGCTGATGACACCCCAACTAGTCTTCTCTATGTCTCCGACTGATTGCAGTGACTGAGGATGGCGTCTCTACTCTCGTGGCCTGCCTGGAGTCGTTAATGTGGCTGGATGAGGGAAAAACCGACTCAGTCTGAATCCAGAGAAAACGGAGGTACTCTGATAGGTTCTCCTGGCCCGGGGGATGGCGGTGGTTCCACCTGTTCCTGAACGGGATCACGCTTCCGTGAAGGACCGTGCGCAGTCTCGGGGTGCTCCTGACTCGGCGCTCCACCTTAACATCTCGAGGGGACGCTGACCGTTCATGGCAGCACCTGTTATGCAGCTCAAAGCTGATTCGCCAGCTGAGTCCCTTACCTGGGCCAGAGGCGACTTGAACGGTTAACATACTCTGTCAGCCTCTCGATTGGGACTTTTCGGCAAACGCACTCTACATGGGGCACCCTTGTACCAAAACCCCAGAAACTACAACTGGTACAGAATATGGCAGCCCAGACTGCGTCACTAATCCATCCAGGCCAGTCATATAACACCACTCCTGCTTAAAAAGATCTCACTGGCTGCCTATTCGTTTCCGGGCGCCACTACAAGGTGTTGGTTACTAACCTGCTAAACGCCCAATGGCTTGGCCCATGAAACCTTGAGGGACCGCACTCTCCCCCATATAACCACCCCGCCGCACACCAGAAACATCTGGGCAGCAACTATTGAGGGTCCCCAGGGGCAGATTGGCCTCCACCATCTAGGAGGACCTTTCCACCTCGGCCCCGACCCTCTGGAATTCGCTGCCCGGAGAGTTCCGCTCGCCCCTCCTAGCCAGTTCAAGAGGGATTGAAAACCTTCTTGTTCAAATTAGCATTCCCGGATACAGGTTCCAGTTAGTCTTCCCCCCCCCCCCCGACAGCAGTGACAAGTGGCCAGACTTGTTTTTTTTAACGTGGATTTTTACACTGTAAATGTTTTATTGTATGTATTATGTTTGTATAATGCTGTTACACCGCCTGATTGGCAGAAGGGCGGTATAGTATAAAAATAAAACTTTTATTTTTTATTTATTTTTATTAGAAATACAGAGTAATTCAGCTTCACACAAGAGGTCCAAAGGTTCACTGAGCAGCATGCATTTAGAGGCAAATACATTAATCCTTTTGGGCTAGGAAGAATTAGCAGAATTACATACAGGTGGATTCACCTTTCAACAATTGATCCATGGCTCTGCTTTAGTGGAGATGACCAATACTGAGTGGTCAGAACACCCTGACCTACAGTTTAGGGTATTAATTTATTACTGAATGTATATCCTACTGCACTTCCAGATGGGATTCAAAGCAACTACGTGGTAGAGCAATGGGATTGTTGTGTTGTGTTAAAGCAACTATTACTCTCCTGATTAATCATAGAATCATACAGTTGGAAAGGACTACAAAGGCCCATTTATCCAAGCCCCCTACCATGGAGGAATGGACATCTACAGTTTCCTGAGCGATTGGCCATCCAAACCTCTCCTTAAACTAATAGAGTCCAGTACTTCTGTCAAAACCCCACTTACAGTCAAGAAGTTCTTTCTATGCTTAGGTGGATTCTTTTTTTCATGTAATTTGAATCCATTAATTCATGTTGGGTCTTGGAGTAAAAAAAATCAAGCTTGCTCCATCTTTACATGACATCCCCTCAAGATGTTTAAAGATGGCAATCATATGACTTCAGTTACTTTTTTCCAAGCTGAGAGCAAACGCTCTTCTTTAACATGTGGTTGAATTAAAGTCACTATCTGCAGCAAAAAAGGATCAGCTGAGTAATGCTGCCACATTTGGGTCCATAACCATGTGTGTATCTCTCTTTTCTTCTCCCAGAGCATGTTTGACTCCGACAAAAAGCAGGACAGTGGTCTTCCAAGCCAAGGACTCAGCTTCAACGTATGGAGACATTCTCCTTGTTATCAACGCTTCTGATGTTGAATGGTGGCAGGCAAGAAGAGTTATGCTGGCTGGAGGGGGACAGCGAAGAGATGGGCGTCTCTTACCCGCAAAAGGAGGTACAGTGTTTAGATTTTCTCTAGTCTTAGAACACCCATTGCATTACGGGTGTGAAGAGTATTAACAACATGGTAAGAGAGGTTGTCCTGACATTCGGGTAACCTGTCGAAACAGTACTAAGGAAATTGTCAACCTCTGCTTCCCCTATAGTCATAAAAGGGAAACTACAGCGAGCATGCCCCATACGCGGGGCTTGCCTTATGACTGTTACAAGCCCCGGATGTACACTGGAAAGCCCGTGGGAGCACACAGCCATTGAAATGAAAAGGACTTGTATGTTTCCATTTTTTGCCATATGCAGGGGGAGGGGTTCCGGAAAGGATCCCCACATATCCAAAGTCCCCTGTCTATTAGAGACATTGGGCCCTTGGTATCCACAGGGGTTGGTTTCCAGGACCCCTCATAGATAACAAAATCTGTGGATACTCAAGTCCCATTTTATGAAATGGCAAAGTAAAATGAGGGTCTATTCTATAAAATGGCAGTGTTGAGACCCAGCATGCCTAGTGGCTTTCAGCATTGAACTATGAATCTGGGAGACAGGTTCAATTCCCAGATCAGCCTTGAACTCACTGTGTGACCGGGGCAACTAA
>NC_056524.1:11408383-11418346 GCF_019175285.1 Sceloporus undulatus
ATAGTGGTATAGTGCAACAACTGTGTTACTAACTGCATGTGTTTAGATTTACACTGTTCAAAAATGATGCAGCATCTTAGCCCACATGTCTGTGTGCATGAAGATCAAGCTGTTTCAAAATAGAATAACAGAATAGCATAATAGAATCTTAGAGTTGGAAGGAACGAGAAGTGATATCTAGTCCAACCCCGTGCCATGCAGGAATTTATATTGTCCATAAATATATATGGACCATATGCATATCATTTTTCATAAGACTTTGATCAGTGGCCCTTCCACACTACAGAACTATGGTTCCACTTTAGCTGCCATAGCAACATGCTATAGAATCCTGAGACTTGTAATTTAGGGAGGGAAATTTGGAATTCCCATCCAGAGAGCTTTATTGCCTCACCAAACTACACAACCCAGTTTTGAAACAGTTAAATTGCAATCATAGGACTTTATTACGGTGATTATCCCATGAAAATTGCATATTTGTGATTAAGATTTTCACATCGCAATTAAAGTGCCATTATCCCGGGAATATCCCGGGAAAATTGTGCAATCGTGATAAAGGTTTTTACACAACGGCGTGATGAAAAGCAATTAAAGCACCATCATCCTGGGAATAACAAGGCAATAAAAATCATTCACGGGAAAATTCCATGAATTATTTGTTATTTATTGCCTGGTTATTCCCTAGTTATTCCTGGGATAATGGCTCCTTTATCGCGCTGTGCTAACCCAGTCAAAAAACACTCTACATTTAGTAAATGAATGCAGCTTTTAATAATATAGCTTTTTATTAAAGGAATGGGAGTTAGGTTTCTTTAAAAATAAAGTGCCCACAAACTGATAAAGTGAACACCAAAGCAATTATTTCACTAATATTGTCACAAAATAGCAAAATCATTTTTTCCACATTGTGCATCTGCAGATTAAAATAGCTTCTCATTCTCTTGCTTCAATATCAGTTTAGGTCTGGTTATAAAGGTAATCTGTACATTTTGAGGAATATAGATAGAAAACAATCCAATTATAATGGACACTTTTGCAGATATGTATTTCCAAGAAAAGTACATGTCAAAAGAAGACTAATAACTTTGTTATAAAACTCTCCCATGAGAGCTGCATGGATTTCCTGTTCCAATATAATTTGTTAAAGGTTTACCACTCAAGCTGAAATCTTTCCAAATTACTTTTCAGAGAAGGGAGCTCTTATATAGGAAAAGGCCTTTCTAAAGGAATGTGACCTTGTTCATCGAGGACTTACAAAATGCCTGCATTATCCAAAGTCCATTTCAACAGGATCAGTTTACACAGCACCCAGCACATTTGGACAAATAGAAAATCAAGGTCAAAACTGATTCAGCAACATGGTCCCATATTCACTTCAATGCTGGTCAACACCTGCTGAATTTCCCTCTTTTATCCAGCCACTAAAGATACAAGAGTTCTGTCTCTTATTTCACTTAGCAACCCTCTTAAGTATCACTATTGTTTGATCTTATGTGGCACTTTAATGTTTGTTCGTTTCAATGTACAGTGGGCACTTCTTATACACGGATTTTTTATACATGGATTCAAGCATCCACGGTTTGAAAATGCTAAAAAAAGTATAAATTTCAAATATCAACCCTTGATTTTCCAATTTTTTTAAATAAGGGATACCATTTTGCTATGTCATTATATTTAATGGGACTTGAGCATCCACAAATTTTGTTATTCACGGAGGATCTTGGAACCAAACCCCAGTGTATAACAAGGGTCCACTGTACTTCACTGCAAGTATTTTTTTATAAGCCACCCTGGGAAATCCTTGGTGATCAAGGTATCAGACAAATACAGTGGGCCCTTGATATTTGCTGGGATTTGGTTCCAGGACCTGCCATAGATGCGAAAATCTGTGGATGCTATGTCTCATTGAATACAGTGGCATAGTAAAATGGTGTCCCTTATATAAAATAGCAAAACCAATAACTGCTTTTTGGAATTTATATATTTTAACTATTTTCAAACCATGGATGGTTCAATCCGTAGATAAGGAATCCATGGATACAGAGGGCTGACTGTAATCACAGTACTAAATATCAAGAGAGCCAGCACAGTGTAGTGGTTTGAGCGTTGTGTTATGACTCTGGGGCCCAGGGTTCGATTCCCAGCTCAAGCATAAAAACACACTGGGCAATCTTGGGCAAGTCACACTCTCTCAGCCTCAGAGGATGGCAATAACAAACCAGCTCTGAAGAAACTTGCCAAGAAAACCTTGTGATGGGTTCACCTTAGGGTTGTCATAAGTCAAAATTGATTTGGAGGCACACAACAACAACTAAATATCAGGGATAAATATTCATTCCAGATCATGTCAGCTTCATAGTTGGTTGTCCATGGTCCTAGATCCACTTCATTAAAAAAAAAAATACTGCGGTAACAGTAAAAATATGTTGGATGGTTAGAGTACTGATTAAAATAACTACAGTCGCCCCTCTGTTTCGCAGATTTGAAGTCCGTGGTCATGATTATTCATGGAGGAGCGAGCCAAAAGGCAAACACACTCAGATGAGGCTCTGAATTCAAGGGTAACCAGCTGTGCTTTGCTTATTAGAAGCTATGCAATTATATACAGAGACTTAGAAGTCTTGTGACAATATAGTGGAACCAGAGCAATCTGACAGAGAAGGCTAAATGACTCACAAAACTAGCACTGAATCATGGCAGTTAAACTGATGTCAAACTGGATTATTTCTGCAGAGTGGACAGCCTCCAGGTTTACCTTTCTGCCTCACAGTTCTTATTCAAGTTGCATATGATCTGTCTAATCTTCACCATGATTCCTAACACTTCAATTCCATTATTACAATATAGAACCATATAATATTGATATTTATACCATATTTTAAACATTTCCACATTCTCTCATATGCACATCTCTCTGATAATTCACTCTATTTTATCTAATCCCTATACTAGCTTTTAGCACAATTTTATTTCAAGAATCTTCTGTTAGCCACTTTGAGAGCTGCTGGAAGTATATAAATAACTAATAATAATAAATAATGAATCATTAAAATATTCAGTCTTGAGCCCTTAGTCAGTCTACTCTCAGAAATTGGAAAAACAGCTCAAAAAAAGATTTTATTAATAAAAAATCACCCCAATGCATTTCATTTTGTTTATCCTCTTAAGGCTCTCCTTGGGGTGTTGTTTAGAATCTAAGTTCAGACATTTCTGCACCATGAAATCTCAAATTATTGGAAAAAACTTCTTTCCACTTATCCAATAAATGGTTAGAGAGTCCTTGGTTTGAAAATTTCTTAATAGCTCCCAAATATAACTTTAATAATAGAATTGCCAGATTTTCATCAGTTGTCTTCATGTGGGAGACTCTCCAAGGGATCTACATATTTACATAGTTATGATTATCTCCCTCCTTCCCTCCTAGTCACTGTGGTGCCAGGGTTCACCCTCTGCTCTGCCTCCACTTCCTGGTTAGAAGCATTTAGATTAGATTAAATGTTCCTTATCCCATCTCTGTAAGTGAGACAGAATAACCCTTGTATTTCACCTTGATCTGGGAACAGCCCCTTTAGCTAAGATTTCTCTCCTAATTTCCAACTAGGAAAATATGCTCTCTCTGGGTGCATCTGCACTGTAGAAATGAAGCAGTTTGACACTACTTTAAGAGCTGGACTTCCATCTTATGGAATCCTGGAATTTGTGGTTTTGCAAAGTCTTTAGCCTTTTCTGCCAGTGAGTACTGGTGCCTCAAAAAACTACCAGATTCTATAGGATGGAGTTAAAGTGGTGTCAAACTGCATTATTTCTACAGTGTAGATCGGTAGTTCCCAAACTTTGGTTCTCCAGGTATTTTGGATTTCAACTCTCAGAAGTCCCAGCCAGCTTGGCCAATAGTCAGGAATTCTGGGAGTATCTTGAGCTGTGTCTCCTATTTCTTCTGTGGACTTTGTTGGATGCTTTCCCAGTTTCTGCTTTTGTCCCCAAAACACAATTTCTTCTGCCATACACATAGGGTTGCCATAAGTCAGGACCTCCAAACCAGGAAAATGTAGGACACCGTTTTCAAATGTAGGACAATTTTTTTTTTAAAATGGAAAACACGCGAAAAAAATTGATGGTTTTAAAAATGTTCAATATCACGCCTTAGGCATGATCAAAATGGAGGATATTTGGCATTATTTCTAGACAGGTGGCAGAAATGTACTTCCCTTTCTGGCCACCACCCTCCCCACCCCAATTCCAAAAGACACACAGCAGCACATTTGGGCATTTGACATGGCTTCAAAGAGAAAGAGGAGGAGGAGGAGGAGAGGAGGAAGAAGATGAAGAAGAAGAGGAGGAGGAAGAGGAGAAGAAGAAGAGGAGGAGGAGGAAGAGGGGGAAAAGGAAGAGGAAGAAGAGGAAGAGAGGAAGAAGAAGGGAAGGAAGGGGGAAGAAGAACAGGAGGAGGAAGAAAGGGAGGAAGAAGAGGAGGAAGAAGAAGAGGAGGAGAAAGAAGAGGCAAGGCTTTTTTCCTCCTGCCTGGTCTCCGATGCTTGCATCGAAGCCCAGGCAGGAGCGCTTGCCTGGGCAAGGTACTTTTTCTCCTGCCTGGTCTCCGATGCTTGCATTGGGGCCCAGGCAGGAATCCTTGCTGAGGCAAGGCTTCTTTCTCTGCGTGGAGGCGGGGGCCAGGCAGAGAAGGAGCCCTCGCCCAGGATTCTTTGCTGGTTCCGTTGCTGGCAGTGGGGGCCAGGCAGGGAAGGAGCCCTCACTGAGACAAGTCTTCTTTCCCTGCCTGGGCCCTGCTGCCAGGAATGGGGCGGGGCGAAACCCAGAACAAAGGGCAAACCGGGGCAGGACCATGCAGACCCACCGCAAATGGGGAAAGTCCCGCCCCCAGGCAGGATATGGCAAGCCTACATACACATGTTGCACACCACATATTTCTTTTTGCACACAACATTTCTTTTTATGCACATTTTCATCCATGGTTTTGCAGAGACTGGGAAAAGGGGATCAAATGAATGGATGTACTGGATGGGTGATTCTTTGAGTCCAAAACGTTAACAGTTTCAACTGCTATAAAATTTTAGGGTAAGAAATACACTACCATACTCCGCAACATTTCACAGAAGAAAATTAGAACACATGTGGGCAAGTGACATCAGAGAGTGATGGAGGTGGCAAAGGTTATTAATGTGGAAGAACAGACAAGTAAGGAGAGGCTGCAGAAGTTTGATCTTGCTGGAGTCTACAGGGAAGGGCAAGATTCTGCTCCTTTTCTTCCCTGATGTTGACTGGAGTGCAATGGAGTGAATGGAGATTTTCACAGTTTGAACCCAATTTCTTTTTATGCAGTAGAGGAGAAAGGGGTGGTGGTGGTAGGAAGATGGAAAATTGGGGCATTTTAAAATGAAATGTTAGAGGGTTAATCAGGACTGTACCTGCCAAATTGGGACTGAGGATATTTACTACAAAAATATGGATAATCAAATGCCATCTGACTCAGTGTGGTGTAGTGGTTTGAGCGTTGGATTATGACTCTGGAGAGCAGGGTTCGAATCCCAGCCTGGGCATGGAAACCCACAAGGTGATTTGTGCAAGTCACACTTTCTCAGACTCAGAAGATGGCAATGATAAACCTCCTCTGACTAAATCATGCTAAGAAAACCATATGATAAGTTCAACTTAGGGTCTCCGTAAGTTGGAAATGACTTGAAGGTACACAGCACATACACACACATTCTGAGTTATGTATTTATCCAGGAATTGCAAATTAGCATTATTTTAAAATGTAAACCATACAAAATTTTACTCCTAGCTTGAAGAAAAGCAGATGAAAAAGAGACATATCAGGCTCCACATGCCATCTGGAACCATTGTAAAGATGTCTTTTTTGTCCTGCAGGGCAGAATTGTGAATGGCTGAGGGAACAGCTGTACCTCACGTGTGAAGGGTAGAGAAGCCAAAAAGAGATGGGAGGATGGAAGAAAGATCCTCTGCCAATGTTCAGTTGTATTAGATGGCCTGTCAGATTTCCCTACATTTTAATTTGCAGCCCCCTGTCAAAACCACTTTGTACCAAAGGCTGACTCTTCTCTTTCCTGTCACTGTGATCTTTGCATGGTCTCAGTTCCACATAAGCTTTCCCTCTAGAGAGGCTTAAAGTCTTAGCTGGCCCCTAGCATTCTGTGAACTATGCCAAGATCTTCTTTTCACTGAGACTCTAAAATAGCTGCCCTAGAGAAGCTCTTTCTAAAATAAAATAAAATAAAATAAAATAAAATAAAATAAAATAATATTTTAAATCTTCTCTGGAAGATTTAACAGATTGCAGGCTGATCTGTACAAGTCCAGGTTGGCCTTTCTTTTCCTTGTTTGGCTGCGTATGGATTGCTTCCTCTTCTGCCTGCTTTAAAGATTGATTATATTGGATGGAAAATACCTTAGGCTTGCCAAGTGACTGTAAGTAAATGATCTGCCCTGCTTTCACATTTTTCACAGTGGCTTGGCTGTAGGAAACAGTGGGCAAGCACTTTTCACAGTACGGCAAGAAATGCTAACTACTGATACCTTAGCATCAATCTGTAGGGTTTTTTTTGGTTAGTTCATTAGTTACAACTGTATCCCTTTCCACCAAAGAGCTCAATTTGATATTCATGGTCCTCTCCATTTTTATTTTCACAAAAGCCCTTTGAGGTAGGATTAAGATGATACGCAAGAAAAAAGGAGAAACGTCTCAAGATGTTAGAAGATGGTCTTTATCAGCTAAAAAGGCTGTTGTGTTTTGACATATGGCTACTCTGAAGCCCACTTATAAAAACACTGCAGAAATGTCTGAACAAGGAAGCCCAATGCCATTGTTGATGTCACTGGAGTTATTTGTTCTAATTTTTTGCTGTCTTTACTTTTAGTGCTGAAGCCCTTGGCTCAGAGTATCCACAGGCCAAAACAACTCAATATTTTACATAATAAAGACCATCTTCCAGTATCTTAAGATATGCTTCTCTTTTTTTCTTGCAAGCTTTATTGGATGTTCTCCAATGTTCTTGGATACTCTTCTCTTGTAGACTTTACAGTATTGGCTGTGGAGAGATTGAACTAAGACAGCAGTTCCCAAACTTTTGTCCTAGTGTTTTAGACTTCATCTCCCAGAGGTCCCAATCAGGTTGGCCAACATTCAGGAATTCTGGGAGCTGAAGTCCAAAACATCTGGAGGATCAAAGTTTGGGAACCACTGGACTAAGATAATCAATTTAACTTCATGTCCAAGTGAGGATCTGAATGGTAGTTTCTCTGAAATCTGAACTCTGAACTCTACTCTTAGTCCAGCACTCTAGCCATTGCACCACAATGGCTGCTCGCAGAGTGATGTGTGAGGAATCTCCTGTGTTGGGATACACACACACACATCCATCTGTACATATAACTAGCTTACACTTTGAAAACCACTTAGTACATAAGTAAGTAGAACAGAAATGTACTTGCTATTGCTACTTGCTATATAACACATCTGATGAAATGCATATATTTAAAAAGTATATGTTAAAATGTGCACTGCTTGGGAAATACATACTAAGATCAGCCGGGAAGCATCTGCTGAGAGTTCCAGACTTGAAATATGCCACAACAACGCACAAAGCCTTTTCTATCTCGGCCCCTCAGCTCTGGAACTCGCTTCCCGGTGAGCTCCGCTCGGCCACCTCCCTTGACCGGTTCAGGAAGGAGCTAAAAACCTTCCTGTTCCAACAAGCTTTCCCCTAATTGCTCCTTTTATGGTCTCCCTTCTTCCCCCCTCACTGTTATTGATGTTGTACATCATAAGCTAGCTGGATATTGTTACATTGTTTAATTGTATTTGATGTTTTGCTATTTTATTTTTGCTGTGTTATTGTGTTTTTATCTTGTAATGGCACTTTTTGTAACCCGCCTTGATCTCTGGAAAGGCGGGCTATAAATAAATATTTTATTATTATTATTAAGAAGCTTTAGCAGTGAGGGATATTTGGTCCTCCAGATAAGATTGGACTGCAACTTCTCATCAGCCCTGGCCAGCTGATGGGAACCATGGTCACGGGAAACTAAGCAACAATCAACCCTAGACATCTAAGCAGGATTTCCAGATCTCGGACCTTGCTCCAAGTCTCAGGGCTTAGATCCTACTCTCCATTTCTCAGGAAAAGAGCACTGCTTTGAAAACATTGTATATATGACTAATTTATCATGATTAATGGCATCAGCAGAGATGCCCCTTGTAACACCAACCATGTAAAATTGTCAGGGCCCATCCCCTGTGACATTACAAGGGGTCATCCCTGGGCCTCAGGACTTGTCTTTGAAAGCTCAGGGCCTAGGATGGCCCTGACGTAGCAAACCTACAGCTAAGGGATGATGTGAGTTTCAGTCCAACAACAACCCATCAGCCCAGGCTCCTAAAGGAGGATGAGAGTTTTAGTCTGACAACACCTTGAGGGCCACATATCCCACACCTCTGCTTTAAATCATAGATAGATGTACTTAAACAATATGGACTTTTCAATGTACTATTTAAAATGGAAAAGATTCTTCTGGTACCTTGAAGACTCACAAAGGTTATTGGGCATCAGCTTTCATGGGCTTTAGCAAACTTTAGCAAATATAATCCATGCAAGTATATAAAGAAATGCCAATATCCTACACTGGTTACTTAATTCTATCTATGCAACTAAAAAGATAATCTGCACTGCAGAAATAATACAATTTAACAATGCCAGACAGAGCCAAACTTCTAAACCCATATTAACCTGTTGACTTATAGTGGCCCCATAAATTTTATTGAGTTTTCTTAGGCAAAGAATGCTCAGGTATGGTTTGCTGTTGCCTCCCTCTGAAATATAACCTATCATGGCGGTCCCTCGTTCATGTACTACCCAGGCCTGATCTTATATACACAGTGAAATCAAGAGTGCATCTGCATTGCAGAAATAATACAATTTGACACCGCTTTAACAGCCATGGCTCAATGCTATGGAATTTTGGGATTTGTAGTGTGTTGTGGCACCAGGGCTCTCAGACAGAAAATACTAAATATCTTGTGAAACTACAAACCCCAGAATGCCATAGCATTGAGACATGGCAGTTAAAGTGGTGTCAAACTTCATTATTTCTGCAGTGCAGACCAGACCTAAGTGATATATCTTTTTCTGACCTCCAGCCACCCCTTAATTTCCAGCAGCCAGATTGGACAAAGGAGGACTATTCAGTTTCCAGTCAGGGCATCAGGAGGATGACATTTCCATTCTGTCCTGCCAGCAAACAAGGCTGCAATATGGACTTGCTCCTGATTATTGCAGCCTTTTTTGCTGGTCAGTGGGGTTGGAAATGTCCTTCTACCCCAATCAGAAGCTGGATGATATCCTTCACCCGATCTGACTGCTGGCTCTTAAGGTGGGCTGGAGGATATTTACATAGGTTTAAGTAAGATTACATAGTCTTACTGAATACAGACCAGGATGCAAAAGGATCTTGTAGCACCTTTGAAAACAACCGAAAGAAAGAAGATAGCATGAGCTTTCGTAAACTTCAGCTTCAGATGCATACTGATTTTCGAGACTAACATGGCTATATCTCTAAATATAGACCAGCTATGCATCTGTAATTTGAGGTTACAAATCCTAACTACACTACTAAATACTAGCTAAAGCTTTAAAATAAATAAACATTGCATTCAAGATGCACCAAGATTCTGTTGTTGTTTGTGGATGCAGGGGCCTAATATAGCTACCCCTTCTGGGAAAAATAATGGAAAATGTACAGAAAAATACACTCTTTTTTGGATAGATTTTCTTTCCCTTTGCCCAGTAAATACCACAGAACAAAGACACAAAGAGGAAAAGGAAGAGGTTGGTAGAAAAAGAAATGTCAGATCCATTTCAAAGAATAAGCGAACCGGGACAAATGACTGGCATTACAAAAGAGCTGAACAATAACTACCATACTGTG
>NC_056524.1:11418446-11420875 GCF_019175285.1 Sceloporus undulatus
GATGATGATGATGATGATGATGATGATGATTCAAAACAGGATTTCAAGAATTTATAAAGATCTTAGCAGATCCTCCATTACTTTTTAGCTATTCTTTCCCATTGTCCAATGTTGAAATTGCATCCTAGATTCACAGAATTTGAAAGTTCCCTGATGACCATCAAGTTTAGCCTCCTGCCAATGCAAGAATTCACTGTTAATTGTATAATTGTGTTTTAATTTTTGTATCTTGTGGATATTTTTACATTTTTAAAAAATCATTATAAGCCAGTATCCAAGAGCTCAACCTATTTGGGAAGTAGGACCCAAAAGTAGCTCCTTTAAAGTGTCAGTTGAAACATTGAGGATTCTGTAGGATGGAGCCATGACAATTAAAACAGAGTCTAAGTGCATTGATTCTCTAGTGTGGCAGCAGCCCAAGCTAAACATATCCTGCTCCTTAGGTCATTCTCCATAGGGCTTGGTTTCCAGATCTTTGATCATTTTGGATCAAAATCTCTGTAAACGAACATGAAAATGGAGAGGCATAGGGAAGAAGATCCCTTCTTGTCGTTTCCTTCTCGCATGTCTTGGGACAGCCCTGGGCTCAAACTGCCTAAAATAGAGGAAACTAGACCTCCTGTTGCAAGTTGAGCTCATTCAAAGCATGACAGATTTTGAAACATTTGGGCTCGACTGGGTCCCATCTGTCTGTTTTGGGTTTCTCTCCCCCAATTTCTCTAGCTGAGCCTCTGTTCATCAGTAAGCAAATAACTCTATGTGCATGTGGGTGGCTGTGTTTGTACATCTTTTTTTTTTAAAGCAGTCATTGGGCAAAGTAACAAGTGCTGAAATTGCCAAGCTGTTACCACACAACACACTTGGTGGTAGCTCTGAGCCTGACAGTTTGGCCACAAGACAAACACCTTCTACTCAGATAACCACACATTACACCATTGACCATATCAAAGAAGAGAGATTTAACAGAGTGAAGGACCGCATTTATTGGGACCATTAATCCCATTAATCCCATTAAACAGGATTGGAGTGAAATAACCCAGAGTTGGAAATATTAAATTTAGAAGTAATTTGTTCCTTTAAAAAACCTAGGCCATTAGTTTTATTTGTTATTAGTGAGTTAGCTTTATGTTATTTATTTTTAAAAATCCAGTTTAGAAAACACAAAATGCTGTAATGGTGGTGGTGGTGGTATCTGCTGGTACATTTTTAAAAAAAAGACTAATGATACTGCTAACCTTGTTACCCAAAACTTAATGTGCTACAGAGTCAAGCTTAATTGTACACTTGTGTTTGCGCAGAAGTGCTCCCCCAAGTGGTGAAAGAGGTCTGTTTGTCATAGGATGTGATTTCCCTCACTAACATGTCTTGCATTTAAAGATATGGCCATGTTAATCTGGAATATCAGTACGCAGAGGGATCTTGTAGCACCTTTGAGACTAACTGTGTGAAAGAAGTTGTAGCGTAAGCCATCGTAGACTTGGTCTACTTCCTCTGATGCATGGAGTGAACTGGTTAGAGATGTAAAATTTCCGGAAACTTTGAAGCCATGGCCCCAAAAAAACCTGTTTTGTTTTTCTGGGGTTTTTTTCCAGGGGGGAGATGGAAATTTTCAGAAAAAAAATTAAAAATGTAACATCAGCATTTTTTTCACACATTAAAAATTACTCTATTACTTTAGGAACATAAAATGCGACTATGTACAATTTGATTTGGCATAAAACTATCACAATTGGTCTATTAAAATACAGTGTGTTCAAGCAGTTATTACAAATGGAATTTACTTTTATTTATTTTTTAAAAAAATTATTTCTAAAAAATGGAGTAATAGTAACATGAATCTTGGTTTTGCTAGTTTATGTGGTTCTGGATCCCCTCGTGGATACCAAAATCCACAGTTGCTCAAATGCCACAGATGTTTGAGGACAATGGGACTTTGCCGCCCTGCCCTCCCCCCTGAAGCCCAACTTGCCACGGCAGGTGGCTGCCTCCCTTCCTCCTCCTCTCGGTCTTCCTCTCTCCTCCTCTTCCTTGCTCCTCCTCTTCCACTCCCATTGCCACCACTCTTCCTCCTCTTCTTCCTCCTGCTTCCTTTTCCTTCCTCCTCTGCTTCCTCCTTCTTCTCTTTCTCACCCACTGTCCCCTCTTCTGCCTCTTCCTCTACTTCTTCCTTTCTTCTGCTCTTCCTTCCTCTTCCCGTTGCCACTACCACCTTCTCTTCCTTCCTCCTCCTGCTCCTCTGCCACCACACTCAGCAGAGGATGGCAAGTCCGCAGATATGGAGGGCAGACTGTACCAAGTGTAGTGTGCCAACAAGATACATTAAAATTTACCAAAAAATACAAGAAAGATAATAGAAACAAAAACAAGGAACTTTATCACACAGTCCCTGGAATGGGCCTGTCGCATTCTAAAAGGGAACGTGATGGGGA
>NC_056524.1:11420975-11492877 GCF_019175285.1 Sceloporus undulatus
GATTCACCTTTCAACAATTGATCCAATGGCTCTGCTTTAGTGGAGATGACCAATAGCTGAGTGGCAGAACACCCTTGACTACAGTTTAGGGGTACTGTATTAATTTATTTACTGAATGTATATCCTACTGCACTTCCAAGATGGGATTCAAAGCAACTACGTGGTAGAGCAATGGGAATGTGGGTTTGTGTAAAAGTATTACTCTCCTGATTAATCATAGAATCATACAGTTGGAAAGGACTATAAAGGCCATTTACTCAAGCCCCCTACCATGGAGGAATGGACATCTACAGTATTCCTGAGCGATGGCCATCCAACCTCTCCTTAAAATAATAGAGTCCAGTATCTTCTGTCAAACCCCACTTACAGTCAAGAAGTTCTTTCTAATGCTTAAGTGGATTCTTTTTTCGTGTAATTTGAATCCATTAATTCATGTTGGGTCTCTGGAGTAAAAAAATCAAGCTTGCTCCATCTTCTACATGACATCCCCTCAAGATGTTTAAAGATGGCAATCATATGACTTCAGTTTACTTTTTTCCAAGCTGAGAGCAAAAGCTCTTCTTTAACATGTGGTTGAATTTAAAGTCACTATCTGCAGAAAAAAAAGGATAGCTGAGTAAATGCTGCCACATTTGGGATCCATAACCATAGTGTGTATCTCTCTTTTCTTCTCCCAGAGCCATGTTTGACTACGACAAAAGCAAGGACAGTGGTCTTCCAAGCCAAGGACTCAGCTTCAAGTATGGAGACATCCTCCATGTTATCAACGCTTCTGATGATGAATGGTGGCAGGCAAGAAGAGTTATGCTGGAGGGGGACAGCGAAGAGATGGGCGTCATACCCAGCAAAAGGAGGTACAGTGTTAGATTTTCTCTAGTCTTAGAACACCCATGCATTAAGGGTGTGAAGAGTATTAACAAAATGGTAAGAGAGGTTGTCCTGACATTCGGGTAACCTGTCGAAACAGTCTACTAAGAAATTGTCAACCTCTGCTTCCCCCTATAGTCATAAGGAACTACAGCGAGCATGCCCCATACGCGGGCTTGCCATCTATGACTGTTACAAGCCCCGGATGTTACACTGGAAAGCCCGTGGGAGCACACAGCCATTGAAATGAAAAGGACTTGAGGTTCCACTTTTTTGCCATATGCAGGGGGAGGGGTTCCGGAAAGGATCCCCCACATATACAAAGGTCCCACTGTATATTAGGATACATTGGGCCCTTGGTATCCACAGGGGTTTGGTTCCAGGACCCCTCATAGATAACAAAATCTGTGGATACTCAAGTCCCATTTTATGAAATGGCAAAGTAAAATGGAGTCTATTCTATAAAATGGCAGTGTGAGACCCAGCATGCCATAGTGGCTTCAGCATTGAACTATGAATCTGGAGACCAGGGTTCAATTCCCAGATCAGCCATGAAACTCACTGTGTGACCGTGGGCAAATCACATGCTCTCAGCCTCAGGGGAAGGCAATGGCAAAGTTCCTCTGAACAAATCTTGCCAAGAAAACCCCATGATAGGGTCACCTTAGGGTCACCATAAATTAGAAAATGACTTGAAGGCATACAACAACAACATAAAATGGCAAAATCAGGGTTTGTTTTTTGGTGTGTGTGTGTGTGTGTAAATATTTCCAAACCATGGTTGGTTGAATCTGTGGATGCAAAATCCATGGATACAGAGCTATGTGCTATCAGCTCAATGATTAAAGGTGTGATTTGTCTTAGCACTGGGGCTACACACAAGTTCTCCAGGACTGTTTCTGGAATCCTTCAACCTCTCTAGGTTCCTCAGGCTGCTGGGGCCTGATACATTTCCAGGAAGAGCAATTCACATTTTGTGTAGGCAGCGCCACTCTTCCCTTAGGCTGTTTAATGGTTTAGAAATCCTTTAAAAATAAAAGAATTCCTGCCACTTTCTCGTTTTGTTGTTGGTGGCTTGGAGGTCATTTTTGGCAGTCTACATAGCCCCCTGGTCGACTATGTCCATCTAAGGCATTTTTCAGACTCATGCAAAGAAGCAAGCGAGTTCCTCACTTATTGGTAGTTGGTGCTGCATCTGCCTGAATCTGCACTGCAGAAATAATGCAGTTTGACCATGCTTTGACTGCCATGGCTCAATGCTATGGAATTCTGGGAATTGTGGTCTTGTGAGATATCTATCCTTTCTCAATCAGGGAGCTCTGGTGCCATAACAAACTAGAAATTCCAGGATTCCAAAAGATAGAGCCATGCCAATTCAAGCAGCATCAAACTGCATTATTTCTACAGTGCAAATTAGACTTTTTTGGCATCACAAGGACCTACCACTGTGATATCACATAGCTTTTTCCTTTGGTCCCATGTTTTTGGCCCAAAATCATGGGGAATCAGATGCTGCTATCCTGGCAATCCTAGCTGTGGGCATCCATACACATCAGATACCAATATTGGTGCTCCAGATTATCCTCCTAACATTCAGCTTCCAGATATATCAAGTTTGAAAAGCCTTTCTATTCCTCTCCCCCCTTTTTGTTTAAATGCCAGAAGTCTACCGAGGGAAATGTCCTTAAAATAATGTTCAAGGGCAAGGAACCAGCAATCTTGCCCATTGCAAACCCCCCTCTGGACACGAAAGTCATGTTACATCTTGTTATTCCGCCTGGGTTGTCAGTAGGACATGTTTATCCACTCGACTGAGTTTTCCTTTTAGACGGGAAACGTTGAGCAAGATAACTTTTTCAACATCCCTCAAGATTTTAATCCTTGGTTTTTAATGTACAAACTGGGTTTGTTAGCTTTATCTGAAGTGAGTGCTTTGAGTATGCTTTCCTAACTCAAAGGGAAAAGATAAAGATAGGGTATAAATTGATATGCACAAACATGTCCCTTTCTTGATTTCTTTTCCTGTCTTGGAAATAGCAGGATCATTTTCACAGTCAGAATAATAATGTCCAAGCAAGCCACACTTTGCAGACATCTCTGCATGGTATTGTGTTCCTTGTAGCAAAATTTGTTTATCCTAAGATGAACCTAGAGTTATAGTTTTAGTTTGAAACTTGATTTGTTCAAAAAGACAATTAATTGTCCTTCTGCCCACCTACTTAGGCCTATGTACATGTTGTTAACTTTGTAATAAAGTGAGGTGAAATATTTGGCAGGAAAAATCTGATAGAGTGAGAGTTAAATAAAAGCAAAGTGGCAGATAAGGGATGGAGTCTTGAGGAAACAGCAGCGCTGGAAAGAATTTTCAAAAGTATTAAGAAACTGAGTGAAAAAACTGTGGGGTTTTTCCCCTTTAGCACTGAAAAACCCTGATGAGAATAACTCTGTGCTGATAAAGAGTCTTTGCAGTTTGGGACATATTCTGCACAAAATTTGCACAATATTTCAATATTAAAGCAGTGTCAAACTGTATCATTGTTGCAGTCCAGATTAGACTAGAGAGAGCTCAAACAAGAGTTTGGAGTAGGTTAGAACTGTCAAGAAAATGCCTGTACTGCAGCCACTCACTCAAAACCATAAAGTTGTGAGTTCAAGACCTGCAAAGGGGCTGAAGCTTGACTCAGGCTTGCATCCTTCCGAGGAGGTCGCTAAAATGAGTACCCAGACTGTTGGGGGCAAATTAGCTTACAGTTGCTTAGGCGGTATGAAGCGGTATATAAATGAAGCTTGTTTGTTTTGTTTTGCTTGTTTGTTTTATTCTGGAAGCAGGCACAAGGGGCTGTTATCTGGGTAAATGGTTCAGAGTTCAGGGGGGAAAACTGGACTTACAGGGTCATATGGCAGCCCAGAACCAGTGATAAAACTTTTTCAGCAGCTGTACAGGTATCAAAATGCTTTTCCTAACATTCCTCTTTTTTAACCCCAATGAATCAAGTTGTCTCACAGCACAATAGCCTCAGTTAGGTCATTCTGGCTACTGGTGAGAGTCCAGGCCTGATTTGCTGCTGGACTGATTTATTTGTCTTTTTGGTGGTCCATGGTATCCACAGAAGTCTCTAGCACCACATTTCAAATGAGTTCATTCTCTTCTCTTCTGGTCAGCTTTATTCTCTGTGCAGTTTTCTCAGGCCCGTTACAGACGGGCCTCTAAGTACATGCTGAGCACGTACTAGGGTTAGGAAGCGGCAGCACTTCCACACACCCTCAACCCTAGTACGTGCTCAGCATGTACAAAATGGCGGCGGCCGTTCCACACGGCCGCCACCATGACTACGTCACAACCGCGTCACCTCCAAATGAGGCGGCGCAGTTGTGACATAGTGGGGCCATGTGAGGGCGCCTAGTGCGCCCTTTCCGCGGTCCCAGAAGGAGCTCCGTTTCGGAGTTCCTTCCAGCTTTGCATCGCTGGGCGCAGCCTTTAGATGGCTGCGCCAGCGACGCAGAGGAGAAAGGGGCCAAGCGGTCCCTTTCTCCTCCTCCCTGCTGTCGCCGGGTGTCATTGGGGCTTGAAGCCCCAAGGACACCCCTTTCAGGCAACGGGGAAGCAGCCTTTTGCTGCTTCCCCACGGCCTGAAAAGCAGCAGATCGAGGCCTTGGAGGCTGCTGTTCTGGCAGCTGAGGCCCTGATACACCGGGGAAAGGAGCGCCTACAGGCTGCCCCAAAGGGGCGGTCTGTAACGCGCCTCAGTCATTTATAGAAATGGTTCTTTTACATTGTGCAGCATATTATAAGAGGCAAGTTTTCCCCAGATATTGGGTTAGCTCAGGAACATTATCTGAGATGTCTCATGTTTTTTTTGCCAAGAAAGTCTTTCACATCTTTTCCAAATTAATCCAACAGGCTCTTGAAAGAATTTGATCATCAAAACCTACCTCAGCAGTCAGATGAGGTCTTGGAATGGCTACTTCTCCTAATGCTAGGAGGATTTTCCTATTGTAAATAAATTGATCCACAGAATAATGATGATAATAGTTGTTGTTGTTGTTGTTGTTGTTGATATATAATGAACAAATACTCTTCCCACCAAACATTCTTTCCTCTTCCCCTGAAATGACAGGTTTACCATAACCCAGGAGCTCTGTTTAAAGCAATTTTTAAACACAAATTGGTTTTCGATTGTATGCAGTGAATTAGTTATAATAGAACATGAAGCAGCTTTCTGAGATTAGCAGAGGGACAAAATGCAAATTAATATTAGCCTGCAGTAATAATTTTAGAGGCTGTATTTAGTTGTGAACTTATTGTTTTTTGTCCTCAATAGGCCCTGGGATTTTTCCCTCCTGTTTAGGAGATTACACAGCCTTGAGCCTTCATTCCTCCTCTATGCCACCGCCACCCTAGGTCTTTTTCAATATAGAGTTTAATCAGCAAATTTTAAAATTAAAGATTTTTCCCCATAGCTTCAAAATCACACATTGAATACAAAAACTGCATTTCAGCCATTTCCATGTGTGCATGCTGCTTTCTCAGGGAAGGGGGGAATAATTTATTCCAAAGTTCAGTGGTAACTATAGAAACCTCAAGCTCAACGTGTTGCAGCTGGCACATTAAAAACGAGCAGAAACTCTGGGAAAAAACACAGATGTATTTATTTTATTGCTTCTTGAAGGGAACGTTCTCCCAATCATTTTGTTCCACTGTAATTAACCTATGATGTTGTCATACTTGCTCCTTCAAACAAAAATAACCATTCCATCCTTAAGCAACCTTTGAAAGAGGCTGCTGAGTTGCTTCTGAAGTAACTGTATTGGTCTGTTTCATTTTGTGGCTCTTGAAGCCCCCCATCCCAGTCTCCCAAAGCCCCCCATTTTTAAAAATGGTGCAATTCTCAGGCCATTTGTGCTCCCAAATCATGGAGAAAACACCCCAAACATATGTAAATACCCCCACCCCATTCCCATACCTAGCCTAGAACTGTGGACTAGCTTCAAATACCTCTGGTTTCCTCTGCAATCCTTCTCAAAATGGTGACAGAATGTGCCATGTGTGCTTCTAGGCTATTTCTGCTCCCATCCCAGTCTCCCAAAGCCCCCCGTTTTTTAAAAATGGTGCAATCGTAGGTCTGAGCAGATGTGATTGTATCAGAGGGCTAGGTGACGTTGCTTCAGGTGAGGTCAAAATTGGATGTGATCAATGAAGAATGCTCCCCCCCCCATTGTTGATCACATGGCTGGGCATCCCATTCTCATCTCACCAGAACATCACCAGGGAGCTGTTTGACCTACAAGGCAATGGTGAGAGTGGACCCGAAAAGGACAAGAAAGTGGTGCCAGTGTGCTTTCACCCCAGTTGGCCATTTAGACAGCAAGACAGCTTTGCATCACTTTCTTACCAGTATGTATGGTGTTCATGTAGTAAAGCTAAAGCACAAAATACTCCAGACTACACCCCAGTTATTTTGGCTGATGTAGACATGATCCTTGCTTGCAGCAACTGAAATAAGCTGAGGTCAAAATGAGAAAAGTGGGAGGAGGAGAGAGAAACTGGAACATTTTAAAAGCAGTTGGGCTAACAGAGAGTTAACTGGAACTGTCTCTGCCAAATCGGGACATTTGGAGATGCTGGACTAGTTTTTCATTCCTATAGTTTCCATTGTATTTTATTTTGTTATTATTTACATATTCAATTTGGCTGGCTTTTATTGTTGTATTTTTGTATTTTTCTTACATTATTGTTATGTTTTTAAATGGTTATTACATTTTCTATGGAAGATCTTTTGTAGATGGCTAAAAATATTTTTCTTTCTGTCTGTCTTTCTCTCTCTCTCTCTCTCTCTCTCTCTCTCTCTCTCTCATTCTTTCTTTCTTTCTTTCTTTTTCAGGGTTGAAAGGAAAGAGCGAGCACGTTTAAAGACAGTGAAGTTTAATTCAAAACCAGGTGTGATCGATGCAAAAGGGGTACGTAAAAGTGTAGTGAATTCTCCCAGAACTGAAGGTTTGTACAGCTATGTGCGCTTCAGACTTGGCCATCATGAAAGGAAAATAAGAATGGGTCGTACGGTCAAGATAATGTGGAGGGAAAATGAAAAACATGAGCGAAGATGATGTTTTGTAGTGAAGGTAAGAAAGGGTTTTGAACAAAGGAAGAAGAAAGAGGTATTGCTTCATAAAAGAGTAAAAGATTTAGCATTTCTGTTAATTCTGGTAGTGGGTCATAAACAGCTTAATTGATGTTTCATTTAGCACCAATAACATGCTTAATAGTCTATAATTTATTCATTTAAAATATATCTAATCTGCCTTGCTGGGAATTGCTCAAGAAATTGCTTACTTTTTAAAAATATGCATAAAGCAATCAGAAGCATGTGAATACATCTGTTTGAAAGACTCCTGTCTGAGACAAATAGAACCCAAGGATAGAGAAATGCGTGGTCCTTCAGATAAGGAGTCCTGGTGGCACAGTGGTTAAAGGCCTGTACTGCAGCCACAAAGTTGTGAGTTCGATCTCAGGGCCACAAGATTGACTCAGCCTTCCATCCTTTTGTAGGTTGATAAAATAGTACCCAGCTTGTTGGGGGCAATTGGCTTACAGACTGTAAACTGCTTAGAGAGTGCTTAGTTCACTGATAAGAAATGTAAATGCTAAATGCTACATGGGGCTGCAATTCCCATCAGCCCCAGGCAGCAAAGAGATTGGTGAAAGACTATGCAGCTAAACAGACAACTGTAAAGGGGCAGCTTAACACTACCCCTTTGAGCACTGGATCAGGGCTGCGGTAACCGCATGCCACAGCTCCAATCTGGCATTTTTCCAGCTCAAAAAAGATGCGGTAAAATGCTGCTCCTTTTTGTGCCGGAAAAAGGTGCCTCTTTCACTGCCACTGTAGCTCCTCTCCACTCCTGTGGTGTGCTGCATATAATCACTGCACTGCAGGAGCATTCACACACTGCTTGCCATCTGGTCGGGCGGGTGGCATGACTCCAGCATGTAGTTGCCATGCCCCCACACCACCCCCATGCTGGCTCTTATTGCCGGCCTGTTTTGCTCCTATGGGAGCAACAATCCAACAACATATAGAGGGGCCACATCTCCTGTCAGCCTTTCTGCTACTCCAAAGGCCTTTCTGATAAGCGAAGCTTTTGCCTCAGACTAATTATAAGGAAAATTCATTGAGTTTTTCCTTTACCCTTCGGAGGCTAAACTCAAACCAAGTCTGGAAAAACTGCATCGGTGCAGAAAATGGGTACATTAGTAAAAACATCAACCTGCATCAACACTTGGCATTCTTTGGGTACTGATTTATGCATGCCCCAGGATGGATTCCCACCCCCCACTTTTTTAGGGTTTGAAGAAGTTACTTTTGTGGATTTCAGCTAAGAATTCCCCAGGCAGCACAGTCACTGTAGGAAGCTTCACACAGAGCACATTAAAATAATCCATGGGGTCACAAATCATAGTATTATATCCCTGGGGTTATGAAGGCATGGATCACTGTCAAGAGATCTGGGCAAGATTGCAGAAAGCCTAGTCAGTTATTACAGGGCCATTTTTCCAAATAACATAAACAACTCTTCTGTTGAATATTCTGAGGATATTTATACAATGCACTGATAGCCAGCATGGTATAGTGGTTTGAGTGTTGGACTACACTCTGGAGATCAGAGTTCAATCCCCTGTTCACTCATGGAAATCCACTGGGTGACCTTGGGTGAGTCACACACTCTCAGCTCCAGAAAACCCATGATAGATTCACCTTAGGATCTCCATGAAGCAGAAATGACTTGAAGGCATACAACAATGCCTACAACAGGGGAAGGGTTTGGACTGGGTGGCTCTTCCAATAGGTCTCTTCCAACTCTGTGATTCTATGGCGCATTACAGACCGCCCAAAACGGGCAGTCTCGTGCCACTGCCGGTTGCTGCATCCAGGAACCACAGCAGCCAAACCGCGCAGTTCCCAGGCGCAGCAACAAAGAAGTGCCAAAATGGCACTTCTTCCTGTGCCCTGGAAGAGGTGCCACAAGGTGCAAGGCACACACTTGCGGCGCCACTTCCGGTGCGCAATGTCTGGACACTGCGTGTCCGCGACATCAAAATGGCGGCGCCCATTTGTATGCAGCGCCGCCATTTTGACGTAGTCATTACACACGAGGGGCAAGGCGCGTCAGGAAGCGTCGCCCCTCGTGCATAACGACGCCGCCCCATAGGGCCCATCCGAAACGTGCCTATGCTTCTTACATAGATAGATATGTTTAAAAAGAGTTGAGACATATGTGAAGTTCTCTTATACACCTCTCTGGTTACATGGAGGTTGTAACCTGGGATCATGCTGTACCATGTCAATCTCTGAAAGCCTTCCATAAATCCATCACCAATTGTTAAAGCCACAACATTTACAGCAGAGAATCTGAAGGTCTCCAGCTTCCATTTCACCCCACAAACACACGCACATACAGAGGGGGGGGATGTCTGTGAGCAGAAGCCACCTGTGGTTTTCCCCCTAAAAAACTAAAAATAACCAGAATTTTACATTTGTTTTTTGAATGAAAAAAGGTTATTACGGGTCCCCAAATTGGGGGGGGGGATGAAATTGTACAGTCACATCCCTTGGATCCTTCTGAAGGTGTGATTGTCAATTTGTAGTCCAAAAAAAAAAAAAAACCCCAGACATTGCACTCCAATTGAAGCTGAACTGGAGTTCACACTGGGGGAAATTTGTGAAGTACACACAACTCACACCTCCAGGTTACCGTGCTGAATCATATGGACTTACTCCAGAATGAAAAACACTAGGAATTGTGCCTCAGTGGCCAAGGGTACCACATTCAAGAAGGATGTCGACAAGCTGGAATGTGTCCAGAGAAGAGTGACCAAGATCACCAAAGGTCTGGAAACCAAGAGGGAGCTGGGTGCATTTAGGCTGGAAAAGAGACAATTGGGAGCTGAATATTGAAAAATGGTGATACGGGTTGAGTATCCCTTATCCAAAATGTTTGGATTTCAGGATTTCTCCCCACACACACACACATTTTGGAATATTTATAGATGCTTAATGAGATATCTTGGAGACAGGACCCAAGTGTAAACATGAAATTCATTTATGCTTTATGTACACCTAATATACATAGCCTGAAGGTTTTATACACAATATTTTTATTAATTTTGTGCATGAAGCAAAATTTGTATACAGTGAAGAGTCAGAAAGCAAAGGTGTCACTATCTCAACTGCCCATATGGACAATTTTGGATTTTGGCATATTTTGGATTTTGGAATTCTGAATAAGGGATACTCAACCTGTAGTAATCTATATATATTTAAAGGGTTGTCACATAGAAGATGATTTTCTGTTGCTTCAGAGACTAGGACACAAACTAAAGGATTCAAATTACCAGAAAAAGATTGGCTAGAAGCTTCTATCATGGTCTACAGTATGTAACTTTACGTGTACTTACCTATTTAGCAGAGCCACATAGAAATCCTATTAGTGAGTAGTGAAGATGCATAAGAAACAAGAGCAAGAATGTCCTATTGCTCATTGGACTCTACAACTATGCATTGGCAATCCCTTGCCAGTTTCCTGATGCACAATGGAACCAATGCATAACAGAACTGATACACATTGGTCCCATTGTGAATTGGCCCCAAATGCACATCAGTAGCTTTTGTCAGCTTCCTATGTAGTAATGTCCCTTTGCTGAATAGGGACATTACAGAACTGCCCCATTAATTCCTACAGGTGTGAGTCCATTTACAAAGTCATAAGTACCCAACAGGATTCTGCCCACTCTGTCTAAACATTAGGGAGAACGTCCTGATGGTAACAGCTATTCAATCATTAAATAGGCTACCTTTTGTGGAGTTTAAATAGAACTTGAATGTCCACCTCTTGAGATAGCCTTAACTGTATTTTTCTATGTCATTCTCTGTGATTCTATGAAAATTTGACCTCCAAGAATCTAGGCTCTCTGACATATGCATAACACAGGCTTCTCCCCTATAGACTGTAGAGCAGGAGTGGTTGAAGTATGGTGCTGGGGAGCCCCACAAATTCTCTTGGCCTACTTTTTTCTTGGAAAAGAAAATGTGAATTACCTCTCCTGGATTGTTTTTACACTACACAAGTAATACCATTTTAACTGCTATGGCTGCATCCTCCTGGAATCCTGGGTTTATAATTTGGTGAGACACTGGAGCTTTGGAGCAGAGAATTCTAAATAACTCACAAAATCACAAACGCATTTTGTAGAGATGATTTTGACTATGTTCCTTCCTTCCTCTTGTAAGTCAGCAAACTTCTGATAAATCTTGCACTCTCTTGGTTTGTGCCTTTATTTAAACATTCCCAAATAAAAGCTGAAGTTGGCCAGAGACTGGATTGAATACCACCTGGATATTCCAAGTGGAATGCAAGATTTGCAAAAAAGAATCCAAGGAGGAAAATGTAGCGTTTTCATTTTATAGGGTCATGGCAAATTTTGTACAAGGTGGTTTGTATGTGTAAAGGGACAGAATCAACAATTAATATAATGCTGACCCTTCCAGGAAATTATCTTCAAATGGGTTGTGTTCCCTGCTTACGCAACTGTAAACAGAGTACTGATACTAAAGAATAGCCAAACAAAATACAACTATATTCATATAGAAATTTATAAAATGCCAACAGAATTCCACCCATGCTCTTTTAGCACAAAACTGAATATTTTATGTTTGAAAAAGTCATTTGGATGTGGGATTTTTTTTAAATCCACAGACTAAGAGCCTACATCATGCTTGCATAATATAAGTCTATACTTATGCAGTTATGTGATAGCTGTGTTACATCACCCTGCTGATGAATACCAACATTGTGCAACCAATTACATATCTGTGAGCATGCTGCCTTATTCTCCATCATAAAATGGGGGTTGCACAATGCCTGTCCGTGCAATTTCAGTGGAAAAGGTAGCATGTTGAAGACACTACAGATAGTTATATGCCATCCAAGAGTGCACAACTGTATATGCAACAGGTACATTTATGGAACTGTGAACTGAATACAGACATTCAGCAATGGTCAAAAAAGTAAAAGTGCATGTTCTGCTACTGTTTTCCATGGAAAACAGTGGGAGTTTGTGGAACCCAACCAATTTTTCACAAAAAGCCCCAACATATTTTTTAAATGAAAAATAGGTTTGGGAAGGAACACCTATAATCTTGTCCAGCAGAGATAAAATCTTTTACTTCTTCATTGTTATGTGTGAGAATTAAAGAAACAAAGACTTGCATCCCCATTGATACCCAAACACCTGCCCAGTCTGGATACTGTGAAATCAGTTCCCACCACCAACCATCATGATGAGTAGGGTCAGCACAACCATCCACCATCCATTATTCCCACTGCTCCAAGGAGTGATCTAATAGGGCTGGCTTACTTCCTATGAAATGCCATGCCAGGTACTCTGTGGCATTGCATTAGTGCAAGTGTGCAGAACAGTGCCCTCCAGATGTTGTGGGCTCCTAGCAGCCTGGTTAATGAGCATGACTGGAGTGGTAGTTCAACATCTAGAAGTCTGCAGATGTGAGGAGGAAGAAGAGAGCCATATACACTGTTTTAAGCTTAATGGGGGAAAGATGGAAAATAGATGTAACAAGCCCAGAAAATGTGAAGTTGGAGGCTTCCATGGACTTTGGGGGTGGGGGGGTTCACACTATAAGGCAGTGTTCTAGAAGAGTTTATTCAAAGAAGATGCCAGCCACAGCTGTTGGTGAAACATCACGAATAAACTCTTCTACAACATGGCCTCATCGCCCGAAAAACCCACAAAAAACCCAAGAAAATGTGCTCTTTAGCTTTTACTGCTAAATGCTAAGAGACAACAGGACTGTACAGGATGATGCCACTTTTGCTAATAGTGCTCCCTAACCTGGTGCCCTCTAGATATGGGTGACTGCAATTACCATCAACCTCAGCTACCTTTATTCCTGTTGGTTTGGGGTTGCTGAGAGTTGGAGTCCAGTACAACTAATGAGAACCAAGTTAGGGAAAGCTGTCATCTGGCAACATGACCACTTTTTGGACAATAAACTGGGGTGCCGTAAAGAAATTGGGCATCCCTTCTTTATCATATATCAGAGAGCTAAATGGCATGGAAAATGTTTAACAGCTGAATGACTCATTCCAAGTAAGCATTCTTATCCCTTGAGCCTTTTCCAGAGGTTTTAACAGGTACCTAATCTTTAGCTAAATGACATCTTAAATGCCCATTTCTGTAATATCGTCAAAGCTGGCGGGAATCATTTGTTCATTTTGCTAATGATGCCTCATACAAACCAAAATCTGGCTAGAATGTAATTACCCTTTAATTTCCTGCCTCATTCTTCCTGCACATTGCTGCTGAAGCAATATCAGTCTTTGGCACCACTAATTTCATTGCCGGATGTGACATTTTGGAAATGGCGTTGTCGGCGATTCAAGCAGCTATGACCTTTCACCATCCCTTGTCTTGGGTTCAGCCTGTTGGGCTGCTGGAAGGGAGGATCTCCAGGCTTTGTGCGAATCAGAACATGTTTGAGAATGAAGGCAAGGAAGTAAAATGAGATGTTCCTGAAACATTTCTCCATGGAGACTATAAATGGTTGGTGTAACAAAGAGCAGGCAACTGCCAAGATTTGGGGGCCCTGGAGACCTTGGAGGGCTATTCCCTGACCATACCCCCATATTTAAATTTCCCCACACACCTCCATCTCCACCATAGTCTGTTCTAGTCCCAAGAAAGGCCATTATTTCACCAGGACAGAAACTGGAAGTAAACCTACAGGGGTATATAGGGAAGGACACCTTTAGTCAAAAATATTGAAAAAAGGTTTTAAAAATTGAGGAGTCAAAAAGGTAATCCACCAAAGCAGATTCAGGGGATCTAAGAAAATACTTCTTCACACAACACATAGTTCATCACCACAAGATGTAGTGATGGCTGCCAATTTGGAAGATTTTCCAAAAGGGAAATTCATAGAAGTTAAAGCCATTACAGGTTACTAGCCAAGATGCAGGAGCAGTATATCTCTGTTTAACAGTCACTGTTTTGACCCACAGAATTGAGAGTCCAGTTGCACATGTCCTGGTTGGCAACCCATGTTTGTGAACATAATGGCTCTTTCACAATATACAATTATGGTGTTGTGATTCCCCTTTGTCTGACATGGTTCCAGTCTATGGATTCCTGGAATTGGCTGTTTAGAGAGGAGCATTTGGAATTCTCAGCCAGACAGCTTTGGTGCCTCAACAAACTACAGATCCCAGAATTGTATGGCAGTTAGTGGAATCATAATGCTTTAACTGTGTAGAGTTAAAGGATCCAAGGTTGGATTACATGGGCCTTTGGTTTGACTCTTCTTAGGTTTTTATACCATGTTCTTATTCCAACAGAATTGGGACTTTCTTCCTATTTCTCTGTAGCCTTCTATGGTACCCAAAGCCTTCTATGGAAGGTTTGCAAGCCTTTAAGAGCACATTGTAAAATGTAGGGAGGTGGACTACAGGAGCACAGAGTGCTGACTACCCATTGGGGAAGAGGAAATGGGAAATCCAGCAGAATGAGTTGGAGTATTCAAAAGTGGGCTGGATAGCAGAAGAATGGTCAGGATGATCTCAGAAGAAAGTGTGGTTGGCTAGCTGGAATTTTGGACATTACTGGACAAGGCTTTTAAACGACAGTTAAACCTTGAAAAAAGCAGTCCTAGTGTTACTTATCGCACAGCGACACCTCCTACTCATAGCAGAGACAGAGTTAAGGGGGAGTCAGGAAGAGACCATGATGGCAGCAGCAGCAGCCCCAGTCACGCAATTGCAAATATTATTCTCTTTTCATTGACAAACACATTTGTAGTGAGAATGGGGCTCGTGTGATTAAGCAAGAGAACTCCATTCTGTAACACTTAGCTTCAGGTCCCCATTGATCCTTTGTTAAATCCTGTTAACTGAATCCTAAACCATGCCTGCAGTTGGATGTTCTTCCATTCTGAAATTTGGGCTTCAGAAAATATCACCATTAATTTCTTTCATCAGAGATACTGTTTTCTTCCTCTTGCCCTAAATCCAAGTCCCCACTAGAGTAGTCCCACTGAATCTATTGTTGAAAGATGAAGCAACATGTAAATCCCACTGAACTGATAGGTATATTCTGGTCAAGAAGTTCACTAGACAGTGTATAAATAATTCATCTTAGAACTACTTTAACTCCATCCTACAAAATCCTGGCATTTGTAGTTTTGTGAGGCACCAGCAATCTTTGGCAGAGAAAGCTAAAGACCTTGTGAAACTAGAAATCTGAAGATTCTATAGTATAAAACTACAATACAGGTCTTAAAGTGGTGTCAAGCAGCATTATTTCTACAGTATAGATGCACTCAAGGACTAACAATAGGATCTAGGACATTATTTCTCCAGTCCCTCCTCTCTGATTCCTCTTTATCCTTCCCAAAATTATAAGCTTGAAAAGTTCAAGAATTCTTTAAAATGATGGATACAGTGCAAAAAGATCGCTTCACTCCCAGGTGACTTTAATGCAGATAATAATATCTATCCAATTAGTCACATTGACCCCAAATGATTTTTTTCTCATCTTAAAGAGAAGGCAGGCAAGCAGAGAGGCAGGGGTATAAATAGCAGGTGTAATTTCATCAAGCAGGAATGAAAACCTGAAATTATCACATTAAGGCTACCTATTAAGACTTTTAATTCAGCATATTTAATAGCATTACACTTGTCTGATCATCACAGTTTCCACTTTCCTAATTATTGATGTGCAAGTTTTTAATATCCAGACAAATAGGTAGCATCTCTTGGGCAATAAGACTCTTACAATGATTTGGAAAATGAAAAGAGAGTTAAATAGAGATTTTTTTCCCCCATTGCTGGGATGTGATACTGTCATAGCAAATGGGTCTGGTGCCCTATTGGGAACGTGAAAGGGATCATGTGTGTCATAATCAGGATTTTATTGCAGGGGGGGTTGGACTTAATGGCCCTTGAAGTCTCTTTCAACTCCATGATCCTATCTTCCAATATAGTTTCCTATTGCTGTATCCGCACTATGCAGTTACTGTATAAGACTTTGATCCCACTTTAATTGCTGTGGTGCCATCATATGGAAATTGCAGCGGTGCCATCATATGGATTTCTCATTTAATAGAGCCAGCATGGTGTAGTGGTTTGAGCGTTCACCTCAATGTCATTGTTAATCACCAACAAGAGTAGAGCCATTGAATGAATTAAATTAACCTACACATTGGTTCACTATGCAACAATTGATCGAACGAGTCCACTCTAGTTGGAACAAACCAACAAGAATTAGACCAATGACTGCATTATCCATTAATAGTAAAATGCAGGGTAGGCTGAACCTCTGTACCAAAAATGTCTGGCTAAAACAAGTATGGATGGAATCCTGTTAGTTAGTTCCAAATAAGACAAACCTATTCAATTCTGAATGTTGAGTCTACATTCTTGGGACTAACAAAAGGATTACATCTGTATGTTTTCAGCATGCAGCTAACAATAAGAACTATAGAGTAATGAGTTTTCCACTTACTTGGTGCCACCATATTGAATGCCCTGCTCCAAACTTGTTGCATTTCTAAGGAAACTGGCAACTTGTCACAAAATGATTTAGCCTTTTGCCTGGATTACTTGCTACTTTTTGGCAGTGCTCTATCACCAGAGCTATGGATTTTGTCTCATCTGGAGACAATAGGAAAGATACATCTGCCAGTGTTTTGCCCTTTAAGTCAAAGGGGAACCAGAAAGGTGACATTAACAATTGCTAAGTACTGTACATCATTCAAGAACACCCTTCAACATTCAGCATCCCAGTCTTGATTGATGCCTCGTGCCCTTTCAGCTTTTAGAGGAGGCTGTATTTTGAAGGAACAATGACATCTGTAAAGTGCCAGACAATGGAGTATTCTGAGTGGCAGGGAATAAGATTCTGAGGAAATGACAAGACATTCTAGCTTCATCTGAGAGGGCACTTCTGGAGTGATCCCAGTGTTCCATCATCTTATTATCCTCAGAGGTTAATGAGGACAGGAGGGCAAGAGCAGTGGCATAGGAAATAGTGAAACGGCCTTTTCATTGGATTCACACCAAAGTATACTTTTAGTCCAATGGTTCTGTTCACACAGGCGCGGTAAGACCGCCGCCATTTGCTCCGCGGGAGCCGCAGCAGCCAAACGCGCGGTCCCCGCGCGGAGCAAAAAAGAAGCTCCATTTCGGAGCTTCTTTTGCGGCGCGCTCAATGACGTCGCGAGGCGGCCTGGTCGCGGACTACGCGACGTCATAGGCGCCGCGACACGTCTGGACGCTGTGCGTCCAGTAGTAAAGATGGCGCGCCCATGTAGAAGGGGCGCCGCCATCGTGTACGTATACAATACGTACTAGGGTTAGGGGGGTGCGGAAGCACCGCCCCTTCCTAACCTAGTACGTATTGTATACGTACTAAATGGCGGTGTGTATCCCGCCACAGGGACCAATTAGTTGTCCACATGAAGCACCAACCGGACAAAGGTGCAATTTCACCCTCATCCCATGCTCCCCAGCTCGATATATGGCCTCTGATATTGTGGTGACACATAGGCATCCTTACTATTTGTCATTGATGGCCCCATGGTCTATGAATGTAAACAATTCCTTTTTAATGTCACCCAAATTGATGATCATGATGATAATAGATAATGATGATGATTATGATGATATGATGATGAGATATGAATAATATAATAATAATGCATAGAGAGATCTTGTTACACCTTTGAGACTAACTGAAAGAATTGACAGCATGGCTTTTGTACACTGAAGTCTGTGAGCTATGCTACAAGTCTTTCTTTCAGTTAATCTCAAAGGTGCTACAAGATCTCTCAAAACTGATTCTACGATACAGGCTATATCTTGTAATAATAATAATATAATAATAATAATAATAAATAATTTATATCCTATTTTTCCCTAATAATGGGACTCAAGGTGCCTACGCATTCTAAAAACATATAGATAGATTAAAAGGTGATATTCCTAAATCTTACTATACAACTAAAAGTCCTCACCTAGGGCTTAGTTATATAGATATATATACACATACTACATACTATATATATATAGAATATATATAATATATATATATAACCCTAGTGAGGGATATATATACTTTTTCTTTTGAAACAATTCCTCTACTGTATATAGCATTCTAAAAACCTAAAACCATAATAACCTCCCTTATTTTCCATACATCAATCAGCTATTTTCATTCTTCTTAGTATTATCCCGAGTTTTCTCATATATTAACATAGGCCTTATTGCATGGAAAAGACAGACGACAATGGAGTGTGAACTATTTTTCCATGCCTCTCACATACTGTTGCAGCCACTTCCTTTCTCCTTCCCGGGAGATGACATAAAAATGTGACTTCTGTTGCAAGATTTTTCCAGTGCAACAAAAGACACACTTTTATAACTGTCTCCTTCAAAAGAGAATGGAACATCATGCGGAGGCGGACGAGAGAGAAAATGATACTCTCCTGCTCCTTTTGTCTCATATGACTGCCCATCCCTGCTGAATCATACCATTTTAACAACCAGTTTCTCTTTCCATGTTGTGTGTAATTATTCTGGCCATCATTGTCATATATTGCAATATTCTTCTGCTCTTCTCCAAATGTTCATCTAAAAGTCCTAATATTGTTTTTCGGTTTTCTCGCTGAATTTTAATTTTCAAAATGTCCTCTCAAAATATGAATTTGAGTCCAACATTACGTGTCCACCTCATATGAAAAAAAAGTTCCACATTTTGCTGTTCTCAGTGTTCACTCTTTAACATATCAGATTGCACCCAGTGCAAATGGAGTTTTCAACAGAGCCTTGGCTTCAGAGTATTTTCTTTTTGAATCACATTCTATTATGGCCAAAAGAAAGCCTTGACTTTCAATACCCAACCAATTTCAAGCTGTTTTTTCCCCCTAAATTGCTTTGCCTTGGTCGGAAAACTTGCTATTCCTTTCAATCCACAGAAGGCCTTTTTCCTTTTCCTTTAAATGGCCACTGTATTACAATGGAAGTACAGTATGTGAAGAGTTCTCACAGCAGGAAACATTTTTTTAAATGACTCTATCAAACATAAAGTGCTAGTAAAAGTGCTCTGCACATGTTAGCACTCTCCTAAGTAGGTCAGAGAAGAACACTCTCAAACCTTCCCACATTTGCAGATGAAAACCCAAACACGTGTGGCCAAGAAAACATCAGAGGGGCAAATGTTATTAATGAGAAGAAAGACAGACAAGCTAGGGAGAAGATTCAGCAGTTTGCTTTTGCTTGAGTCTGTAGGAAGGGTGAGATTAACTCTGCATAAACTGCATTAATTCTGCATGTGTTTTTGGACCAGAGTTTAAATACCTTCTAAAGGCCATGTGGGGGGGGGGGAGAGTTGAGTTTTTTAAAAATTGATCCTTGCATAGGGGCCCTGAGGACCCCCTGCTCTAGGATTTGGCCACCTTTTCTTCTTGAGTTCATTCTGTACTGAATAGTTCTGGGAAGTGTACATCGGCTTGCGTTCTTCACATCTATCACTTCCTGAAAGATTTTAGAGATGTAATAGAAGTAATAGGAAATCATAAAAGCTCTCTCCTTTCTAATTCTGAGCCTTATTAAAGGGAGTAATCCACCCTGGTAGTTTCACTATTATGCATTCATTTTGTCTCCCTCTTTCATTGGCTCAGTTGAGTACCAAAAGAAAACCCAAGGGATTGTGCAAATCAATAATCTAGGTAAACAGCAAATGTCGTCTGCTATTTATTGCATTTGACTAAATGGACATGGACATCCATGACAGATTAATGAATCCCCTACACAGTCTACGAAACCCCAAATTTACACATTCAGTCAAGATATACATCAAAATCCACACATAAACAAGAGTTGAGGAAGTTGCAAAATCTAACTCTAACTGTGCATTTATACATAGTAGGTTCTAATCCTAGCTGCCTCAGAGAGAAATTGGTGACTACAGAGTGACATTCAGGCATTTATCTTCCCGCAAAAAAATATATATATAAAAATAAATCTGGCAATAGTGTATCATCAATTCAGTCAGTCTTTATTTACGGTCAATAGAACCATTGAAGCATACAATAACAGCGCATATAAAGGAAAAGTTGCATAAAGCATACACCCAATTATAAATGAAGAGATTACATTAAAATACATTAAATCAGAAAGCTAAGAATAAAAGTAAGTGGTCAGATTGGATTACAACTGGAGATTGTTTTGATTACGAAATTATAGCTCTAGGATATAGATCCGTTAGTCCAGACCCCTTTAATAATTCTCTCTAATTTTAACAGCCAGTGACAAAAAATTCCAACCAACAGGGTAATAATACACATGCCTTGTCTTGCAATAGCAATTGAATGTGAAATAACATTAAATAATTCAGAACAGCCTGGCTTGCATTTCAAGAAGGGGGCAATCAGTTGGTTACCACAGTGGTAATAAAAATACAAGAGAACAAAGTTTCAACTACTGTTGTCCATAAGGGCAAAATTGAGCAGAGGTAGGTAGCTCAGCAAACTCCAAAAGAGGTTTGAAGGAAAACATTGCATCTTGTTTGGTGAACAAGATGCAATCTTGGGACAGTTAAATTTTTAAGGTAGGAAGATGACAGAAAGATCTTGCATAATGAATGTTTAGAGTACTGGAAGAGCAAAGATGAAATAGAATTGGTCTTAAGGATGCAAAAAAGCAAGTCCCGCCAGCCTGTGTCTTAGTATTTTAGTGCCATCTCATGGCCTAGGTTTATAAGCAGGGGTTCTGAAAGACCAATGGAGGACAGCTCATGAGCATATGTCTTGGAAGGGATTATAAGGTTAATATCTTGAGACAGCTTAGCCCAGCCACCTTTCTTCCATTGTGTCAATGAAATAAACTTGGGGAAGGGGTCTTTGCACGTGTCCAAGATCGTGTTTATAACATGAAGGGCTGCCTTTGCAGCCTGAGCTTTTACAGATACCACGCCTGGCTCCCTCTGAGGGAATGCAGCTGGAGTTCTGGCGTGTAATGTCAACAGTTACCTCAAAAACTTGTTTGAGACAGACCTCCAACTTATTTGTGTCATTGTAATTTATAACCCAGATCTCATTATCATACTGCCTGCATTTGAACAGTACTTTCCTAAAAACACTTTCAATGCTGGAATTACCAGCCTGCTTGCCACTCCTAGAATAAAAAAATTCAACGCATGGGCTGTGTGTTCTTGGTCTGATGTTCTGAGCAGGGGGTTCAACCTGATGGCACAGGGCTCCTTCCAACTCTGGGTTCCATGATTTTATGACAGAGCACCTGGGCCTTCATTGATTTTACTCAGAGCTTGAAAAAGTTATTTTGAGGAACTTTTACCTTCCAGGCCTGAATCCATTTGCTAGCAGCTCAGTACCTCATAATGAGTACCTCATTTATTATTCTAGCTTAAGCTGTCACTAAAGGGGGGGGGGGGGAGACTTATTGGTTCTCCTTGTAACAGTGGCTTCACTAAGGTTGGCATCACCTGCTGCGGTAACTCATGGTGTCACCCACCACCACCATTGACCTCCTTCCATCCCACACTATACGAATCTCTAGTCAGTTTTTATACTCATGTTAGACATTAATGGTAATTCCTGCATTCATAGTAAAATTTAAATGATACCTTTAAATAACAGCCTCAGTGCAATTTACGTTCGTTAGTTTCATGTGGTTGAAGTGAAAACTTGGGAAAAGGTGATGTTCAAAGAAAAACTTAAAAATAAATTTTAAAAAATTAAAATGTATTTAAAAAAAAAAGGCCTGTGGTCTTCTCCTTTCTCTCCCACTGGCACCATCTCTTCCACTGATACCATCTCACAACTCAAAACCATCTCTTCAGCATTTAGTGGGAAAAGGCAAATGCCACAGCCAATTTATTGCCCAAAAGCAGATGTTTGAGAGCAGTGGTGTCACCCCACCCTTGAGTGTCACTTGTGCAGTTTACACCCCCTTAGTGATGCCTTGCCTTGTAACACAATTGCACTGCCACTGTTACTTACCTAGCAAGTTAGCTGGAGGGGATGTGGTCGTTTTTTTTCAACTGTGGCTGAAGCCTCCTCAACCACCACCTCATCCCTGAGCAGCACAGACAACCCTGTCTGCCACTGCTTCCAGCATCTGAATCCAAGTGATTTATTCAGTGATTTATTCCAGCCATGTGAAAATGCAGATGGTTCCCAACCACACTTCTTCTAATTCTAGAGCTCACTTTGTGAATGAAGTTGCATGGAATGCAGAATCAGAAACAGTCACCCACGTCTTCTAAATGGGAAGTTTAGAAAGAAAATAGAACACACACACAAACACACAAAATCATAAATTGGCCACCTCCGACAACAGGGAAGCAATAATGAGCAGTTAGGACTAGGACTCCATATTACAGGAGACCGCTGGTATGGTGTAGGAGTTTTGAGTGTCAGGGTGCATCTGCACTGTAGAAATAATGCAGTGTGAACACCCTCTAACCTGGTAGCTCCATTATGGATCCTGGATTTGTAGTTTTACCAGGTCTCTTTTGCCTTCTCTGCCAAAGGATGCTGGAGACTCATAAAACTTCACAATTTGTGGGATGGAAACCAGGTAGTTAAAGTGGTTGTAAAACTCCACTTTTCTACAGTGCATGATCACCCTTTCTTCAAGATGTTAGGAAACCAGAGCTCATTAGACATGGAAATCTCTTTGGACAACCTTAAGGAAATCATGTTCTTTCAGCAACTAGTGGGAGGCAGTGGCAACCCTCTCGTGAAACATGTCGTCAAGAAAACTGTAAGAAGGAGTCAACTTGAAGTACATATCAAAAACTATGGAGTTTATCAGACAAGGAGAATTAGAGTAATAATCTGATGGCAATCTGAACGCAATCATGGGTTTAACGTTATTGCATGATAAACCACTACTACACACAATTCGGGCAATGGGAAGTCAGTCCGAATGCAATCATGTGGTTTCATGTTATTGCATGATAGACTGCCCACAACGCAAATCGGGCAATGGCATGCTATTTTTGGGGCAATGGGAGCCAGTTCGAATGCAATGCGTATTTCACGTAATTGCTGTGAAACTAGCAACTTTAAGCTAATAGGAGCACTACAGAACATGGTATTTGCCCTCAGACAACCTGCAAGAGGAAATGTAGAGAGAGCAGAACAAAGGACTCTACGTAACATTTGTCGACCTCACCAAAGCTCGACACTGTGTAGAAAGGTCTGTGGCAGATCCTGGACGACCAGGATGCCCCCCCCCCCCAAATTCCTCAAAATGATCCTCCTGCTACATGAAGGCCCGCAGCAGGTCAAGTCAGATAGGCAATGCTCTCTCGGAGCCCTTTCTAATAACTAATGGTGTGAAACAAGGTTGTGTTCTCGCTACGACTCTATTTACAATCTTCTTCAGCATGATTCTCAAAGGGCTACGGCAGATCTCAAAGAAGAGAAGACGGCTTATCATACGCTACCGTACTGATGTAGCCTGTTTAACTTAGCTGCCTGAGGGCCCCCACTAAGACTTTAAACCATCTAGTCTGTGAGCTGCTTTGCTGACGATGCTCGCCCCCCTTGCCCATACGGAAGCAGCTCTGCAGCACCTGACTCCTGCTTTGCAACAGCTGCAGAGCTCTTTGGGCTGGAAGTCAGTCTGAAGAAAATGGAAGTTCTCTTACCAGCCGGCACTCAGGAAGAAAGAACACTACCATCCCCACATCACTGTAGGCACCTCTGTGCTTAAGTCCATCCAGCAGTTCACCCCTACTGGGGAAGCAATCATTCTCAGACGCCAAGATTGATAAAGAGATCGTCACAGACTGCAAAGGCATATAGTGCATTCGGAAGGCTTCACAAAGAGTCTGGAGAGTAACAAACACTTGAGGCGAACACACAAATTAGTGTGTATAGAGCATTGGACTGTCTTCTCCTCTATGGGTCTGAAACATGGGTCACCATCGCCACACCTACGACCCTTGAACGCTTTCCATCCGCCTGTTTACGACACTTCTAAATATACATGGACTGGACTAGTGACAAATTTTGCTGTCCTTGAGCAAGCCGGGTCACAGCCCATTGAGGCCATGCTATTGAGGCGCAGCTGCACTGGCAGGACACGTTTCTAGATCAAGGACATCGCTCCCAAAATAGTATTCTACGGGTGAACTCGCCATGGTCAGGTAAGAGGGGCAACCCAAAGAGGATACAAGGACTCCCTGAAACAACATCTCAGGCTTGGCCAATTGTTCACCAACAATGGCTTCCCCTGGCCTCACATCGGGAAGCACGGAGACACACTATCCACGATGCTGTAGCCTTTTTCAAAAGCTCATGGGAACGAGTCTCGAAGAGAAACGACAACGCAGAAAGAACCACAACCCGGAAAACACACCCAAGGAGACTTTCTGCTGTACTTTCTGCAACCGGACCTGTTTGTCCCGGATTGGCCTTTTTAGTCACCAACGCGCTTGTACAAAGCGCGGGGATGCATCCTTCCTGAATCTTCGTTCGCGAAGCCAAAGCCAGCGAGAGAGAGAGAGAGGGTAGTGAATGCGTTTTGGCCCCCACTTCCTTTTCATTCGAATTTAGAAAATTCCTCCCTTTTGATAAACTCCTATGCCTTATTACACACAAGAGCTAGATGAATGGGGAGGGGGGGGGTTCATTCAACTAGCTAAAAGTAATGTCTGTACCTCTCCATTGCTTATAAAATTAACAAGTTATGGGTCATTGGCATTATATATTAACTTGTTATCTCTATGCTCTAAGGCAACGATCTTGCACAATACATTCCCCTTATGCTTTATTATCACATCCAAGCAAGCCTCCTGTATGCTCACTTCCAGTCCTTGAAACTGTCTTGACCTATGCCAGCCCTTGCAAAGCTTAACAAACTACAATGAGGGTACGCTGCAACAGTATTCTCTGAGTATTGTCATGTGCATTATGTTAGGGAAGATTTCTCACATTCTAAATTTAGTCAGTTTTTAAAAAATAGGTTTGCTAGCTGCTGAAGAAGAATGGCAGTGTAAATATTAGAGTGTGTGGGATTGCAAATAGGAGCATTTCTGAGCAGTGCAGAGGTTGAAATCAAATTATGTGGTGTGAATATGCTCACCCACAGTCTGCGTGGGTGGTCTTGCAAAGGTGATGGAGGCGCTGGCACTCACTTTGAAATGTGTTAGCATCTTCCATCTCCCTGACTCTAATCTGGGTTTTGTGTGCTGTTGTTCAGGTGGCACAGCAACCCCTCCTATTGTTTGAGCAAGTGTTAGAAATTGCTGCACAGTCATGGTAGAGCGTTGCAATGTGTCCTTCTCTTTACAAGCAAAAGGGAATGCTGTTGCCAGGACTAATGTTTTCATAGATATTTCATGGTGGCTAGATGAAGGAAAGCACCTGGGCTGCAGCCACAATGCAGTTGTTGGGGCACCCCGGGCTCTTTGAGAAGAAGGCTAAAATCTCACAAAGTTGCAAATCCAGAATTCCATAGCATTGAGCCATGACAGTTAAAGCAGTGTCAAACTGCATCATTCTGCAGGATATACACCTTCAAAGAGAGGCCCTTATCAGATGAGTGTGGAACTGGGGGTTTTGCGCACTGGGTGGTCGAATTCGCGTTTTATTCGCAAAGTACCACTATACCAGCATTCGAATGGCCAATCCGCACTCATGTGAATGCGCGAGCTGCCGAACTGAGTACTGGCTCCTCTTTTTGGAGCGTTGTGGCCAGTGCGCTGAAGGGGATTGGCGATATCCGGATTTTTTCTCTGTTTGATCTCAGTGCGAATGGGTCTGGTATGAATCCCCAGTCCTGAACTCCGTCGCAAGACCCCAGATCCTTTTTACTTCCGGTGGGTCTTTCTCTTGCCGGTTCCAGGGAGAGCGGGGGGGGGGTTCCAGCGGCCTCCTCCTCCTCCTCCGGCTGAGAGGCATCCCTAGCTGCATCCCAGGCAGGGAACAAACAGGCGGCGGCGCCTAGATCGGCGATCGCCGCCGTTCCAGCAGCCCTCTCCTCCTCCTCGCTTGAGAGGCATCCCTGGCTGCATCCCACGGCAGGGAGAGGCGTGGGGGCCGCTGGAATCGCGTTCAGCAGCCTCCTCCTCCTCCTCCCGGCTTGGGAGCCAGCCTAGGCTGCCTCTCAAGCCGGGGAGGAGGAGGAGGAGGCGCGGGAACGGGGCGGATCGCCGCGATTCTAGTGGCCCCGCGCTGTTCCCTGTCCTGGGATGCAGCCCAGGCTGGATCCCAAGGGGAGGGCGAGGAGGAAGCCGCCTGGAATCAACGGCGACCCCAAGACAAAGGCCTCCAGTCCAACCTCTTCTGCCATTGCAGGAACTCTTAATCAAAGCAATCCCCATTGACTTAGATGGCCATCCAGCTCTTTGACAGCTCGTGGAAACATGCTCACTCCCCCCCCCCCACGAATACATACACAAATACACACACACACACACCACACACAGCACGAACCGGGCATTGCTAATTTGTTGCAAGGGAAGGTCATGGTTACGTTAAAAAACAAGCAGGAATGTAGAGAGGAAACAGTAACGGGCACGTTGTATCGCGATTGTTAATGTGCATGAGCTGGTCTTTCAGTGTTACCGGGTGTCATGACGGGACTCCCTTTCACCCGGAAGCGTTTATTTAGGTTCGCAAACCCATGCAGGGCAACCACTGAGCATGTTTGCGAGGCGGCCGATACGAATGGCGCAATCCTCATGTTGAGCCACCGGTGTGACACAAACATTCTGCACTGAATGCACTTCGCGCGAATGCGGAGTTGGCCAATTTGATCCTTGCCAATGCGGGAAAGGAAGGACTTCCAGAGTTAGGACAGTACATTGCGTTATATGAGCGAAACTCGAATGCCCAGTGCAGAAGACCCCCAGTTCCACACTCATCTGATAAGGGCCAGAGTTTCAATGGGAGGGCATTGGTCAGGGATAGATAATGTGTTTTGCATAAACACCAAAGGGCCTTTTCACACTACACCACTATAGTGCTATGATTCCACTTTAACTGCCATGGCGGCATCCTGGGGCCCCAGGGCTTTCTAGTTTGGTGATGCATTAGAGCTTTCTGGCTGAGAATTCTAAGTACCCATCCCTATATCTGGTGCCATAACACACTACAAATCCCAGAGTTCCATAGGATAGTGCCATGACAGTTAAAGCATTATCAAACGTCATTAATTCTTCAGTGTGGCAGCAGCCTAAACTTTCTCAGAATCTTAAGGCAAGTATCTGCCAAGCTAACTCATATTTTTCTGGGTCATGTATTTTATCTGGACAAGAAGAATAGGATGGGGGAAGGACTCCAGAAACCGTTCTTGTTCTAAATTATAGTTTGGCATACAACTTGAAAATATTATTTTTTAAAAAAAATCTACAGAAATGACTTTTATGTGACCTGTTATCACAGCAACACATTGTGACAGTTTGAAAACAAGCTGTTGGCTGGAAACAAAGTCTTTGACTTTCCCCCAGAGAGCCATAAAGTGAATTGCTCCCAAGATTATCACAGCAGAGTGTCTACCCACAACTAAAAAGAAAACAATATTTAACTTTAAAAAAAAACACTGAAGTACTAAAGATAAATATCATTTTAAAAACAGACATTTATTGTAGTCTTAGACCTCATTCCCACTATCTTTTAAACAGGGTCGTGATTCAGTTTGAACCGGTTTAAATGACAATGGATCCCATTTAATCCCAGTCGGTGAAATGATTCCAAATGGGGGACATGCTCTAGACCCATTTGACCTACGTCTTTTTGATGCTGATTTTTTCCACTTCTTTTCAACTGAATCGAATTAGCACAAGTGGGAATCAGAACTGAATCAGATTTGATTTCACAATTCGGTCTTAAATGAATCGCATCAGCACAAACATGAACCAGATGCAGATCAGAATCAGTTTATTATGACATGCAGTAAAGCAGAAAAAGATGTCCTGTGCAGGAACCAATTCTATTTAAACCGATTCATTTCTCAATGCAAACCACAAGTGGTTTATTTGCCTCAGGAACCGGTTGAAATAGAACCAAATTATTTCTGAATGGGAACCATAAGTGGGTTATTTTGATTCGATCCCATACCAAAAAATGTGATCGGGGCAAATGTAGTGGGAACTACAATCCAATTTTGAATCAAAGCATCGATTCGGATTGGAGATTGATTTATCTGTAAGTGGGAATGAGGCCTCTGAACACACTGAACATGTTTTTTAAAAATACTTTATAAGGCTATGATGACAGACAGACAGACAGACAGACAGACAGACAGACGTTGGAAGAGGAGAAATGTGTATCCATGCTTACCTAATCCTGGTCAGGCATTACCATGCTTTATTAAATATAAGGCAAGAGGTACACCTATCCCCTCATCCCTCTATTATTGCTTTTCTCATGTGGAAAGTCATGCATCTGAAGAGGAGAGCTTTTGTTCCAGTTGTGACTTTCCCTACAAGAAAGAAGCTTGATTTTCTAAACACTCAATGATGACTAGTGAAGGTCATTGGGCCAGTGAAGTCTAGAGCTTTTAAGGAGCTGTCCAAGGTGTACTTTCATGGAAGGCACTACCAGCTACTGCTTGCTTGTACCAAGAACCTCCATGAGCACAAGAAGCTCTCTTCCTTGGACACATGCCAATGTGATTCTAGTCTGCATCAACAGGAGTATAGTTTCTAGATCAAGGGAAGTAATAGCACCACAGACCGCACCTTGAATACTGTGTCCAGTTCTGAACACCAGAGTTCAAGAGGGATATTGACAAGCTGAAGCATGTCCAGAGGAGGGCAACCAAAATTGTGAAAGATCTTGAAACCATGCCCAGTGAGGAGCAGCTTAGGGAACTGGATATGTTTAGACAGGGGAAAAGAAGGTTAAGAGGTGACATGATAGTCATGTTTGAATATTTGAAAAGATGTCATGGTAAAGAAGGCGCAAGCTTGTATTCTGCTGCTCCAGAGACTAGGACATGGATAAATGGATTCAAGCTATGGGTAAAGAGATTCCACCTAAACCTTAGGAAGACTGTCCCAACAGTAAAAGCTGCTTCAGAGAGGAATAGGCCATTTTGGAGTGTGGTGAAGACTCCTTCGGAGGTTTTTACACAGAGGCTGGATGGCCATCTGTCAGGAATGCTTTGATTGTGTATTTCTGCATGACAGAATGGCTTTGAACTGGATGGCCCTTGTGGTCTCTTCCAACTCTGTCATTCTATGATTCAATGATCATTTTCCATATGATAGTATCTGCTCCCCTGTTGAAGAAACTGTGGTGAGTCATGGCTGGCCTGAGCTGATCTGTCTCCAAAGGGCAATAAAAGTACACACAGATAGCTCCCTGGTGTATACTTTTGTATCTTTTGCATCATTTGTGCTGTTGGTTCCTTACCCGTAGACTAATGCCCTTAGACTTGACTTCACTCCTTCCCACACAGTTCTCCCCCTCTCTCTTAGTCATGTAGCCTGTGTTATAAGAATCCACCTTTCTTCTCTCCCAGATACTGACATTTACTCGAATCAAACTTTCTTTTCACTGAAGATGGTTATCAGTGATAGTTGGTAATTTCAGAAAACAGCTTCTGTATAGACTAACAATATAGGTACTTTATTTGTTACTGCAACTTAAGCATATGGGCAGAAGAATCCTGTGGGGCAAGAGAAGACAAAACTGAGGGAGATAATCCATGTTTTTTCCCTCCTCTTCTGGATTCATATTCCAGCTTTCCCAATTCGGGAAAATTGAAAAATTCAATAAAATTCAACTGATTGCAGTGGAGGAGACATAAAACTATGCTAGTGGTAGCTGAAATGGAAGGGAGGTGTAACCATAACTTGAAATGTTTATTTTTGGACTAAAGCTCCACTAGCCATATTAGAATTCCACTAACCATACTAGCTTGGGAATTCTGACTTTTGTAGCCCAACACATAACTTTTCCAAGCTCTGTATTTTAGGCCACTGCATATGCAAAACCTCTCCTGGGCATTAATAGAATGCATACCTTTGGGGCTCTCCAGTGTCAAAACTCTGATTTCAGAGGAGTACTAGCTGCAGGCCTTTCCACAGACTTTTCACAGGGAACTTTTAGTGGGTCACGCCTCCCTCTTGAAAAGTTGTACTTCCCCTTCCACCCTTAGAAAGGAAGATCTAGAAACACACACACACACATGGAAGCATGACTCAGGTTGGGGTTCTTTTTTTATGGAGTTGAATAAAAAATGTGCAGCTGGGGGGAAATGTGCAGTTGGAAAAATGGGGAGAAGGTGGACACATCCATTGGAGATGGGACACTGAAATAGAAATTTATAATAGCAGGAGGATGCAGAAACCCTTCCAGAATCCATCAAAGTACTCAAAAAGTGATGTGAACCTAGGAAAGGGAAAGACCAGTGTTTGAGAGATACCAGTTTTGACAATGCAAGTTTGATAAGGCAGGAGGAATAGATGAATAATTTTTTTGTCAAACAAAGACAGATTCATAAATTAATTTTCACTGAGTAGTAGATAATGGAGAAATCATGACTCATACAAGGTGTATGCAAGGAGCAAGGCACACTTGGTGCATAGCTCTATTTATCTCTTCATTTGTAGAGTGGGTTGCTTGACGGAGCAGTCAGCAAAACCTGGCTGCTGGGTTGTTGTTGTTTTCAATGAGGGCTTTGGGGCTGGGGGAAGGGTAGAATAGTTCCATCAAACTTGTCAAGTCAAAGTGACTTTCAAATGCAGGCTTGTTCAGAGAATCTGCTCCTCAGCCCCAGGATCAATATTCAGTCTTCTGCATGCTGGTGTCTTCTTGTCATCCATTAGAGCCAAAGAAGACAGTGTTGTGAATAAGGAAAATTGGAAGTGACAAGAAACAAAGGGAAACACATTCTTTTCTTACTGGAGAAGCTGAAAGAAGGGGAAAACAATGCATGAGCAAAGAATGAGGATCTTTTATATTCTGTAGCTTATTCGGAGCTCTATGTACAAACAAGTCAGCCCAAGGTCTCTCTTGAGTGGTCTTGGAGGAGGAGGAACTGGAGATGGAGAAGAAGGAGTTTATCACACGAGAGGAATTTCTCTTAATTTTGATTGAAAAGAAAGTGGAGCCAGAATGCATTCACGTGAATTCACTAAATTCAACGAATTTACGTGAATTCAAATTGCGTTCGAACTGACTTCCCATTGCCCGAAAATAGCTTGCCATTGCCCAAAATTGCATGTGATCACCTCTCACGCAATAACGTGAAACCCCATGATTGCATTCAGACTGACTTCCCATTGCCTGAAATTGCATGTGGTAGTCTATCACGCAATAATGTTAAACCCCATGGTTGCGTTCAGATTGCCATTAGATTATACTTCCAATTTCCCTTGCCTGATAACATCCGAAGTTGTCTCCCTATTTATATTCAGCTTATCATTTGAAAATGTTTCTTAATGAACATTGATATTCATCTCCAAGGAGCTTAGGCTACATCTACACTGCAGAATGAGTGCAGTTTGGCACTGCTTTAACTGCCATGGCTCAAAGCGGTGGAATTCTGGGATTTGTAGTTTAGTGAGATATTTAGCCTTCTCTATCAGAGAGCTCTGGTGCCACAACAAACTACATATCCTAGGGTTCCATAGGATGGGGCCATGACAGATAAAGAAGTGTCAAACTGCATTCCTTCTGCAGTCTGGCAGCAGCCAAATGCTAAAGAGTATTTCTCCCATCATACCAGTGGATCGATTTTCTGGATCAGAGCTTAGGGGGCACAGTTTACCCATCCCAGTCTAAAATCTGTAGGTGTTACTAGCCAAAATTGCATTAACATGGAGCACCAATGCCCATGTGTGAATTCTCCATTCTGTGAAGAAGTACTGTGCCAATTGAGCAACACCTCATTCCAGTGTTTTCTCTTTAAGGTAGACCAACTGGAAATGTGTCCACTTCATTTTCAAAGCTTACATCCTACACACTCAGTTAGATGAAGGCAGGGTGGGCAAAATGGCTGTGATTTCCATAAAATACTGTTGTTGTTATTTGCCTTCCAGTCAATTTCAACTTGTAGAGATCCTATCTCTGCGTTTTCTTGGCATGATATATGCAGATAAGGGGCACCACTGCCTTCTTTTAATGCTGAGAGAGTGTGGCATGCAAAATCACCTGGTGGGGTTCCATGGCTGAACAGGGATTTAACCCCTGGTCTCTCGGACTCCTCGTTCAATACTCAAACTACTATGCCATCCTGGCTCTTCACCAAGATAAGCTGCATTGATTCAGAGAGAACAAGGGCTAACTTCCTTGTGATAGCATCCAAAATCCACAAAAAAGTGATACCTTGATTGGACCCTCCAAAATGCACGAAATACATGTTGCAAGCTTTCAAAGCTCTACTGGCTTCTTCATCAGACAAAAAAATCATACAGGAGAAAGAAAATATGATGATGTTAATCACAGCCCTGCATTTTTTCAAGAAGTTGTTGTTTTTAGATAAGATGGTATCGCAGAGGAGAGATAGCCAGGCAGGCAGGCCACTCTTTCTTCTGGCCATGTGGGTACTGGGAGGATAGTAAACAGTAATAGCCTTAACTGAGAACAACAACAAAACTATAGGCCTGTAACTACCATCATCATATTTTCCCCCTCCTTATGGTTTTTAACAGCTTTGCTGATGAAGAAGCAAGTAGAACTTCAAAAGCTTACATTTTGTGTATTTTGTTAGCCCGATAAACGTATCACTGTTTTGTGGATTATGGATGTTATTGTATTTTGATAAATGGCCAACACAGCTGCCTGTGGATATGTTTCCTTGTGATTACTTCAGACCAACAGAGACAGAGAAGGGAGTGTCAAAAGGAGAATGACAAACACAAGAGATGATGGCCCAAAGGAAAGAAGGAGTAGCTGGCCTGCTTTTTGGCCACCCCTGGTTTTAACCATTCTGGTGACTGTCAAGTGGCCCACGAAATATTGTCCCTGAAGATTATCCATCAAAAGAGGAAAGGCTGTTTAAAGGCAGGTGACAATGGCTCAAGCAATCCAGGTTAGATGACAAAAGAATGTCTCCCTTGGGTTTAGTCAAACAACACTATCCAAAACCCTCAGGTCCAAAATGAAAGAAAGGTTTATGAAAAAAATGTTAATTTAACAATATAAATAAAACTTATTATTATTATTATTATTATTATTATTATTATTATTATTATTAATAGAACCCAAAGGGAAAGCAGATTAGTAGTTGAGGGGAAGGAGAGGAAATATTTAAAAGTTCAATAACTGACACTAAACTTTGGAAGGATAATGCAGCACAGTAGGGATTGGTTGGATGACTCAGCCCTGAGCAACCATGGTCAGAGGAAGTGATAATACGCTGGTGGAGAAGGAACGGTGCTTATTTTATTTTTATTATAGGCTGTCAGAGTGGGCAAGGATAACTGCCCAAACACTTTCACCAATCCCACAGGTGATTCACCTGCCAGACTGCACACAGACAGGCAGTCCCTTTCATTACATTTTGGGGCTAGGTGATGGGGCTAGAAAAGTGTTAATTAAAATGTGACATAGTGAAAGGGGGTTTCCATAGCAGTGAAAAGTATATCAGTTTGCCCTGTGCTTCTCAGACATTCCTAGATTATGTCCTATCAATCACTCTGTTAAAGAATCTGAACCTCACTATGAGAACCCCTCCATGAGAAATCTGAACCTCTTAGTGCAAAAAACAAAAAGACCACATTCTCCAGGAAGAATATTTACATGTATGTTTCCAGGCATTACGGCCAGAATCCTTTGGGTGTCGTGTACCAGTGTGCGTTCCTTTACACACATGGTTGTACAGTACTTCTTTGGCCAGAAGTGGTGGTGGTTGATGTCTGCCTTCAAGTCATTTCTGACTTACAGCAACACTAATGTGAACCTATCATGGGGTTTTCTTAGCAGGTTTTTTGAGGGGGTTTGCCATCGCCACCCTCTAAGGCTAACAGTGCGATTTGCCCAGGTCACCCAGTGGGTTTACATGGTTCAGCTGGGATTCATATCCTGGTCTCCAGAATCATAGTCCAACACTCAAACCACTACGCCACACTGGCTTTCTACTTGGCCATAGTGCAACAAATATATTCAGTTTATGGTTGTGCAAGTAGGGATTCACAAGTGTAACCGTTTCACATGGGGCCGAATCATGTTGTTTGTCCCAACTACAGTAGAGCCCTTGAGTCTATTGGATTTATCTATACATTGCCAACAATTGACTGAATGTGTTCAACAATTGATGGATTGAATCTGCTCTAGTTGGAACTCATCTACATGATTCCTAAGGTAAACCTATCACAGAGTTTTCTTGGCAAGATTGGTTCAGAGAGGTTTGCCTTCCTCTGAGGTCAAGAGAATGGGACTTGTCCTAGATCACGTAGTGAGCTTCCAGGGCTGAGTGAGGATCTAAACCCTGGTCTCCTGGAGTCCTAGTCCAGTGCTCAAACCATTACACCATGCTTGCTTTCACACTATTCCTGGCTTTCGCAACTGATGCAAGCATCCATAAATTATTTAAAGATCCAAATTTCACCACCAACAATGCCACAAGAAACACTCTCCCATAACCCTGGACAGACAGTGATGCACTGGTATGATGTTCCCTCAATGCTCAGTGTTCATCTTGATGTGGATCATCCTTTTTTGCACCAGATGCAGCTTTTCCAGTAGATTCACCTAGAGAGTGTATTACAGAAGGCTGACTGCAGTAGGTTAAGTTTAGTAGTCGTTATTAGAATATTGGGGGGGGGGCTGCTTGTAAACATTTCTGTGGCTCAAAATTTTAAGTCAAGGGCAGAAAACATCTTTTAGTTCAAAGGCCAGATTCAATTTCACACAGGTTGTCAGGTCACATTCCAGCAATGAGTTAAACCAAAGGAGTGGGAAAGTGTAGAACCAAAACTACCAACATAATTTAGGTTGAAGCTCTTGCTTCAAGTAACTAAACCTTCAGAGAGACTTTACAACCTCTTAGAATGGAAAAAATATGGGAAAGCACATACAATAGTGTCATGAGGAATAGGGAATGATAATCTGAGGGATTCCAGAGCACTGTATTGGGACCCTGGAATCTCGGGGTTTCCAAATGTAATTTAGGTGCAGCCATTTCAGGGCCACATGTCATGGACCTCTGCAGAAGAATTCAACTTTGGATCTGCATGTGGAACCTTTGATCACAAAGGCCAAGATAACTCAACATTTGATCTACTGTTCTGAGATTTTAAAAAATACTTTGTAGACAAAAGATGGTTTGATTTGAAATATGCCTTGTTTTTTGCTTTGATTGCTGATTGATGAGGAGGTATCAGGAGATAACAGAACGACCATTGCAGTGCATAATAACATGATTACTATAATATGATTTCTCAGTAGCTTATGGCTTGCCTGTAGAAACATCTGGTTACCTTATGAATGTTTGAAAGGGAAAAAAACATAAAACCAGACAGTTTTAGACTTGTTCCATTTATATATATATATATATATATATATATATATATATGCGCAAAACATGTTTGCAATGAAATTATGGTGAATACGTGTTTTTTAAGTAACTTCATCCTTAATTTGAGCAAAAAAGAGACCATCAAGGAGAAAGTGAGAGAGAGAAGAGCACATCTTAATTTTCATTAGATTCTATATGCCATTCAACAATGTTATTTGCATGCTAGTTCTCATCTACTCGCCTGCAACCTCTGCCTTTATTTTGTGCCTGCATGATTTGTGTCTTACCTTTGCATGAGGGCCTCATTCTTTCAAACACAAATATTTGCAGCCCTAATGAGACATCATAGTTTTCCATGTATATAATTTTTCTACCTTTGTGGTTTTTCTTTTGTTGTTGTTACTAAATTTTAAATCTGCTTGCAATGTAAAAGTGGCATGAAACTTTTGTGACACAAGCAATGAAATCCTGTACATTTGGAAACAGCTATGGGCACCACATTCTCAATCAGTCCTTAAATATATTTGGATTCTAAATTTCCTGGAAAAGTCCAAGGAGCATGAAGTAGCAAGGCCTACTATCCTGAGTTTAAGCAAGAAAAGTAAATTGCCACAGAATGGTCTGAATCCTACTGATTACGCACTGAATCAGTTACTGAAAGGGATGTTAACCATGGTGAAGACTTATATAAATTCCATTCATTCCATGGGTCTGCTCTATTTGGAGGCTACCAATAGATCAGTCTTGTTTTATTTTTAAATCAAGCCTAGGGAATGAGCAGTCCTCCAACTCCTAACAGCATGGCCATCAACTGGGGATGGTGGGAGTCAGAGTCCAATGTCACCTATAAAGATTCCTAGCCCAGTTTTAAACGGTGCTTGCTACCTGCAGGTTTTTTAAATAAATAAATAGTTACCTGCAACCTTTATCGTGTGTTTGGTAAATCATACCTGCCCCAGCACCATCAACTGGGGTACTTCTCCCAGCCTTCTTACACTAAATGAGAAGATTAGAGGTAGGGTTCTTTGTGCATTTCTTCTGTGGTGACTGGTAGCTTCTACGTCAATGGAGTGATTAATCCACTTTGGGGTTTGAATAGGCTTCAAGAAACTATCCAAGGAGGTGACCTATTTTGGGGATAAGGTTCTGCAGCTTGAATTTACAATCTGGAGTGGATTCACTGCTTCCACTGAAATAGGAATCACCAACTGCCACTGCGTTTCATTTGACAGATTTAAAATCTCCCCCTACATCAATGACCCTAGTAATACGTATAGGGTTTCTGACTACAGAGGAGATCCTGTACGTGTTCACTCAAAAGCATTTTAAAAACCCACACTTCTGAAACAGCACAAGATAGGCAAGGATGAGAGCTAGTGAACAAAACCATTTGTATTCAAATCCCTTGGATTTCCTCCTCTCTTTGATCACATGCATTCTTCAAATGCATGAGTAAGACTGAAAATCTATGCATCAAATCAGAGGTGCTTACTTGGGTTTAACTCCCTGATAAGTGTGGGAAAGACGTCAGCTTCAAACAGTTAATCAAATGCATGTTAAAGAAACACCAGGACCTATAGTATATCCTGTTGTTAGACCCAATTAAAGTAGAGCCATTAGATCCACCAGGTTTACCTATGCATTGACTCATCATTCAGCCATTGACTGAATTGGTCTATTCTAATTTGGATTAACCAATAGGATTCCAGCCCAAATCTTCAAAAATGTTTCTTTTTACTGCCCACTTTATTTATTTATTTATTTAGGAAATTGGACAGAGTCACTACAGTTCTTTTCCACTTTTACAAACTAGTTGTTTTGTCAGCATGAGTGTGACAACAATTAGACGTCCTTGTTTTTGCCCCATGCCTTTTCTCCTTCACAGTCATTCAATGACAAGCGTAAAAAGAGCTTCATCTTTTCACGAAAGTTCCCATTCTACAAGAACAAGGAGCTGAGTGAGCAGGACACGAGTGACCCAGAACGTAAGTAAATTCTCCAAGATAATGTCACAGTTCAGCACATGGGTGATGCGCATGACACTGGTAGCCCTCTCACAAACAGACACGTACACACATGTAGGCAACTAAAGTCAGAGTCAGAGTCAGGACAGGTGAGGCATTACTACTGTGACCAATGTATGATAGCAGTTTGGATTCCTTTTCCTCATTGTTTAGACTGGGAAATAAACCATTGTTGTTCTTTTTTAAAAGTCCCTCTCTCCCAGATTTTTAAATATAGATATGTATATTCCAGCACTGTTTGCCTTTGCTCAAAAAGATCCATCCTGCATTTTGGTTAAGGAGAAAGCTATAATTATTAACATATATCCAGAGTGGCTGAGATGTTAATCTGTCACAACAACAACACTGAAGAGTTACTAGTGCCTTCAATGCTGCCAAATTTCATTTGGTCCAAGTGGCTCAAGACCAGGGATGGGCTACTACCTGAGATGTAGGGGGCAATCCCTTTACCACAGCACCATACTAGTGACCATATCAGGGTTCAGGAGCTGCATTGGCCAGAGGGGACCATGGAGGGCTAGCACTACCCAAAAAATATTTTTGGCTTCATATTGTTTCCTCTTCCAGCTGTTTTAGGCCCAGCAAAAGTGTTTTTTTCCCCTCAACAGGGAGTTACCCAGACATCAGTTTCCAAGTCACCTGCCCAAAAAGAAGGGTCTCTCTTGGACCCAAATTGGTCCAGGAGGGGAAAACATTACTAATTGCCCCCATGCCTATAAGGGAGTCTGGGGGAAATTTGATGGAAAAGAGATTATGGGGGAAATTAAAAAATAAAAATAAACTTTTCAGGGTCCTTGTGGGATTTTAACAGATTTTAATCCTTCAGACCACTGAGTTGTATGAGCACATATGTAAAACAGCACAGGGTTGCTGTTTCATATTTAATAATATCTTTAGCAAATTATAGATTCAGGTCAAACCACTAAATCCTTTCCCTTAAGAGAAAGGTTTATTGTTGAGTGTTTTTTCCAATCAATTCAACAGGCTAAATATAGTGGTTAGTTCAAACAGAATAGACTCAATAAGTGAGACTTGTTTAAAAATCGGACTTAGGAAAGTCCTATTGTTTCAGAGGGCCTACGGTAGTTGGGACTAACAATTGGATTTAATTCAATGAGTTGCTTGAGTTATAGACTCTCCTACCTTTGTGGGGCTATGAAGATTTTCATACCTGGCATAAATGTGGCTCAAATGTCACTGAAATGTCCTGAAAAGATGGTGGAAGCATGTGTCTGAATGCCAGGCATGCTTCTTTAATCATCAAGGAAATGTGGCTTCCTCTAGCGCCCTTGTATTGTCACAAGGGGAGCAGATTTCCTACGAATGCAAACTTTGCATTCATAGGAAATCCAGTCTCCAGGAACTATTCAGGGACACAAAGGAGGGAGCAACAATTGAATGACAATAGAGGAAACACACCTGACATTCAGACATGCGCACTTCCGCCACCTTTTCAGGACATTTCAGTGATGTTTGAGTCTTCTATGACTCTCAGAATCCCCCCTGCCAACCAGCCATACTGGCTAGGGGATCCTGAGACTTGTATTCCCAAAGGCAATCTTTCCAAGGTTTACTCTTGAAGTAATTTCACATGATCTCAACTGCAAGAAGGTAAGGAATCTTGTTCATCTCTAACACAAACTGCCATCCTGGTTTACCAATCAGCATGGCTTAATTTCCAGCCAATTTTCTATGGCTTTCTTAAAATCCCGTGTGCTTTCTCAGTTTAACCAAAATAGATCAACTTTCTTATGGCTTCCATGTAGTCTATGAATCAGAGTTGTGGGGGGCCTAAAGTTGTTTGGAAAGAAAGCAGGAATCCAGACTGTACGATCTACATGGTCAGTCATGGTAGTATCCATTTCAACTCCACTGACTTCTTCCTTCCTCTTCTGCGGCTGTTCTTTTCTTTCTTTCATTGCTTTCTCTCTGGGGACTCCCGTACAGGACATCCCCGGATTAGGTGACGACGGTTATGGAACAAAGACTCTGAGTAAGTTCCCAGGAATGGTCACTGTAACCCCGTTTGTTTTGTTCTTCTTCTTGAATTTATTTATTTATTTATTTATTTATTTATTTGTTTGTTTTGGCTTTGGTTCCTTCTCCTCCCATCACTTTCCAATCCCAGGATCTATCACCCCTTAGCATGCATAAGATTAGACTTTGATTTTTTTTTTCCCCCCCAGTTTTGAATGCACTCAGGAAACCAAAATAGTTTATTTTTATTTATTTCTTTTTCTCTCTCTTTTTTTTTTCCCTGCATGACAATATTAAGAGCATACAGCATATGGAACGGATACATCTCTCACTATGAATAACAGTTTTGTTTCCTAGAAATGCATTATTGATCCTTTTCTGACAGTTTTGCTTTGTTTGTTTATTTGTTTTTCAACACACCAGTGGTTTTTAAACTGTATTCAGGGGAAGCCAAGCGTTATTGAGAAGCTTACCAACTGGTCCTCAGTTCAGAAAGTTGCTAATGATAGACAAGTTGCCTCAGAAGGTTAGAGATATTAGGAGTCAGAACCGCTGGATGCTGTTGAAGGGAATGGCCTGCTTTGGGATGGCCCCTAACCATTTATGATCAAAGGCAAATGTTCTCAGTCCTGGTAGGGAAAATTAAAGATCTCAGGCTCTTCTTCTCTGTGCCATACTACCTGGAGCAGGTATAGGACAGTTGGAGTATATGAGATCCATGTACCATAAGTCCTAGCAGTGTTGTAAATGGATCTTATTTCTTCCATTCCTTCCTAGACAAATAGTCTACACTTTAGAATAGGGGTTCCCAATCTGTGCTCCAAGGAACCCTTAGGGCTCCACATGCACTTCCCAGGTGCACTGCGGCCAGTCCAGGAAAATGAAAGAAATAAAAATTGAATGAAATTAAAGAATAAGAATATATTCTTATATATGCCCCTAAACACCATTACCTTGTAAGACATAAGGTAGGCCTCTCAGGGGCTCCACCATAGAAATAAGGGCTCCGCAAGTCAAAAATGTTGGGAACCCCTGCTCTGGACCAAAAGTTCTCTGACTTTGGCTCTCCAGGGGATTTGGACTTATTTATTTATTTTCAGTTTATTTATTACCATAGTTATACCCCACCCTATATCAGAAAGATCTCAGGCCGGCTTCCAAATAACACTGCAATTACAAGTTAAAACAGTATAATACAATAAAAATAATATAAATAAGCTAAAAGCATATTAAATATAATAAAGAGTTAAAATGGATTTAAAGGATTTTTGTATTTGGGATAAATTGATAAGGCCCAAAGGCATTGAGGAACAGCCAAGTTTTCAAGTGGCACCTAAATGTAATGAGTGTTGTCACCAGTCGGGCCTCCAAAGGAAAGGCATTCCACAATTGGAGTGCCACAGCTGAGAAGATCCTCTTCTATGTCCCAGTGGATTTGCCTTACTGGTCGAACATAGAGGAGACCTCCATTCTTGGATAGGCACTTAGAGGGACTGCATTTCCCAGAATCTCTGACATTTGACCGAGCTGGCTGAGACTTCTAGGAGGTGTAATCCAAAACACTCAGAGGATGAAGTCTGAGAGCCACTACCCTAGAGTACTGCTACAGTTGACACCAGATTTGGGAGCATAGTCATGGTACCAATCTTAGTGGCAGCCACCAATTTTCCATAGTTGAGATAGCAGAATGGCCACCAATGGTTTTGCCATCATTTCCTCACTTGCCTGGCAATGCACAGACATGGGTGGTCATGTTGGGTAAAGTATATTCCTAGCTGGTTATGAGATGGCAATGATGGCCCTAAACATGTTAATAATAAAATTTTTATTTATATCCCGCCCTTCCCACGATCAGGGCGGCTTACAACAAGTTAAAAGCACAGCACACCAGATACAACAAATTAAAATACATAGCAATAAAAAGCCATAACAAACAAGCGAAAAAAGCCCCATAGTCTAACCTCTTGGCCACGGAAGAGGAGGGAGGCCCACAGGATTTTTATTCGGGGAATGCCTGTTGGAACAGGAAGGTTTTTAGATCCTTCCTGAATTGGGCCAGGGTGGAAGACGAGCGGAGCTCGGTGGGCAGTGCGTTCCAAAGGGCTGGGGCAGCCGTGGAAAATGCCCTCCGTGTCGTGGAGGCTAACCTAGCCCCAGGCATCTTCAGTAGCTGCTGCCCAGACGTTCTGAGGGTGCGAGGCGGAATGTACGGGGAGAGGCGGTCCTTTAGGTATCCTGGGCCCAAGCCATTTAGGGCTTTATAGGTAATTACCAACGCCTTATATTGAGCTCGGAAGCGAATGGGCAGCCAATGGAGATCTTTCAGCACCGGGGTTATATGGCTGGTCCTGGGAACACCAGTGACCAGCCGGGCTGCCATATTCTGCACCATTTGCAGCTTCCGAGTTTGGTATAAGGGTTGCCCCATGTAGAGTACATTGCAGAAATCCAGTCTCGAAGTTACCAGAGCATGTACAACAGTTTCTAGGTCCCTCTGGGCCAGGTATGGGCGCAGCTGGCAGATCAGCCGAAGCTGATAACAGGTGCTCTTGACCGTCGCATTCACCTGAGCAGTCAGATGAAGCGACGAGTCAAGAAGCACCCCCAGACTGCGCACGGAGTCCTTTACAGGGAGCGTGACCCCGTTCAGGACAGGTGGAACCACCGCCATTCCTGGACCAGGAGAACCTATCACAAGTACCTCCGTTTTCTCTGGATTCAATTTGAGTCGGTTTTCCCTCATCCAGCCCATTACTGACTCTAGACAGGCCACGAGAGGAGAGACGCCATCCCCAGTCACTGCATCAGTCGGAGACATAGAGAAAATGATTTGGGTGTCATCAGCGTACTGATAACCCCGCGCCCCATGTCTCCGGATGATCTCTCCCAGCGGTTTCATGTAAATGTTAAATAGCATGGGAGACAGAATGGCTCCTTGAGGGACCCCAGTTTTAAGGGTCCGCTCGTCGGAGCACACATCTCCCAGCTGCACCATCTGGGACCTCCCAGAGAGGTAGGACCGGAACCACTGGAGCGCAGTGCCCCCGATTCCCACCTCTGCCAGGCGTCCCAGAAGGATACCATGGTCTATGGTATCGAAAGCCGCTGAGATGTCCAAGAGCACCAACAGGGACACGCTTCCCCTGTCGATGCTCAGACGGAGATCATCGACCAGGGCGACCATGGCCGTCTCAACCCCGTAACCCGCCCGGAAGCCAGTTTGAAATGGGTCCAGATAATCCGTTTCGTCCAAGACCGCCTGAAGTTGGATCGCAACCGCCCTCTCGATCACCTTACCCAAAAATGGAAGCAGCGAAACAGGCCGATAATTATTATGAACCAGTTATATGAATTGATATAATGTCCCAGAGTCCTTCACAAGTGTTTATGGCTCTAGATGCTCTTCTAGCAGATAAGTCCCTATGGAAAAGGTTCCTTGAATTTAAAAAGTTTGGAAGCCATTCCTCTAAGTCATTGTTTAAGACTTCTGAAGTTTCAGTAGCTTTAACTTGCCTTCCTTCCTCTTTTTGGGAAAAAATAGGTAGGTTTTTTTTAAGTGTTTGATGGAAGAAGCCATGATGCCATGTCCACTTTTAGATCCACTTTGATGTTAGTGAGCTGTGAATTTAATTCTATCTTGGATGTTTTTCATACAAATCCCTAAATGAGGGCACAACAGACATAAGGTCCCAACAAACAAATGAACAACCTCAGTTCATAGTGGACTATTTTGATTCCCCACCCCCTAAATGTTTTGTTATGTGCTTCCACAGGCATGGAGGTCCCTGTGGGCCAGTTGGATTTTCACTGTTTTCTGGGTACCACTATGATGGGTACAAAAGGATTGGCACTCGCCATCTTATATCACTAATAAAGGGCACGATAGTTTCAAGATAAGGCAACCTAGATGAAGCAGCCTTAGATTAATGAGTGTTCAGAAGAGGAGAATTATTCCAGATGAAATAGATTTCTTTTTCATTGGTGTTGAAATCATTCAGTATGCTGGTGTGCTGTGAGTCTCCTTGCATCACTCTTACCTTGCAGTGACTTCACTTAACATGCAGAATGGCCATTTGCTTTCCTTTAGAGTTTGCTGATTCTTTTTGCAACAGACACAAGTGAATTCGGGGCAAATGAAACAGGAATTTGCCAGTGTTGCCACTGGATTGCTTATTGCTGTGAATGCGCTTTCTTATTGGAGAACTGGATGTTTGTGCACACAACCTGATGCAGTTCTTTGGGTTTCCTTTCTTACTAAGCATCAATTAACCTCTCCTATCTTTTAACCTGTCCTAAAGGTTCCTTTCCCTTTAAAGCAGGTGTGTTATCTCTTGTGGAACAAGTTGAGAGGTTCAGTTGCCCAGTGCTGGATTTATTCCTAATATCATCATCATCATCCTGTAAATAAATAATAAATTATTTTTTCTATCCCTCTTTTTGCCAGGCAATCAAAGCGGTGTACAACAAGCTAAAATATATCCATATGTACATAGTGCCCTCCCCGTTAAAACAAGATTAAACATGTGGTTTTAGTCCAAAGGTGGGGAAAGTGTGGCCTGAGCAAATCATCCAGGCCCCAGAGCTCCCTGAAGCAGAAAAATTAAAACCATTTTAATGCCTATAAATGCATTACTCTGTACTGTTAAATTCCCAGAAGGAGCTAAAATGATGTGAGAAATGGCTGCCAAGATAGTGTTTGGGGGGGGGGGCATTTTGAACAAATCATTGAATTTCGTTTTAGAGGGGTGTAGGTATCCCTCCACCTCTGACAGTCATCCAGTCCGGAACTAGATAATAGTCACAACAATGGTTGCCAAGTAGAAAACTGGAGAATCTCAGCAGGCATTGCATGTCCCACAACCAAGTAGCCAGCAACATCTGCTAACATTTCCTCTTCTATACAGCTGTTAAAAATCCAGGAGACTCTCCAGTTTTCCCTTTGCAAACCTTACTCACAACTAAATATTCAAGGAAAGATGATTAGCCAGAATCCAAATCTCATCATATGGAATTCAGGCACTGGATTTCCTAGTACAAATTGGCATATGCCATAAATGATTGTTTTATGTAAAAACATACACTGCTTGCACATATACAGACACCCACATAGCTGAGCCATGGGCCCCTGGAATTTTTTAATTCCCTTCCCCCCCAAAAAAATTAATGTTGAAAATGCCCCCATAGCCTATAGGGATGTTGGGAGCAGTTTCACCATATTTCTACTGTTGAACACTAGAACAGACTAGTTCACAGAAAAGGTAGACTCTCCTTCACTGGAGAATTTTAAGGCGAAGTTGGATAGTCACCAGTTGAGGATGCTTCAGCTGTGAATTCGTGTTAGACTGGATTATTTTCTATGTTTCTTCCAGTTCTACGAGTCCTTTGTTCTTATGGGTTCTGAGAGTTGTAGTCCCCCTCAAAAAAAGAGGAACTTATCCAAGGAACATGTGTAGACTGTGGATCTCAAATGTACAGAAGGAGTATTTCCACCTTCAAAAATAAAATCCTCATGGAGACCTGCTCTGTGTATTTTTCATGAGGATGAGGTGGGGGTGGGGGTAATGCATTTGGCACAAAGTGTATAGCTCCTTCTCAATCCATCCGCAAGTGATAATGCTTTTGGCCTTCCCTTCATCGGTTCTCTGGAACTGTCAGGCTGCCTTGCTTTTTGAATCCTCCACTCTGCACAGTCCACCTTTTGCATGACCAAGGTGGTTCCTTAACATTCTGACGCTTGGTTATGTCCTTTTTAATTTGCTGTCCTGTTCTTGCAGAACATCTTCCTTCTAATGCCAGTGATAGCGAAAGTAGCTACAGTAAGTTACAGCTTTCGTTTGGGTCTCTCTTTTATGTTGCCTTGCCTGTGACAGTTTTCTTTCTTTGCTTTCCTTTGTTTCTCTTGGCTTTCCAAATGTTCAAAATATCTATAATATATTATGATGGGAGCAAATGGCTTGATGGATATAACTGCATATAACTGAAAATGGACACTCACACAAAATGCAGCTCTAAAAACAGATGGGGTATCTTTTGGCATGATCTTTCTGAACATTCAGGCATGAATACTGTTTGTTAGTCCCAACTAGGGTAAGCCTATTGGTTTAATGATGTGTCCTCATATATGTAAATTCCATTGATTTAATGATTCTAACATGGGTTGGGACTGGCAATAGGATTCAGGCCTTAGTTTTCTCTCTCAATAAATCTGCAGCTATTCGGCAACCAGTTGCAACCCAGTGTGTCCTACAACCCCCCTACCCCCATAATGACACCCCTGGTGGGATGCCATTGTTCTGCATTCCCAGACCTGCACTGTCCCCTCACATTGCCTGATGAAGGAGGTGGGCAACTTCCGGAAGACAGGGAATTTCATGCACCTACCCCAGGGTTTAAAAGAGGCCACTGGTCCTTTGTAACATCTGCACTTCCAACAGTTCCCCACTTCCAACAACTTGACCAGTGGCCAGGGCTTCTGAGCATTAAAGTCCATAACATTTAGAGGAGCTGAGTCTGAGAACCATTGCTTGAGGGCACAACAAGCAACAGCACTGCATTTTGCCTTCTGTCAAACTGTCTTAGGTCCAGCTTGACCTCCTTTTTGCTCAAAAAGCCCTTCCAACAACAGAAACAACAACAACAAAAAGTTCCAAAAGAAAACAAAAAGCCCATCCCTCAGTCCAAATGAGCTCAAGAAGATGAGACAGAACTGTGCCCTGAACCCCAAGCAAGGGGGACCAGTTTAAGTTTTCTAAAAGGGGGAAGGTCAGGGGTACCAGAATGTAAGGGCTGCTCTGTGAGGTGTATGTAACCCACAGGTCACCCCATGCCCACCTCTGGCCTATGATCAGTTAGATATCAGACCTTGCTTCTGGGAAGCATACAAGGAATTGGCTTTTACAGGTGGGCAAGTGGGAGCATAGGAAAATGACTTGTAACTAGTCAGAAAATGTCTCTTTCTATCTCATATGAGGACACCACCCACTTTGATAAATGGGAGTTATAGGAATTACATTTTATGGCTGCCCCTTTAGCTCCTGAGATTTGTCTAAAGGGGTCCAATGATTTGTCTAAATTTGACAGGACACAGTGGCTAGGGTTTTTATTAATGTCCTCCTACCTTTCCCCTCAGAATCTGAGTACTGTCCCACCATCTGATATCTACTCAGAGGTTCAGAACTGGCTTTTTCAGGTGGGTGGGTGGGCTTAGAGGAAGGTGACTTACAGCTAGGAGTTCATCACATTAGGGAGATCCTGAAGAAAAACGGGATTTAAACTAGATTTAAAATTTTAAAACCCGCAAATGTGGGATGTTTATCAGATGACTTCACTGTTAAAGTGAAACAATGTGAAGTTAAACTGAACATAAAGCAGGAAAAAAAAGCAGTTTTTTACTTTCGGAACTTCCCAAAAGTAAAAAGCTGCCGTTTTTCTCTGCTTTACATTCAGTTTAACTTTGTGTTATTTCACTTTGGGGGACATTTCATGTGATAAACTTCCAGCATTTGTGGATTTTTTAAAAATCTAAATCTCTTTTAAATCCCATTTTCCTTTGGAATCTCCCTAGTATGATAAACTCCCTAGTGAGAACATGTGTCTTTCTATCCCACAACAGATTATCACAGTCTCAAAGAGAGCTCTTTCCCAAGCCAGAGATATCAAGAAGGGTTGTAGGCTTCCAGTTGTACATCTCCTATTCATTTCAAATGCTCCCTATATTTGGGGAAAGGTTACAGCATTTTGGATAATTCCTCTACAGTTTAGTGTGTGCACAGTATATATATATGTGTGTGTGTGTCTTTAAGTCACCTGTTGACTTATGGTGACTCCGTTAATTTTATAGGGCTTTTGGAGACAAGGATTACTCAGAGGTAGCTTTTCATTGCCTTCCTCTGAAATACAGCCTGCAGCTCCTGGTATTGCTTGGCAGTTCCCACCCAAGTATTAACCTTGTTTAGTTTCCAATATCAGACAGGATCTGATCTTATTTACTTACTTAAATATTTGTATCCAATATGGGATTTCAGAGTGGTATACAGATAAAACAACAAACGATTCAAAACAATTCCAGATTAAAACAATAAAATAAGTTAAACTGAATAAAAACATATTAAATATGACAAGTTGAAACAGCTTAGAATATTATGACAATTAACAACCATGTACATGTACATATAAACTAAGCCTTAAAGGCTTTAATAAAAATGCTATGCCTTGAGTGGACACCAGAAAGAAACCAATTTTGACACTAATTATATCCCCAAAGGGAGGGCATTCAATAATTGAGATGCCACAATTGAGAAAACCTTCTCCTATGTCCTCCCATGCCATATTTTCCTCCACTGGTTGGACACAGAATAGAGCCCCTCCTTCAGAGCTCAGTCCTCAGGGATAGAGGGAAAGATGTCCCTTCAAGTATCAAGATTGCAACCCCAAGATGAAAATCTGGTGTGGATTCACTTGGAAGTCAACAATCATCCTTATTTACAGGATAGAATGTTAGCAATACAATCCAAGATTGGTTACTCTTCTGCATCAAGAGGGCATTCAAAATAAATGGGAGTTCTCCAACTTCACTACAGATATGTTCAGAAAGGCTAAATAAGAAAAAAATTTTACCAACCTTAAATTCTCAATTCTCTCCTGCTCTTTGCTGAAGCTTCTCAAGCCATTTGTGGAATATAGATATGCGTGAGCATGTGTGCACACACTGACTGTGGAGCACTAGTCCCTTCTGGTGCCAAAGTAACCATGGACTTTAGTCCTTATGGTTATGGGCTTTTGATACCCTCTAGTAATTGTCCTAACAATTATAAACTTGACTTTTTTTTTTCAGCTAACAAGATATTTGTGACAGATTTCACTAACACCATTTCAGCTGATGTTAATTTCCTGGCAAGCAGTGGCCAGAGGCAGGAGAAAAATGCAAAACCTTCAAGGCATCTTCCTTTTTGACCCAAATGCCCTATATATTGATCTGGCTTCAGGCTTGCAGAAACTGTTGGTCTTCTAGTCCTCTGGCCTGAATCTCCTACTGCACCAGCAGACCTCCTTGTAGCGCACCTATTGCCAGATGACAGCCATTTCACAAAGAAAAGCTTTCTGTGGACAAGATCCTGCATTGGACAACATAGCTATGATGATGAAGCTCTATCGACTTATCTCTGTCTCTCAATGCTACCCCCAAAAAATTACCTTTTAAGCAGTGCAGGACCCTCCCCACAAGAGAAGGATTTCTTAGGTGCTGGAGAGTGGAGCACTGTGTGATGACACCTCCAGCCCTCTTCCAGTGGCAAGATACTTTGCAGCAAGCAACTGCAATAGAATCCTGCAAGGGTCCCTGCCATTACTGTACATCCATCTTACGTTGTCATAAAGATTGAACAGGATACCAGGCAAAATGTATGGAACTCTTTCAGGGCTCATGTAGACTAGACAAAAGCCCTGAGATTTAGCCAGCTTCATTACTGTATTGTTTGGGGCAGGGAGATTTATGTTCCAGACGATATTCCTCCCATCCCAGTCTTATGAAAGTGTTTTGGCAGGTCCATCCACAGCTTTTTGAATCCAGGACAGGAGATGGTTCTTTTGAATCATTTGGAAGATTTAATAGCAGCAAGCAGCAATAGCAGCTTCATTTATATACCGCTTCATACTGAACTAAGCAGTCTCTAAGCAGTTTACAACTGTAAGCTAATTGCCCCTAACAAGCTGGGTATTCATTTTAGCGACCTTGGAAGGATGCAAGCCTGAGTCGAGCTTGAACCCTGGCTCGTACTGAACTTGCAACCTTATGGTTTTGAGTGAATGGCTGTGGTACAGGCACTTAACTACTGCACCACCACAGCTCTTTAAAGACAACCTGGTGTAAATTCTGCATCTGGCTTCTTTTTCTTGGTTCATCCCATATTCCTGGTAGTGTCCTACTGATGACAACATAGATGGGGGATGTCTTTTCTCTCCTTCCCTTAATATGCATCCATGGAGGGGAGAAAACTCCACCTATACAATCAAAACAACAAAGCAGTTTGAGACACAACTGAAAGGTGGGGAGGAAACAACAAGTTAGACACTCCTGGCACAGAAGCATCCAGCATTTACTGGTGCTTTTGGTCATTCAGGATGAGCTCTGATTAGTTGAGGGTCAAGGATGGATTATGGCCCTCCAGATTTTTTGGACCTAGAACTTTCATCTGCTATTCCAAGAAAAGGCCAGTGATTAGGAAGTGTGGAAGCTGTAAGCCAAAACACCCAGGCCCATTCACACTACACAACTAGAGCATTATGATTCAGCTTTAGCTGCCATGGCTCCATCCTGTTGAATTCTGGGTTTATAGTTTGGGGAGCCACTAGATCTCTGGCTGAAACTTCTAAATGTTCCTCCCTAAACTGCAAAAGAATACTTTCCAATATGGATGTACAGATTGTGTCTCCCTTATCCAAAATGCATTTGACCAGAAGTATTGTGGATTTATTTATTTATTTATTTTGGAATATTTGCATATATACACAATGAGATGGGATCCAATTTAAACATGAAATCCATTTAAGTTTCATATACACTTTATACACTTATAGCCTTATACAGTTTTATACTTGACATTTTGCATTATTTGCACAACAATCAAAATTTTGTGTACACTGAACCATCAGAAAGCAAAAGTGTCACTGTCTCAGCCACCCATGTGGACAAATTTGGATTTGCGAGTACAGTGGTACCCCGGGATACGAATTACCCAGCTTACGAATTTTTCGGGATACGAAAAAATCCCATAGGGATTTATTGTTTCGGCTTACGAAGGTTTTTTCGGGTTACGAAAAAACCTCGGCGCTATGCCGCCACCGGAGGGCAGCAGAGAGCTATTTTTTTCCATTAGCGCCTATGGCAATTCAGGTTACGAAGGTTTTTCGGGTTACAAAATTAGCCGCGGAACGAATTAATTTCGTAACCCGAGGTACCACTGTATTTCAGAATTCTGGATAAGAGATACTCAACCTGTATCACATTCTAAATGGCTGGATTGTTAGTTTTAATGGGCTGTGACAAGTAACATCTTCCCATTACATTTCCAAACACACAGGCCTGAATGTACACAATTCCTTAATTAAACTTTTCAATTATATCTTTTAATCAAATAGCTTTCAATTAAACCCTTGTTAATGTGCAATTAACATCACTTCCACATTCATTTGTGTGTTGATTTGCCTAATTGCTCAATTGGTTAGCATTGCCCCAATTAAAACAGGCAAAGTGAATCAAGGAGGGATATACATGCGTATACACACATGTATGGGATGTGGTATTTAAAAACACACACACAGCTGATTGTAGGAAAAGCAGAGCTGCTAGAAAGTCTGTCTTCCCATGACATGCAGTCTGATCCTTTTAATTAGAAATCCCTGGAACTGAATTTGGGATTTTCTACATTGCGGTGGCTGGGTTGTACGACTGATCTATGGCTAGTCTGGTGGAACAAAAACAGTATTAGACAAGAAAATAGCTGCCGAGTCAAGGAAAACAGCTGGAAGGCTGCTCCCTCTCCAGTATCTAATCCTAAAGCTATCTGCCAAAGAGTTCAGCTACTGGTACTTTGCCTAATGGTAGAGCTGGCCTTGCTTCTAGCATAGTGCTTTAGAAGCTTAAAATGAGCTTTACACAAATTCTTTAACTAGGGATGCCAAGGTTGGAAATATTAGCACTGAAGGGATATGTACTACTAATCTGTGGTGGCGCTGTCTCAAAAGAAAAACAAACTCCACCTCCAGATACTATGAAGATCTTTGTGACTAGCTGGAACTACCTGGTGCTGAATTGGACCATTGGTGCTTTGTGCTTGGCCATTAGCTCCAAGGGATTGAAAGGAAGAGTTGTGACAAGGATTCTGTTTCTGCCTCTTGCAATCAGATTATTCAAGCGATGGAGTGGAAACAACATCCAGCTACTTCCCAAGTAACAAGGGAACACCTCCTCCCCCATCTATCGCAATGGCTGCTGCCTAGTAAGGAAGGATTGGGACCAGTTCAGTGCTTTGCACTATATCTATGTTGCTTACTCATATGTAAGGACCATACAGAATTCTGGGCATAATTCTTATCCAATTTCCTCCTTGAGGGAAGCAATGGGGGGTTTTCACAACTGTCTTCTCATTGCGACAAAGTCTTCAGAAACTGCAGTTTGTAAAGATTATTTGCAGTTTGAAACATATTCTGTGAAAAATTCACTCATGGCTGATTTCCACACAAAACAGCATTTTCTGTGCAGGAAATGGCATTTTTCATGCAGGAAATAATATTTTTTTTCTGAAGAAATGTTACTTTTCTCTTCTGTGCAGAAAATTACTGTTTTCTGCAAAAAAAACAACCATTTTCAAATTTGGTTGTGATTGTAATAAGTGCTTTAAATCATTTCTTACTTATGGCAACACCAAGGCAAACCTGTCATGGGGTTTTCTTGGCAAAATTTATTCAAAGTAGGTTTGCCCTTGCCTTCCTCTGAGGCTGAGAGAGAGTGACTTGAACAAGGCCACCCAGTGGCTTTCCATGGCTGAGCAGGGATTCAAATTCTGGTCTTCAGAGTCATAGTCCAATACTGATGCAACTATACCACGCTGGCTGTCTATGTGCAAATTTACTGTGGAATCAGTTTCTCATCCATCTAGGATTCTTCTCATCAGGGTTTCTCAACATTGAAAAAGATGTTTTTCAACCATTTTATAATATTTTCAAATATTCTTCGCATTCTTTCCTATACAAAGGATGCTCTTTCGGTGAAGATCATACACAAAAGCTCCTAATCCAGCTTCAAATCCCATGCTGTTGAGGACTTTCAGCAGAGATCTAGGTCCTTGCCAATGGTCTAGAAGATCTAACTGTGTGTCAAAGCACTCTTGACATAATGCCATAAAGTGTGCACCTCAAATATGCATGAGCTCTTTTGCATCCTTTTTGCTTGCTGGTCCTGTTCATGCAGTGCTGACCTTTAATGTTTCTTTTCTTTTAAGCTATGGAATTTCAAGAAGTACCTATCTTATAGGTACAACCAAACAATAAGTGAATTATTAATTTCTGCCTTATTCCTCTTGGCTCAAGCACTGGTAATTCACAGGGACATTTCATTGGCACAGCTGAATAGTTATGAGAGAGTCTAACTTGGCATTTTAAACTGGTGAAGAATTCTTGGAAAAATTATTTTTTGAATGTCTTGGGATTTGAGCATGATCAAAGAGCGTAAACTGATTTACTTGGGAGATCTGGGAAGGAGTTCTGTTTTTCAGATTTGATTTGTCCTGTTTTCTCTTCTCTTTGCAGGAGGGCAAGAGGATTTCATTCTCTCCTATGAACCTGTAACAAGGCAGGAAAGTAAGCAAACTTTGATTGCCTAATAACTTGGTCTAATCAGAGCAGGGGAAGTCAACTTGTGTAGTGCAAGGGTGAACAAATGTTGGGAGACATTGGATGTCTAATGGAGCTTGAAGAACTGCCTTCTCCTCCAAAAAGGTTGAAAATGGCCCCCAAACACCCCCAAAAGGGCATGGGAGCATTTTTTTGCCATGTTTGTGCCCCTTTGGGGGTTATTTAGGATCCAGGAGAGGCTTCTTTTTTACCAACATGACACTGAAAAGTCTAACATTGAGTTGATTTATGCAGTCAACTCCCACTTTGCTTTGAGAACGGAACTATCCAACTACCAAACAGTATGGCTGAAAAGTTAATTTTCCTTTGGAAAAAGAAATCTAAGAACATAAGACCTCTGCTGGATCAGACCAAAGGTCTATCTAGGCCAGAATTATATTTGTGCAATAGTCTGCCAAATGAGTAGCCCACCATCAGAGCATAACAACACCTTTCATCTGTGACAGATATAACATGTGTCACAGAAGCTGGGACCTGAGAACCATTCACACTAAACAGCTATAGCACTATTATTCCACTTTAACTGCCATGGTTCCATTCTATGGAATCCTGGGGTTTGTAGTTTGGGGAAGCTGAGAATTCCAAATGCCACTTCAGACACAGCAGATCCCAGATTCCATGGGACTGAATCATGGCAGTTACAGTGGATTCATAGCTTTATAATTCTGTAGTGTGAATGGGCCCAGATCATGCCATTACTCTCAAAATGGATGTAATCTGAGCCATTTCTACTGAATGCTAAATTTGGTTTTGCTTAAAAGTTACACACACACACACACACCCCCTTCCTCATGATCAAGAGGTTTCTTTTCTTTCTGCATTTCAGTTAATTACACCAGACCGGTTATTATCCTTGGTTCAATGAAAGATCGGATCAATGATGATTTGATATCTGAATTCCCCGACAAATTTGGCTCCTGTGTACCACGTAAGTATTGCATTTTTGGAGCCATCTTTCTTATTGTTGTTATTCTCTCACAATTTGCTGTAGTATGCTTTTAACACATGTTACTACCTTTACCAAGAAGCTTTTAAAAACTAGCATCCCTTTCTAAAATATAATTTCATGCCAATGTATTTTCTGGACTATAGCTCAAAGCCACAGTGTATGTGATACCTCCCAAGTTTATTTCATCTTCAGCAAGAGAGGATAAATGTGTAAAGGCTAGAGACCAACATTCATCCCAAACCCCCCAAACGCTGCACAGAGAGAGAGAGAGAAATGGCCAAAATGAGTCCATTTTTCCCCGCAGTCCTTCTCAAATAGTGCAGAAAAGTGGGACCCAGAGATCACATGCAGCCCACAGGACACAGTTTGCTCAAACCTGATTAACAGGTAGGTCTGAAATCTCAGAGAGCTGCTGCTAATCAGGACAGGTTCTCTCTGAACTGGGAACCCTCTGATAGCTTTTCACATTACACAACTGAAGCAGTTTGAAATCTCTTTAGCTACCATGGTTACATCTTATAGAATCATGGGATTCATAGTTTAGGGAAAGACAATCAGACAGAGAGATTTGGTGCCTCACCAGATTGCAAGCCCATGGATTCCATAAAATACAGCCAGGGCAGCTTGAAATGGAATCATATTTGTCTGTATGGGCCAAATATGACAGCCTCTCCCAAAATCTGGTTCTGATGTGAGTAGACCAGATGATGGCTGGCCTATTCAACACCAGAACCAGGCTTTACCCCCTTATCATAGTCTCAAAGGTGCTACAAGATCTTTTAAAATACTGATTTTACAGACTAGCATGGCTATATCTTTTAATTCTGCCACTATGGGTTTTTTTAAGTCCCTGTTTGCATGAATCTTCCTGGAAGATGCAGAGCCCTCCATTCTGAAGCCAGGTGGCTGTTTGAAAAGCATCCTGTTGAGCCACTTGGCATGTCCGCCACTGCTGCCAGTCACTTGCTCTAAGGACAGAATGAGTCGCTGGTCACATAGCTGGGCAACATTGCTGCAGATGGAGTAAAATTGTTTTTAGTGACATTTGGTGTACATAAATCAACTAGTAGGAGCAGAGCTGGGGGAAATTACTACTTTCTACAATACTACAACTGTCAACTTCCCCAGACAGCCCAATGCAGGCTGGAAGATTCTGAGAGTTGTAGACTTAAAAGTAACTTTTTCAAGCTCAGAGAAGGAAGAGGAAGACAAGAAAGAGAACGACTTGGACTATTTTCCATATTCATTACTTCTTTTTCAGTCTCTGTATTAGTTAAGAAAGGGAAGAAGACTGTAAAGAGGAAAGCAAGGATGTGGCGATTTCTTTGGATGTATCCACACTGCAGAATTAAAGCAGTTTAACACCACTTTAACTGACACAACTCTATCCTACAAAATCTTGGGATTTGTAGTTTGGTGAGGTATTCAGCCTGGTCTGTCAGAGACCTCTGGTGCCTTACTAGATCACAAATCCCAGGATACTATAGGACAGAATCATGGCAGTTAAAGTGGTGCCAAACTGCTTTAATTTTTCAGTGTGGGTGCACCCTTTGTGTGTGGCTTAGTTGTGTTTTTGTGTTGGTACACTTAAAAGAGACCTTTTCTCTCCTTCCTTTTTTGATGCCCGAAGATACAACTCGGCCCAAGCGTGACTATGAAGTGGATGGGAGAGACTACCATTTTGTTATCTCCAGAGAACAAATGGAAAAGGACATCCAAGAGCACAAATTCATAGAGGCTGGACAGTATAATGATAATCTGTATGGAACAAGCATTCAGTCAGTGAGATTTGTTGCAGAAAGGGTAAGTTAGCCAAGTGATATTAATGACAAGGTTGTAATATTGCAGTGAATTGTACTAAGTTGCATTTTATACTTGGGTAGTTGTTGTTATTTTTCAGTGTAAACTCAAATCCTTAGAAAAAGCACATGGTGTTCTCCTGAAACTATTTCCGTCTGTGATAGAAGTACTGGATTGTATATTTGAAACAGAGGCCCATGTTGGTTCTTGAATTGTGGAGCAGAGAAACCTTTCTCAATTGTAATGGTATCTCTTCAGTGTTAATGGTGGCTGCACTGCATCTGTACCTGATTGTATGAGAACTATTCAGTAGGGATGGAAAGAATATTCAAATATATTTTTAAAAGAATGGTCGAAAGGCATGGTTTTTCAGAACTGAGAAACCCTGATAAGAAGAACCCTAAACTGATGGGAATCTTTGCAGTTTAGGACTTGTTCTGCACAAAATTTGCATGTGGTAGTTGTGCACAGAAAACAGCATTTTCTGTGCAGGAAATTGCCTTTTCTTTGCAGAAAGTACTATTTCTGCATGGAAATATTATTTTCTGCTCAGAAAAAAAAGCAATTTTCTGCACAGAAAATGCTGTGATTGGGAATATTTCATGCAAAATTTGGTAGATTTGTACTGAAAGCTGTTGTTTTCTCTGTACAGAAAATATTTCCAAATCTCTGCTTTCAGCCAAATAGTGGTTCCCATCCTAAAACAACTGAAGCCCTGTTTAGACATTCAAAATCTCAGTTTTGCATACATTTTTGTATATGCCATTTCAAGGGAACATTTTTTTTAAGGCACACCTCTGCAAATGCATGCATTTTTGCATACTTTGTTGAGGGGCAGGAAGAGCAAACTGTGACACAAACTTGGGGGGGGGGAACTAAATTTCAGCATCTAAGTGCATTCCAGATCATGTTCCATTTTAGGAAGGGCATATTTAATAAAAGTGCACATTTGCAAAGCAAATTTCTTGCTCAGGCCAATTTATAGCAGGAATCTGAGGAAGCGATTACAAGAAATATTATGGAGGCAGAGATCGGCAGGCATCCTGAAGATTAGACTAAAGCTGACAAGTGTATTGTACCCAAGTCAAATCCAGAAAATATGTCCTGGAGAAGTCACATTAACATGAGCAGGGCCTTGTGCAAGAACATTTCTTTATTTATTATTAATTTTATTTATTTCACTTATAGGCCTCCTTTCTCCCGGAATGGAACCCAAGGTGGCTTCCAGACTTAGTATATTAAAAACATTTACAATGAAATTTAAAAACAGTTAAAATCACCTCATAAACCATATTAAGCATGGTAATGTACTCACATAGCACTGGTTCATTGCGCATGTATAGAGCAGAGCTTTTTTAAAAAAATTATAGACTGCAACTTCCAGAAGCCTTAGCCAGCACTAGCACAGGGGATTCTGGGAGCTGTAATCCCAAAACGTTATAATGCCAAGTTGTGGCATAAAGAACATTCAGAGAAATCATGTCCTTGGTCTGTTAGCTTTGATTATCAACTGCTACATCTGAAAAGTCTGAATTGCAATAAACTTTCCAAGAATAAACCCATCGCCATCTGCTTTCATCAGGGCAAACACTGTATACTCGATGTATCAGGAAATGCCATTAAGCGACTACAAGCTGCCCAGCTCTACCCCATTGCTATCTTCATTAAGCCTAAATCGTGGGAGCCATTGCTGTGAGTACTACCTATTTCAGTTTGCTTTTTGGCCATTCTATAAGAGTTATAAATATAAGAATATTTGAGTGTTTTGTGTGTGTGATGTAGGGCTCTTACTTACATATTTTTAACTTTGGCATCAGTGATGCTATGCAAATATAGGAGAATATTGGAGAAAAGGTGAGATATAAACAAATAAAATAATAAAGAAGTAATAATAAAGTAGAAGGAAGTAAGGAAAGAGGAAGACCACAATGCAATTGGGTGGACTGAATCAAAGAAACCACAGCCCTGATTCTGCAAGACCTCAGCAGGGCAATTGATGACCAGGGCATGGGTCTCTCATGCATAGGATTGTCATAAGCTGATGTGCTCAGACTTTTGGTAATAAAACCCCATAAAGCCACAAGAGAATATTCAAGTTCCCATACCCTCTGGTTGTCACAATTTCCCCGGGTTCGGTCTCCTTCTTTCTCTTTCCCCCCTTTGTCCTCAGCTTACTTCAGTTGCTGCAGACTGAGTTCAGAGTGCAAAAGTAGTTTGCACTGCATTAATTCACCAGGGGAAAAGGAGAGGAAAGAGCAGACTCTTGCATTTCCCAATAGGCTTAGGCAAAAGCAAACACTGCAGTCTCCCCTAGCTTTTGTATTCTTATTCATTAATAACTTTTACCATCTTAACCACCTTTGATGCTGCTTAGCCATGCATATCCCACTTTTCATCCATGAAATGTTGGGGGGGGGGTATGGGTTTGTTGCTAAAACAGAAGTACATATAACAGTCTTTCTGCTGCTTTCTCCTTCTGTCGTACATAAACACATTCCATAGGCATGCCATTCAGTCAGCAGGCAGATCTTCTCTCTAAGAGCCAGGTCAGCTGTAGCAAATGTGTGCTGTCACGTACTTCATAGCCAATTCTTTATGCATCATCATGCACATAATTTTCTCCATGCATCACACGTGGCTTACTCTTTAGAGTCCGTTTCCGCATGCTTCTCTGATTTAATCCAGGGCTTTAGATTGGGGGTAGTGTGACAGGCTTGCTTGTCTACATTCCATGGTTGATTTTCTAAAATTAACCTGAGCCTGGAAGGGAAATCATATCTCTCAGCCCAGAAGTCCTTCTGTGTACTCATCTCAGATGCACAGAACCAGATGGCGGTTATTCACACTGGGGAAGGGAAAGCACTCTGTATATGCTCAAGGACAAGACATGGAAATATTATATTTTGAGGACTTCAGTTTCCAGAATATTATTTTTAATGTCCCAGCACTGAACATTGCATTGAAAATAGGATTTAGATTATTGTACTCAGAAACTCTAAAGCCCTGGTGGCGCAGTGGTTAAATGCCTGTACTGTAGCCATTCACTCAAAACCACAAGGTTGCGAGTTCAAGACCAGCAAAAGGGCCCAAGCTCGACTCAGGCTTGCATCCTTCCGAGGTCGCTAAAATGAGTACCCAGACTGTTGGGGGCAAATTAGCTTACTTGCTAATTAGCTTACTTGCTGTTCACCACTATGATCTTTGGAATAGCGGTATATAAATAAAACATATTATTATTATTATTATTAAAGCAAATTAAGCCCTGGCAAAAAGAACTTCGGAAAAAAGTCTTTCTTCTATTTTGACTGTGTAGTGAAAAGAGTCAGGATGGAAACAACCAGCCCTGTTTTGTATCATTAAAGGGTTTACTATATATTCTCGTGTATTGGTCAACCTCATGTATAAATCATGTCTGAATTTGCTATTACCCATGGATAAGTGGAGAGTAAAACTTAAGGGCATGTAACAAAGGATGTAAAGGATGAAGCAAATTCCAGTTTTTAAATTTAAATTGATAGTTTTGCAGCACTTATCACAGAAGGAAATTATGGGCCCAAACAGACTGGCCAAAATAAAGCTGCTTTGGGTCTCTTTGGAGGTATGCTGTTTCAATGACACATGCATCTTAAGAGGCCAGAAGCGGCACTCCAGTCCTTAGGACTGGAGCATGGCTTTGGCACAGCTTCTGGCCTCTTAGGACACATGCATCATTTAAACAGCAAACCTCCAAAGTGATCCAAAGCAGCTTTATTTTAGCCTGTCTGTTCAGGCCCTATCATACATAAGTTGCAGCTCACAAGGAGCCAGACAGGGTATGTCTGCTGGGAGGCTGTTAAAAAGGGGGGGGGGGGTCAGTTGTGCACTATGTATGTGTGGAAATTGACCGGATAGGTCATGGTAGAGGACACTAAGGTAGATCAACTGATGCAAAGATGGTGAAGGGATCTGTGTGGGGCTGGCTAGATGCCTAGGAGAATGCTGAGGGTGGGAGATGAGCAGAGGTGTGTGTTTGTGTTTGTGTGAGTGTGTGTATGTTTGTTGGGGTGACAAGCCAAGTTTCAGGTGAATTTGCAAATGGCGTGGAGATAAGAGGAGGCCACAAAACCAGTTAAAATGGGAGGGTGAGAGGATGGTGTTGAAAATTCGCTGAAGAGGATGGCCTGCCCAGCTAAGAGCAGAAGAATAGAGGAAGCTGAGGCCACCGAAAAGACCCTAGAGCCCACCTCTACAAGTCTCAAGTTGGGAGGAGTTTTCTGGGTTGTTTTTGGATGATCTGCTCCCTCCAGTTGCCCAGCCTATAGCAATAGTTCAGGATAGTTTCTCAGGAACTTCCAGGGATCCTGCACTGGGTGTGGTGGTATTGTACTTAAGGTAGAGTATAAATGCACTAAACAAGTAAATAAATATGTAAATAAACCTTGTAATCTCACCCAGATGGAAGCAAATAATAATAATAATAATAATAATAATAATAATAATAATTTTATTTTTATACCGCTTTTCCAGAAGATCAAAGCGGTGTAGACAAAATTTAAAACCAGTTACAAACACATCATAAAATAGATAAAACCAATAACACAATATACAATATACAAATCTAAAACAGTCATTCGAAAGGGTGAGGCAGAAAGTTGATGGGATCAAAGTACACTAGTTCATTTTCCAGAGGGGAAGGCTTGACAGAAGAGGAAAGTTTTTAGCCTCTTTTTAAATGTTTCCAGGGGGGTGATCAGACGGAGCTCCTCGGGGAGACTATTCCAGATTTGTGGGGCCGCTACTGAGAAGGCCCTCTGGGATATAGTAGCATATTTAGATGATGGAATTTCTAGCAAGTTCTTCCCAGTTGTTCTGAGTGTGCGGGGCAGATTATATGGGGAGATGCAGTCCCTCAAGTAACTTGGACCCAAGCCATGTATAGCTCATTATCTCACATGAGAATGAAATAAGTGAACATTTACATCCCTACTAACAGGTTTTATTTCTTTATTTATATTGTTAAAAATATTTCAGTCAGCATTCTCTGTATAAAGATACTGCTTCTTGGATAAATTAAGACAAAATGACAACTTTAAGGAGTCAGATGTTTGCTTCAGGCAACAGATTATGAAAAGCTAGCTGCTTTTGTTTTCTTACTTGATATTTCAAACTGTGCTTCTAGGGAAATGAATAAACGCTTCACAGAGGAGCAAGCCAAGAAAACATATGACAGAGCGATGAAGTTAGAGCAAGAATTTGGAGAGTATTTTACAGGTACGCATCATCTGAGAAAGTTTACCTATTTGTATAAAATGTGGTAGGATATATAATCTGTTTACAATTGCATTCAGGGCACAAATGAACAATTTCAAACCTTCCAAAAGAAAAAGTGAAGGTAAGTGATGGCAGTAACATGAGAGTTGAGGAATAAGCCTTATACTAGGTCAAACCATTTTATCCATTTAGCTCAGTGATGTCTACCCTGGCTACTTGTGGTTCTCCAAGGTTTCAGGCAGAGATCTTTTGGGTCACTGGCTGCCTGATCCTTTATAGATCCCAGAGACTGAATGTGGAACTTTGTTTGCAAAGCATATGGTCTACACTGAGCAATGGTCCAGTCCATAACAGAGCAGATCAGGCTCTGATCTCCCAGCATCAGTGGGAGTAGATCTTTAAGAGCCAAACTACATCCTGTGCTAAGTCCATAATATACACTCTGCACTTCATTTTTTTTTAAAAAAAGTTTTATTGGTGGGTATGAGTATTGGACTAGGATTCTGAGAGATCAGGGTTTAAGTCACCACTTTCTCATGGAAAGCTGCTAGATGATTTGGGGGCAGGATACACTTTCTCAGTCGTAGAGGAAGGGAATGGCAACCCTACCTTAGATCTATCTTGCCATCAGAGTCAATGTGATGCCATACATCAGAGTCAACATGATGGCCTATAACAGCAACAAGACATATTAATGGAATGGATACAGTTCCAATCCTCCCAATCCTGCTTGATATTGTCCTCTCCCACTCTTCCCAATAACCCCCCATATGAGACTGTAAATACAGTCATTTTTACAAGTCGGAGTTCACTTGTTTAAATATGTAAATACATGTGTAGATCAATACAACCAGTGGCATCACTAGGCTTGGTGTTACCTGTTGTGGGTGCCTGGAAAGGGCTGTTGGAGGACAGTGGGCTGCCCCACCTTCCTGCTACCTTGCTCACCTGCCCCCTTTCTGGCCACCCAGCTGCCCAGCACCTGGCCAGACTCAGAAAGGGCCACAGGGCAGGGGAGGCAGCAGCCTACCCTGCCCTCCCTTCCTTCCTTTCTCCTTCCATCCTTGCTCACTGGTCCACTTGTTGCCCACTCAATTGCCTGGAGGCAGGTGGGCAGCTGGGCAAGTGAGGCAACAGGAGGGGACAAAAGGAACAAATTCATCTCTCCTTCTCCTCACAGAAAGAACCATAGCAATGGAGAAGCCATGTGGGGTGTACGCTAACCTCTCCTCCTCCATTTCCTTGGCTTCCTCCTCAAGGAGAGAGCCAGGGCAGCAGAGAAGCCATGAATGGCTCATACTCACTTCTCCTTCTCTTTTGGCTTCCCCCTAACCAGAGAACCAGGGCAGTGGTGAAGGAGAGTCAGGTACTGGCAGCAGCACTCTACTCACCCATACACACACAGATACACAGCAGGAGGAGGGTCTGACTGAGTGTCACCTGGTGCAGTCTAAACTCTATGGCATCACCCAGTGCAGTCCACACCTCTCGCACCACCTAGTGATGCCACTGAACACAACCAGGACGTGCACTTAGACTAGACCAATCATACAATCAGCAAGGAAAGAGAGTGGGGCATTGGGAGTGTGAATGTAGATGAAGAGCATTTGAGACACTTAGTTACACTGGATCCCAAGAACATAAGTATGGAGGTCCCAGAGACAGATATGGGTGAAAAATCTTCTCCTCCCAAGTCTCTATATGGGCTGTCACTGGATAATTTGGGGTTATTTGTTAGAGCAGGAGTGTGGAACCTTTGATCATCCACATATTTTGAACTCCAGTCAGCATAGCAAATGATAAAAGAGTGTGGGGACTGTGTTGTTTATTGGTGGGAAGGGCTGAACAATTCATCCTTTAGAATCCCCCTTGTCAGTGGCACAGAACTCAATCCCTCATACAGCTGCCTGATTTTTAAGGTAGGTTGGTGGGGGTCAGATCAAGAGATGGAGCACAGTCATGATATTATGACTACATATCTGATGCAAGTTCTTGGCCTTTGGTTTTGTTTTGTTTTTTTCCTTTTTAAAAAAACCGATTTATTTATTTCCTACAGCTATTGTCCAAGGAGAAACCTTAGAAGAAATATATACCCAATGCAAACTTGTAATTGAAGAACAATCTGGGCCTTTCATCTGGATTCCTTCCAAGGAAAAGCTATAAAGTAGCCAATTCACCTCTGATTATCACAGAAGAGTCTTTAGAAGAAAACCTAATCCTATCCTATTTGGAAGCTTTGGGGAGGGGGTGATTTTTTTGGGGGGAGGGGGAGATACTTTTCCGTTTCTTGCAGTCAATGTGAATTTTTTCTGAATGTACAACACAAAGTGTTTGAAGCCATGAAGGACATTGATTTGGTCATAAAAGATAGAGAAAGGAAAGGAAAGAAGAAAAACTTAAACAAACAAAAAAGACTTCTGCCATATGAAACAAATGAACAAACTGTTATCGTGCGCTTGCTGCACCACTCGGTAAGGACAGGTGTTCGACGTGGAGGCTCGCTATCCAAGAGAGCAGATCTGCGTCCTCATCCATATTCTTGGCTCAGCTCAATGTGTTTGTTGATTGCTTTAAAGAAGAAGTTTCCCCCTTGATCTTGCAAAGAGCATCACTCTGGAGTTCCAGTTGGTAAGATGGGAATTGTATGCGGGCATAGAGGCGACTTGTACTGAACAGATGCTGTGGAATGACAAACAGAGTGCTGCCACACCACGCAGGATAGTATCCTACAGAACCTGATCCATCTTCCACTGAACTCTGCAGAGACTGTGAATGCTTTTTCTCCTTTTCCTCTGGATGTTGGATCAGGTGCTGAGTTTAACCATAGCACATCTGTATTTGGTACACCTTGACTTTCGTATAACTATGCACATTCCTTTCTCTCTCTTTTTTTTTTTTAATTTCCTGAAATTGATCCAGGACATTATTTTTTCCACCACCACCAGCACCACCTCAGAATAGGGATGGAAAAATATTTCAAAAAAATTGGGAGGGGAAAGGTAAAAATTTGGTTTCCTGGCTGTTGGAAAACCCCAACAAGGAAAGGCCTGCATGATGAGAAACTTTGCAGGTTGAGATGTATTCTGCATCAAAGAAAATGACATTTTTGGTCATTCTGTCAAAGTATGTTGCTTTCCGTACAGACAATGTGTGGGGATTTTGTGCAGAATAAATCCCAGACTGTGAATAGTCTTCAAAAAATTGCCATTTTTTGAAGATGTTCTTGCAGCAGGAAGAAAACTGAATAAATCATGAATTTATTCCTGCGAGAACAAATTTGACCAAAATTTCCATCCCTACTTCAGACCCATCTAGTTCTTGTTGAGAACGTGGGTCAATTCAGTTGGATTTGGTGGGAAAGGAAAGCATTTCATCTCAAAACACATTCACATAAAAGCGTGGAAGTTCAGGGTACTTAAACTTGACTGAGAGGGAATATAATTGGGAAAAGCTTTACATTTTATTTTAATTGTCTATATTATCATTTATATAAAGACAGAGGGCACTTAAAGATGGAATAATTTATTAAAGAATCTATATTGATGTATAGGCGCTAATTTCTATAGGTGACAAAATATTTTGTGAGATATTTTGTAAAGATTAATTGAAAGGTGAACTATTTTTCACCCTTGGCTGGCTGTAAAATGCAAAGGGGAACTTCAAAGTTGCACTATCCCATTAGGTTTTTTCCCCCAGTAGATTTCCTAATATTTTTTCTTACGTTTTTGATTTTCTGTTTTAATTTGCCTGATATAGGTATCATAGTTTCCTCCTCCTTCTTTTTTTTTCTTTTAATAGATAAAATTCTGATGTAAGACACTCTTAAAACATACTTTGAACAAAAGAAAATGAATCTGTTATTTAAAATGAATTCCTTCCACCATCACCCAAAATATCAATGGCATGAATGCAATCTCTTGGGGGCAGAAAAAATTAAAATAGTACCATTAACCATTCATTGATGGAGTAATTTCCAGAATGACATATTATTTGCTGAAAAGCCACTGATAATATACTTGTTTCACTATCCATAATGGTTGGTAGTGTTCTAAGAGAGCTTTATCAATAAATTTGGAGAGGTAATCCATGGATGTTCATTTTAGGCTACACTAGAGATCAGGTTTTGGCTGGTATTTTCTGGTTACACATCAGAAATTATGTACCAACAATGTGGGGGATTTGTGTGGATGCCATGTAGAAGCTCTGTTTTCTGAGCACAGAAAACTAGACCTTAGTGTCTTTATGATGTGAGAGTGTACTCTGTACACACAGAGAGACACTGACAGTGTAAACTATATATATATCTACTCAGAACTAAGGCCTCCACTTTACAACCCTTTTTCAGGATCAGTATATATAGTGGCTCAATGTGTGAATATAATTTTAACAAGAAACCTCTTATTTTTTGTCCCGTAAAATCTTGATGAGGCTTGCTATTTAATTTTAGTTTTTCGCTTCTTGGCCTTTTGGCTAAGATCAAGTGTAATTTTAATTTTAATTTTTTTAATATTTATGATAAACTCCAGGGGGGAAAACAACAGTCAGTATTCTATACCAGCTACCTAGTTAAGGATGTTTAAGTGAGTAACCTGTTCTAGTCTGAAACACACACTCCACCAAAAATAGGATGGAAACATAATTCACTCATGCTCCAATTGTTGGCAGAATAGAGCTCCTGCTCCTCATTGCAGCTGATGCCCAGTAAAATAGGTTGAAGGGGGAATTACAGTCAAGGCACTAGTGTCACAAATTTGACTTGAATAGTAATCATGAATATGGAACGGTTACCTAGCTTTTCTGTCGTATCGCAAGACAAAAGAAAGCTGAGAGGCAGTGAGAGAGAAGTAGCTTTCTTCTTGTCTCTCTGCATGCTGTCAAAGCACTTCCATTCTCTTCCCAAGGGAGATGGTCATAAATCATGCCCTTTATTGCACTGGAAAAATCCATTTGGCAAAAGGCATGCTTTTATGATCTTCTTCCTATGGAAGGAGAACATAACTTCTAGGACCGCATGTGAAGAGGCAAAGAGAAAGCCAGTTCTCTCCCTTGGTGCCCCTCAGCTTTCTTTTGTCATGAGAGAAGGCTTTTAGACATCCGTAAATGTTCCATATTTACAGTTGCTACTTAGTCACAAGTATGTCACTTTTACCATAATGGTAGCTCTTTCCTGCAGCCTACCTTACTATGCATCAGCTTCTTGAGGAGAAGGAGGTCCATTCTGCCAGCAATTGGAGCATGAGTGAATGATATTTCCATCAGATTTGAGAGGAGATTGGGCCAAGAGAGGTTACATAGGGGCGGACAGATGGGCCAGGAAAGCACAGGCCACCCAGTACCCAACCTGGGCTGGCTCAGGGATGGGCAGGTGATTCTCACTAGCCACAATGGAGGAGTAAGATAAGGGTTGTATGAGCCATCAGTTCTGCATGGAGTGAGACCTGTGTTAAGGCCCTCTTACCCTAGGATCAGGCTGGATCCACCAGATCTGCATCTGTCTGTTGGGATCTGGCCCAGCCCTAGTGCCAGGCTTTTGGCCTGTAACATCCAAAAAGGACTGTGTGAGACCTGGGGGGGAATGGGCCTTTGGTCCATAAGGACAGCCCCACAGTTAAGTATACTTAACTACATAGCCAATCTAGAATGCTGGCCACTGTTTCTATCTCATGGGGATTTAGTAGTTCATTGCACATTTAAGTTCACTGATTTTTGTTAACTGATATTTCCAAGATTGAAATTTTACTTCAGCATAGACTTCAATAGAAGCCCTACTTCCTTCAATAGAAGGAGAAGTTCTGAATTAGATGTGAAGCTCCAATATATCCTGAAGCACCTAACTGAACTGCTAGATCAGAGCCTGAATATACAGAATTAGTTGAAAATACTGATCAGAAGACGTAGTGGAGCCAGGACTCACATGATCAAGTCCTTGGATTTATTTTTATGACAAGGGACTGTGCCATCTGCCACTATCCATCCTGGACTCTTCATTCCCTATGAACTTCATTACCCACAGTAACTGTAAGAGAAATGGATTTCCTTAGCAATGTTATGAGTCATCCTTCTGTAATCCAAAGTGTCTTGGTCTTGAGAGAGCAAGGTCCATTTACTTTATAAAGGGCCTGCTCCCAATGGACATGAAAACTGCTAGAAATATGGGGAGGGGTTGTTTTACTGACACCAGTGCAGCTATTTGCATTTTTGGACAATCTTTGGGGATGTTGCTAAAGAAACTGTCACAATACACTTCCAGATTTACCACTATACCATCATTGATCAGTAAGCTTTTGGATGTGAAAGTGTGGCAGGACACAGAATTTCTTAGGTCAAGGTTGTCATTAATCTTTTATGTAGCACTTCTCAAAACACAAGGTGCTTTATAGACTCACTTGTCCTCACAGTATCCTCATGAGTTGAGTCCTTAAATGATTCCCATTTTATAAAAGGGAGGGTTGGGGAGAGAAACCAAGAATGTGCACATTTGCTCAAGGCTGCTCAGTGATGAGGGATGTATACTCATGTTTCCTTCATTGTATGACTTCTTATTCACTGGGCAAATGCCAGTTTGAAATTGTTAAACCTTCCTTAACAATTTAAGATGAATCCAGGAAAGGCTTTCTGCTCTTGGCACTGTTTTGCCTCAGTCGGTCCAGTTAGCTGCAGATCTTGCAAAAAAACAGACAAGTGAATAATGAAAATATTTTCCAAACCAAAAGGGCTAGAAACTTTTTTTCCTTTTAAACAAGCAGAAAAAGTCACTGTTCAAAAAGTTACATCTGGGGATCACTCTGCAGAGACCCACAGGAAAAAGCCCAGATAACTTGGGAAGTATTGTTCATTTTTATGTCAGCAAAAACATCATCTCAGGTCTCAAGCTGTGCACACCTCTCCAAGGGCCTGACGCAAAATCGTTCCATTTGCGATTCAGTTCTGTTTTTCAACATCCTCCAGCATCAGCTTTTCTATTTTGGTTTTTTTGTTTGTTTGTTTGTTTTTTTGTCCTGTTAAGCATGCAACCTTTTTACGAGAGCTATCCTACTGGTTAAATGTTCTGTTCCTTCACATGCTGCGTTTTCCAGTTTGGCAGTACCACTGTGACTGAGTACAATCAAGTTTTCCACCAGTCCTGGGTTACTGTAGCAACATATATTTTTTTCTCTTCCCCTGTGTACATGGAGCTATTTTGTGCTTCCAGCTTAGAGTTGCCATTGCACTTTTTTAAAGCATAAAAAAAGACAAAGAAAGTTTGGGGTTTGGGTTAGGGAGGGTGAAAGACCACATATTTTGATGAGAGAGTAAAATAATAAAAACACAAGAAGCAGCACAAGATGTCGTGTTCTCCTTAAGATCTATGTGTTCATTGCTTTCATGTCTGGATGTCTATGTGTTTTGTGTTTCCTGGTGAAAGGGTCCCCATACAGTAGCCTTGTATTTCAATAGTATTCCATCAGTATCACCAGCCCAAAGAAAGACCACCGTGTTGAGAGGTTGAGAATTTTGGCTATTCACAGAGAAGAAAACATGCTAAATAGTGGTGTGTAGTAGAGCCAAGACTCACAGAGTCAAAATGCCAGGACTCTTTCATCAGTAGAGATGATCATTTATTCCACCCTTGACTTCCCTGTTCTCTCTAAGTTTAGATGCCATTCTCACTATAGCTCAAGGAGAAATGACTTTCTCCAACAATATATTAGCCTGAATATGTTGGTTGAGATCCAGCATGGGGTGCATCCAGACTAATTCAAAGGTCCCAGATTTTGTTCTTGTTCTTTTCAGCTTCCTATCAGATTAAAAGAAATTGGCCTTGATTGCTAGCACAGGTTGAGTCTATCTCATCCAAAATGCTTGGGACCAGAGATGTTTGGGATTTCAGGGTTTTGTTTTGTTTTTAAGATTTTGGAATACTTGAATTTGCATAGACATACATAATGGGAGATGGGACCCAAGACAAAACACAAAAATCATTTATTTGTCATATACACCTTTATACACATAGCCGGAAGTTAATTTTATACAATATTTTAAATAATTTTTGTGCATGAAACAAAGTTTGTGCACACTGAAACATCAGAAGGCAAAAGTGTCACTATCCCAGCTGACAATGGAAAAAAAAAGTTTTTTGAATATTTCAAATTTTGGAATTCTGGATAAAGGAGATTCAACTTATATTAAAAGTCTCTCATCATACTGGGAGCTGGCAGAAAATATTCTGTGCACGGGTCTCCTAAATGTTTATGGATCTCCAAAATAAAAACAGAAAGAACAGGAACGAAACCTGGGACTTTCTGGTCTTTTTAATCACTCTGGATGTGCCTTTATTTTAACTTAGAATAAAAATGGAAAGAATGACAACATCAGTTTGGATCTACCCATTGTCATTATAACTGCAATGACAGAGTTCCATCATCATAGTTATGACTGATGATGCTCCCCACCCAAAACCTATCTTCACATGCTGGCAATTCCCTGACTGATGCTTTCTGGGGCACTGGAGATCAAAGCATGAGGAAATGGCATCTACAGTGCTCTCCCAGTTATGGGGTGCCTTGAGAATAGATAGCTGGAGAAAACGCTCAGGGTCCTGCCACAACTGCTTGTCCTGAAACATCTCACAACTGGGAGAACACTGCAAAATAATTTCCCAGAGCAGTTATTTCCAGTCACAGAAACACTTAATGCAGTTGTGATGCTTAAAGGCTGCAAAGATAGCTTTGGGGGGCCATACTGTAACATGACTCCCCCACAGTTGTGATAATATCAGCTTAAAGTCCAACTTAAAATGCTATAACTGCTGATCAGAATGCCTGCCCATCATTAGTCACCACTAGATCACACCCACTGAACTCATGTGCTTTACCTATATGATGATCTATCCATTCAGCAATAGATTCTCTTCCCAAGGAAAATGGTCATAAATGTGCTTCTTTTGTCATTCTGAAAAAATCCATTTGACAAAACGCAAACTTTTATTACCATCTCCTTTGAGAAGAAAACAGAAGTGCTACAATGACATTTAGATAGCTACAGAAAGAGTTAGTACTCTCCTGCTCCATTTTGGCTTTCTTTTTTCATGAAGTAAGATTCTAACTAATAATAGGATTCAAGTGATTCTAATGCCAGGTACGTATTAGCAGGTGGCTTTGTCCTGAATGAGTGATTAAGATTCATTTGCTTTACAAAAATCGTAATAGAGCTGAAAATGGATACAACCAGCCTGAGGACAGTGATCAAGACAGTTTCCTGGGATAAAGGGATGGTCAGGAAGAGCACTTACACTTCAAAGGTTTCCTCATTGGGAGCTATGGGTCAGTCAGGTATTATGACCCAGATGGAATGAACCACTTCTGGTTCTCTACAATAGACATTTTTTTTTATGTTAAAGGGTACGGGGAAGCTTTGCAACCTATTTAAAAGGTGCATCATTGCTCCCTGACGCTTTTGGAAGCAGCAATTCACCCTCTTTTTTGTCCAAAAAAAAGTTCTAAATGTCCCAGAGAGTACAAAAACATCTTCAGGCTGCATGGGGACCACACATTGCCCACTCTTGCCTTATTTACTGTCTGCATCCCTAGGAAAGGAAGATAGAAGAGGAGGGAATAGGAGAAAGAAGAGGAAGGGGGATCTAAATGACTCAAGAGTAGAGTTATCACATATCTTCCAACTGTCCTGATTTAGCAGGGACAGTCCCAATTAACCCTCTGATGTCCAACATTTTCAGCTACTTTTAAAATATCCTACTTTCTTTTGCCTCCTCTCACTTCCCTCCTCTGCCCTCAACTTACTTCAGTTGCTGCAAACTAAGTTCCAAGGATACAAAGAGTTTGCACTTAACTCAGCAGAGGGAAAAGGAGAAGAAGAGGTAGAATCTTGCCCTTTCCAGCTGGGTCAGGCAAAAGCAAATTACTGCAGCCTCTCCTTGCTTGTGTGTTCTTCCTTATTAATAACTTTTGTCATCTTGGTTACACTCGGATGTTGCTTGGCCATGCATGTTCCCGGTTTTCATTCATGAAATCCTGGAGAGTAGCATACTTTTTGATTTTTTTAGCCAGAAGCCCTTTATAAGCTGCAAACAAGCACTGAAGCCCCTGCTGACAGTGAGACATATATGAGATTGTTATGAGAAAAAAGGAAGCTTGTGGTGACTGGGCTTGGGATTCTCAAACAACACTGGTGCTAACCATCGCAGCAACTGATGTGTCTCAATTCCCCATGAGAACACATTCTACAAAGTGTTGGAGGAAAGAACAGATAATACTGGGTCCTTAAGGGTGTCAGATCACACCCCGTGGTGCTATTTCTTATGTTCCTCTGGCTCAATTTGTAGCACCGTGGGCATTCCAGAATGATCCTCCCCCCCAAAAAAAAGCTCATGACTTCAGCCTAAATCCAATTGCTCATCTACAGTGAACTCACTGAAGAAATGAGAACTGGAGAAGTCAATACTTACATGAGTTCTATTAATTCAATGGATTTACTTTAGATAGAATAAGCAAATGGTTTTTAGCAAGTGGCCTTCACGCCCACTTCTTCAAACATTGTGCTATGTGTCTGCTGACCTAACAATATTTTTAACTTATTTGCTCCTCTCTCTGTACATATCATTTTACACCCATGGGTCAGTATTGTGTTAGTGGTGTACGGACACCCAAGCCCAGCATACAATTGTGTATGCCTCATGTTGGCCATTGTGGAGGTTAGTATTCTCTTCTTCCAACAACCATAGCCTCCTCACTCTAGCCTTTACAAACCCCCCCATGGCCATTAAGTGACTGGTGGAGAGTGAGGCTGGTGGCTATATCCCCATAGCAAGATGCAAAAGATGCCATCATCTGCTGGGATCTTCAGAGGACCTTGATGAATGATGTCATTGGTTTACTTCTGGATGTAGGAACATAGCCAGATGCTTCTCTGATCCCTGCTCCACTCTTCACCAGACACTGAATGGCTCTATGGTAAGGAACTGCAATGGCTAAACAATGAGTCTGCAGGGAATGTTGAGAGAATAGGTGCAGCATAGTACCACCTGCGGAACTGTTTATGATATCCTCTGCAATATAGGGGCTTGTCTCCATTTGCCAGAATACTCCAAGCTGCTCCCAGAGTATTCTAGCCCCAA
>NC_056524.1:11492887-11509623 GCF_019175285.1 Sceloporus undulatus
ATTCCCAACGAATCCCCCTTTAACTGCTGTGGATTTTCAGCGAATGATGGGCATCTGCCTTTCCATGTGGCTCCTGCAAGTTGCCTTTATTTTATAAATTCCCAGCCTCATCCTTACCTCAGATTTGCATCCTCAGAGCAACTTGGCAGGAACATTTGAAGGGACCATGGGGGGAGGCAGACAGCTGTCATTGTCACATTTTTCTCCAGGTTTTCTGGAAAATCTGGAGCAAAAGGTAAGTCTTTTTCATGCAGGACAAGAGGTGGAAACCCTGAATCGGATCCAGGAGTTGTGAAAACAGCCCAGATCCAGTTCATGGTTTGAAGCTTGCTTAAACAGCATGCAGAGAGCCCAGGAGGAATTCAGGATTTTAAGTAATGTAGGCAAGCCCTTGGTCATTGAATCCTCTCCAGCTGGTCAATTTTATTTATTTATTTATTTATTTATTTATTTATGCATACACTTTATGTTACAGGTTATTTTGTTTACTAAGAAAGCTTAAAAGGGCTGTTCACTAGTTTCAAACAGCTTTCCTGCAAAATATAAGCTGTCATTTGCATTTTGGTTGCTGAATAGGGACATTGAAAACAAGGCAGTATGGGATGGAGTAACGCTACCATGATTGTAACCATGTTCTTCCACTTTCTGTTTCCTCTCAAACCATGTATTCCAGTTTGCATCTCTGTCTACCTTCCTCAGACTTTTTCATCTCCACTGTTCTGACTTTCAGGGTATTATCATTTTTGCACCTCTCTCCTACTCCATGTGAATCATCTCCATTGTGCCAGACATCCCTTCACATTAGGACTGTAGTAAAAGGAAGTCCTTCCCCAAGAATTTGGATAATTGAACCAACTAGATAATGGAGCCTCTATTTCTTCTCCATCCTCCATCCTCAACTGATAGCCTCATAATCATTTTAGAAATGGCAAAAACTATCAGTGAATTATGGTCAGCTGACATATTGCATGGGGCGATGGAGAAAGCATGGATAGTTTGCCTTTGAATTTGATATTTAAGTAATGTGTAGGGGATCATTGTCATTGAATCTGAAATTTCATAATGATAGAAATTTCATTAAAACTGAGATATAAACTGTTGGGAGAGCTGAGTCTGTGAGTTAGCAGTTTTGGGTCTGAATCCTCATGGTTAGCCTCAACTAGTATAAACCAACTGAATCAATTGTTAAATGGTGAGTCAACACATAGTTACTGTATATACTCATTTATAAGTCTAGAAATTTTACTCAAAAAATTGCCCCCAAAAATCTGAGTCGACTATCAACAGGTCAATATAAATATTGTACTTTAACTCTTGTTTAAAAATAGAACCTTCCTCTGGCATAATCTATCCTAGAAGCTCTGACCTTCCTCTATTCTCTCATTCATCCAACCTGTAGGATGAGCGCAAACAGTTATGTCTTCTGAAAGTTTGTAAGTTCTTTGGTATTGTTTCCCTTTGCTTCATTCTTTACATCTTTTGTTACAGGTCCCTAATTTTACCCTCAACTTATCCATCGGTCATATCAAAATTCATAATTTTGGCTCTCAAAAAAACTTGCCCTCGACTTATAGTCAAGTATATACAGTAAATCTCACAATTAGTCTACTCTAGTTGGAACCATAATTGTTTTCTTCCCATTAGGAAGAAAAAATATATTTGTGTAAATTGATGAGAGAGGGAACAGAAAACCTCACAAACATTTCTCAAAGGAAATTCATATTATAAGGCAGTTCAACTATAATATTTTGCACCCAGAGGTTGGCTTTTTGAATTATTCCTGCAGATATGAATATTTTAAAATGGATCACTGGCTGCAATCTATGCAAAGGCAGTTATGTGAATTGATTTTAGAGTTTGTCTCATCCCAAAGGTCCTGTGCAAATAACAGCATATTAAAAATTAATCCAAAATATTTTGTGAAAGTATATTCTGTTTAACCCTCAGGCACCAAGATCAGACTCCCCCAGAGTAGCTGCAAGTTGCAGAACCACCAAAACAGAGCAAAACATACAATGTAGGCAGCCTGCAACATTGTCATGTGAAGAACTAGAAATCTCAATATTTGACCATGTGCATTTGTTAACATTTTTTTAAAAAAATGAGAGCCAACATGATGTAATGCTTTGAGCATTGGAGTAGGACTCTGGAGACCAGGGTTCAAATCCCGGCTGGCCCTGTAAATTCACCAGGTGACCTTGGGCAAGTCGCACACTCTCAGCCTCAGAGGATGGCAATGGCAAACCCCCTCTGATGAAACACCATCATCATCTCTACAATTTACCAGGGAAATACAATGCCAAAAAGCAGTTAGTTAGTTATATTTTACCATTTTCCCAAAGCTGAGATTAAAGGCAGTTTTTAAAAGAATACTGCTAAAAACATGCAAAAAGTAAACATTCAAATAGTCACAATGTTAATGTAATTTAAATCTACACTTTAAAGGATAAAATGCATATAATAAGATTTTTTTGTTTGTTTGTTTGTTTGTTTTAAAAGTCTACATTGGTTGTTAGTACAATCTGCCCTTGCCTTACACGAGAGATCTGTTCTGGGACACCCCCCCTCACATAAGGCAAAAAGCATGTATGCTCGAGCCCCATTAAATATAATGGGGCTTGTGCTCACTGTGCAGCCATGTGTGTGCGCCGAGGGCACATGCACCATTCTCCCATTCTCCTGGCAGCTTCTGCATAAACTGAAGGCCGCCTATAACTAGCCCGCGTATGGTGCAGGCTCACTGTAGTAGGTGCATTGATTTGGAGAGCCTAATTCATTCAGGTCCTGTTTAATTTCAGTTCAAAGGCTACAATGAAGACCAATGTCACTGAAAGTACAAGTTGTGGTGTCATTGGTGACAAATAGATGGGGAAAGAATGCAGTAACAGAAAATAGAATTATTATCTTCATCATCATAATCGAGGCAGGGAACAACAACAGTTAACAGACAGACCACAACTGTTAAAACACATCTATTAAAATACACATCCATTTAAAAGGACATGCATACAATTTTAAAAGACAAGATATACACACATTGAAACAATCCATATTTAAAATTCCTTATTTAAAATTCACAATTTAAAAATAATCTGTATAAGCCTCCTGAAAGAGACTGGTCCTTAATGCTCTTTTAAATTTGGACAGCATATTCAGCTGTTGATTCTCTTCCAGCAGGTCATTCATTCCACAGTCTTGGGGAGGCTAAAGAAAAGTCCTGTAGTTGACAGTTGCCAACCTAGTTCTGGTTGACTGGAGTAAATGCCCGCCCAGAAGACCTAAGCATACCAGGTGAATTATATAGGAGAAGGTGATCCTGTAGGTAACCTGGACCCAAACCATGTAGGACTTTAAGGTAATAACCAACACTTTGGCCAGTGTTCTCACACTCCTTTGGCCAAACGCTGATGCAGCCTAAAGTGAACGCAGTCCTCAGGTTCATATTGCTAGATTTTACATTGTTGTCTTAGCTCCAGATAGGCCTTCAAGCTCTTGGGCAAGGCACTGGCATTTCTCCTTCTCAAGAACCAGGACAAAAGAAATCCTCCCAGGTTGGAGTTAGCAGGACATGACTTCTAGAAGCTATCTAGGGGTGTAATCTTTATCCTCTGTTCCACCAAGACTAAGAGAGAAGCAAGATTAATTTCAGAAAGAGCTATTTCTATCAGTGCCTTAACTCACATCGGCTGCATCTCTGCTGAATGTTAGGCTTAATGCCTCCTTACAGAGTATATGAAACTCAAGCAGTAAAGATAGGAAACAGTGAATTGTGGACTTGAAAAAATAGCATATATGCATGTAGATACATTATAGGGTAGGTCTACACTGGCCAAAATACTCCGGTGTGCTTCCAGAGTATTCTGGCCCTGAGGCTGGCCTGAATTCCCCTGTTACCTGGGCACTTCAGAGTGACACCAGGTGGCTATGTACATATGCATCCCACTGTGCCACTTGCCCACTACCACCACTGGCATGACTTACTCCCCCTGAGGTCGAAAACAAGGTGCCCAGCATCACTCACAGGGCTACGCACCACGTTGTGACTTCAGAGGGAGCGACTCACACTGGTGATGGCAAGCAGCACAATGAGATGCTGTGTAAACAGGCATCCAGCATCACTCCAGAGTGCTCCGGATTTTCCTGGAAGATCTGGAGCATAAAGTAGGCTATTCTAATTCAGTTTAAGGCAGGGATGGTCCAGATTTGTTACAGAACTGCCCTTCCCAAATAAAGACAGACTGCAGAATAATTTGGGGTTTGACCCTGTGTTGTGTAGACAAGGCAACATGAAGGCAGGAGGGAAACTGATGTTAATGGCCCGTGTAAACAGGCCCATAATAAATAAGTGTGGACAGATAAGAGGACCAATTATTGAAAACACCTCACCAGGCTTCAACAATAAGGAAGGTTAGCCTCATTCCAGGATGGGAGAACTGAAATTCTCAAATAAATAAATAAACAAACAAACAAGAAGTGCACATTAAACTCCACCACACGCCCTGAGCCAAACCCAAGCCCAAGCCACAATGGTAAACCTACTGATAGCTATCAGTATGTTACAATTCCAGTGGGATCAGAAACTGTCCCACAACTCACTTCATGCCAAGAATGGGGCACAAGGATTAAAGGAAGAAGAGGAGCAGTAGTAGAAACAGCTACCAGAGCCTGAAAGTTACATTTTGGAACTACAGCTCTCAGGCTGATATGCAGTACTTAGGCAGCAGTGAGATTCCAGTGGTTGTTCTGAGTCACTGGGCCAACCTTTAAGTCATTCCATTTAATTGCCAGTGAGAGGGGCAGTACTTGCATAAAGAGGTACTGCATACCCCCTTTTGCAAGCATGTAACAATACAATAAGTAGAAAAACTGGCATTACTCTAGCCTAATGTCCTGACACGGTTCTATACATTGAAATCTAAGCAGTAACTTTTCTAAGCTTTGGAGACAACTACTGAAAAGCTATTTTCAGATGAAAATTTTATCTAGAAAAGTTGTAGACTATTCTCTTTTGCATGTTCATGGATTGTCTTTCTCTCCTTTGGGGAGGGGCCCATAGCTCAGTGGTACAGCATATACTCCCATGCAGAAGGGCACAGATTCAGCTGTATGGAAGGCAGCTATAAAATAGGTCTCTCCATGCTGAGAGTAGCTATGCTTATGGAACAGTGCTTGTGTATATGGGGGATAATTTTGTTTCAGCCCATTTCTGAAGCATCTCCCCAAATCTGTAAAAAAAAAATCATATTCAAGAGGGAAAATATCCCAAACTTCAAAAATTCAAATGCAGACAAACTGAATCTAAGACATTTTCCCATCCCAGTTTGTAAACTATGCATGCTTCCCCAACTGCATTGTCATTTTTTCTTTTAAAATATCCACCAGGTTGATGAAAAAGTGACATAATCAAATTCTTAGTTGAAACTCGACAGTTGGATATAGGATGGGGCTCCTGTAATTTTAATCCTTAACAGATCTTAGAGCAGGATGAGTTACCATAATGCTCCATCAGGTATTACTTTCCAAATCCCAAGTTTCAGCCACAAATGGCCCCTCCCAGTACAACTATTCCCTTGCTGGTAGAGGCCAGGGTAGGAGGTGTGGAGGAACACCCAATATGTTCTTGTTTCTGGTCTCCTCCTTGCCTGTTCTCCCTGCTTTCCCTGGTGAAACAATAGTCAAGTTGTAAGGAGGCAACTTTGGCTGAGGGTTGGGGTTTGGAAAATAAGTGTAGACATGTACCTTCATCCCACTTGATGGAGTTTTATGGTACCTTGTTTGCCTCCAAGATTCTTTAAGGATTAAAATTACAGGACCCATATACTCTTTGCTAACCATACTGCCACCCAGAGGAAAATCATTGAATCAATGAGATTCACCTACGTACTTCTTGTCTTACTGTTCAGTAATTGAGACAGTAGGTCATCTCTTGTTGTTGTGTGCTTTCAAGTCATTTCCAATTTATGGTGACCTTAAGGTGTACCTAGCACATGGTTTTCTGGGACTGCGAGTGTGTGACTCACCCATGGTCACCCCAGTAAATTTCCATGGCCAAGCAGGGAATTGAATCCTTATCTCTGGATTCATAGCCCAGTGCTCAAAGTACAACACCATGCTGGCTCTGGGTCATCTGTAGCTGAGACTAACAAATGCAGCGCAATGTTTCTGGTAGCACTAGAAGCCTTCTGTCTGTGGTTAGGTCTTGCAGCAATTTTGATGGATATCCCATTCCAACTCCATATTTTAATATAGGTATCCACAGGAATCATTCAAAGAAACATCAGTTGGTTGCAAAATATTACAGCTGATGTAGCCATGAGGAAAGGATGAGAACATTCAGGGAACATTCAGGTCTACAGAAACCATACCTCAGAGTAGACAGTTTTGGGGCCAGATGGGCAAAATGTGTGATTGAAGTCAGTTTCCCATGTTTCTTTGTCCAGGGAAGGTGAAGAAATGTATTTCTGGTTGAAATACATTTGAATGAATGAAATGTCAGTGTGGAATCCCAGTAAGCTATTCATAACATTTTTTCTCTTCTTGCTTGTTTTTAAATGGGTAAGTTTGAAATGGGCTACTCCAGACACAAGAGTGCAGTGGGCCGTATGCTTTGTTCATGACACTTTTTCTTTCCACATGCTTCTCTTTGACAGGATGTGTCTTAATTCAGATGTAATTTTGTGGGGTAGGGTTACTCAGACTTGGAAATGGAGTTTACAAATACACTAGACAGCATTCACTCCTGTTAAGTGTAAATATTCAACACATCCATTCCATTTGTGTAAAAAAAATTACAAAATGAAAATAAAGCACACACAATGAGGACAAAAAAATAAGATGTATGTTTCATAACAGCTGTGTCCTTGCTTATTTATTCTGTCTCAGCCTCATTTGATTCCTGTAACAGTTATGTGATAATGATACCATTACAATGTCACATTTTGAGAAACAATCGTAGCTCAATAGAAGAGAAGGTTAAGATGTGGCATGATAGCCCTGTTTAAATACTTGAAAGGATGTCATATTGAAGAAGGAGCAAGATTGTTTTCTGCTGCTCCAGAGAATAGGACCCGGAACAATGGATTCAAGCTACAGGAAAAAATGGTAAGAGCTGTTCAACCATGGAATGGGCTGCCTCACATTATAATGAAATCTTCTTCTTCAGAGGTTTTTAAACAATCTAGAAGGCCAGCTGTTGGGAGTGCTTTGATTGTGCCTTCCTGCATGGCAGGGAGTTGGACTGGATAGTCCTTGTGTTCTCTTCCAGTTCTGTGATTTGAAATAATGCAGTTTGTCACTGCTTTATCTGCCATTATTATTATTATTATTATTATTATTATTAGTTTATGTTTATTTACATCCCGCCTTCCTGTCAGTACAGGAATTCAAAGTGGCTTACAAATCTAAAACAGTCCAAAACACTATAAAATATGCAAAATACAAGGGGTTTTTTTGAATCCTAGGGAATCCTGGGTTTGTAGTTTGTTCTGGCACCAGAATTCCATAGCACTGAGTCATGGCAGTTAAAGTGGTGTCAAACTGCATTATTTCTGCAGTGCAGATACAGCCTATGATTCTATGATTCAGTGGCAGGAGACAGACTTTGAAGGTTAACCATCCAAGACTGAATTCATGACATCTCCATTTGCCACTCATTGCCTGCAAGGGTTTAAGACCATAGAACCAAACCATAGAAGAACAAACAGAAAGGAGCTGCCACAACTCCATGACAAAATAAATTGACAAAATTCCAAGACTCTCACCTTCACTCCACCCTTTTGATGTTGATTTGGTAAACAGTGGAGGGTGAAGACACCACTGGAAGATGTAGCATGTGGACAGCCTTGTGCAATCAAAGTGTAAGACTAAGACCCCAAAAGACCAGAGTTCAAATCCCCACTTAGCCATGAAACCCACTAAATGACCTTGGGCAAGTAACACTCTCTTGGCCTTAAAGGGAGGCAATGGATCTTCCTCTGAACAAACAAATCTTGTCAAGCAATCCATGATAGGTTTTTCTTCAGGTCACCATAACTCAGACATGACCAGAGGGCACAAAAGAACAAGTGGTTTATTTTAAGGTGGCCTTTAAGCTTTGAATTTTTTTCTCTGATGGCTGATTCAACCTCTAAGACCCACTGCAAGGTGAAATAAGGGACATGGCTCCTCTACTTTAATGGTTGTGTTTGTTGACATCATTATTGTTGTGGTGGTGGTGGTGGTTGTGAGACAATAGCCTAACCCAATGTGCTTTTTCCTCTGTTACTTAAGTAACACACAAAATATAGAAGCATTAGGAGAGTCAGGAAGCAACTGGTAAAGAAGAGGAAAAAGGGCACACCTTTTTCCATTTCAGTACCAGGTCCCTTACCAGTGAGGAGCCTGGAGCAATTGTTCCAATTGAAATATTGATAATCCAGCCTTGAGAGTCAGCCATGATAGAAAGCAAGAGGAAAAAACACTTTAAGACATTTGACCTCTCATTGTCTGCACAGTATCTTCTCTTTCAAAGGAGTCAAGCTTTCTGGCATTCATAGGGGTCATCTACATGGACCAGATAAAACAGTCTCCTCCCCCGTCATCATGGTGACCTATCTTTCATGACACAGGGCCAATCACCAATTCAAATGCAGATTATTATCCCAACATAAGGCCAGTTCTGCACCAAATCCACCATATCCTTTCTTAAATCAGTTTTTAAAAACTTACCTTTTGCTCCAGTCTTTGCAGGAAAATCCAGAGCGCTCCATAGAGCCACCAGGTGGCTATCTACACATGTTACTTTGTTGGCCAGTGCTGCAACTGCTGGTGCCTCTCATTCCCTTTAAGGTCACAACAAGGTACCCAGCCATGTGATCGACTCTGGACATCTCATTGTATTCAGATGGAGCGATTCATCCCAACAGCGATGGTGCTGGGTGACATAGAAGGGACACGTGTATAGACAGCCATGGTGTCACTACAAAGTATGTAGGACACGAGGGGGGGATGTGGGGCCAGAATATTCCAGGAGCAGCACAGAGTATTCTAGCCGGTGCAGATGAGCCCATAAACATGCATGGCAGGAAGTTTCCCGCACAACGTTTTTCATCACTGTGGTTAAAGAAAAGAAGCCTAAAGATTGATGAATTTGTGTGTTGCTCTTCTCAATGCATTCTCTCATATACACACATACTCATACAGAAAGAAAGTGAAAGCAAGAAATGACTACACCCATATCTCAATTCCATGCTCTATATATGTGTGTGTGTGTGTATTAAATTTCACATAATAAAAAAAACATTATTTATGTGTACAATATTATTTTCATTTACGTTAATTCCATGCTATTTTTCATGACAGTTATATGACCAATCAGGATGAAAGGATTCACAGCATAGCAGTCCCCCCCCCCCGAGGTCATTTTTCAACTAAAGATAGAAGTGATGTCACTCTAGATGTGACTTGGAATCAAGTTCTGTCAACACATTCCCTTTACAGCCTTCTGCAAAATTTGGGATGTCAGCCATCCTGTTTTGAAATAGCCCATGTAGCAAACAAAACACAAAATGCAAATAGTTTGGTCACAGGCTAGAAAAGTTTGTGGAGAAGAGGCAACTAAACCAGAATGCCAGGGGAAAAAACAGAAAAAAAAATGGATAGGAATAAAATCAACTCATTTGAACTGTGGTGCTGGAGAAGAGTTCTGCAAATACTGTGGACAGTTGAAAAGACAAATAATGGGTCCTGGAGCAAATCACCCCCAAATTCTCCCTAGAACCAAGATGACTAAACTGAGACTGCTGTAATTTGGACATATCATGAGAAGACATGACTCAATCTGGCCTTTTGAAGGTGCAAAAAAGGAGCCTCAAAAAGCGGCTCCTTTTTGCGCCCTCAAAAGGGTGCCATAGCTGCAGTGGTACAGCTACATGGTGCTCCTTGTATCTGCAAATATAACCAAAGCGAAATGAGCCAATAAAAGTACATTGCCCTACAAAAATTTGCCTTAAATCAAGTGCTACAAAAACAAGGTTAAATCATCCCTCCCTTGGGTACCTTGAGACGTGTCTCTTGTTTTCATGGATTTCTTTGGCCAAAATTCACAATATCACTGACATGCAACCAGACCACTGGACTTCCAAAAGTGGTTCAGGCATGGGATGGCTGGGTATATTCATTGCTTGTCATGCTGAAGAGGTACAACAAGTCATAAAAAGCCTGTTTAGGCTCTACTGGAGTCTACAGGTGACACTGAATAAGCATACCATGTAGAGATGGTCCAACTCTTCTGAGTTCATTGAAGGATATTGAGTGTGAAAAATATTTTATCATAGAGAAAAGTCTACTCAATTGGGAATATGTTATGTAAACTTGCCTGCCACAATGTATGGTGTGATGGGGAAGCAACCTGAAAACCAGTGCAATGAAGCGCTCCATGAAGAGTCACTGTGAAGCTCACGACTTGGGACCAGTTGCCATCGCTTAAGTTATTGTACTTCACAGAGAAGAGGTCAGGATAAATTCTGAGGACAGATTTTTGCTGCCCTGGGCTGTTTAGATAAACTTTGAGAGCACATCCATCTGCTTTGATATTCATACACTGACATTCATACAATGACATTTAAAAGCCAGTGTGGGACTCTAGGAACCAGGGTTCAAATCCCTGCCCAGTCACGGGGAACCACTGGGTGACTTTTGGCAAATCATACTCTCTCAGAGTAAGAAGAATCATAGAATCATAGAGTTGGATGAGGGCCATCCAGTCCAACCTTCTGCCATGCAGGAACTCACAATCTAAACACACACACATACACACACACACACCACAGATCGCCATCCAGCCTCTGTTTAAAATCTCCAAAGAAGGAGACCACCACACTCTGAGGGAGTGTGTTCCACTGTCAAACAGCTTTCACTGTCAGGAAGATCTTCATAATATTGAGATGGAATCTCTTTTCCTGTAGGTTGAATCCATTGCTTCATGTTCTCCAGGCCCTATTCCCTGGAGTAGCAGAAAACAAGGTTGCTCCCTCCTCAATATGACATCCCTTCAAATATTTAAACAGGGCTATCATATCACTTCTTAACCTTCTCTTTTCCAGGCTAAACATACTCAGCTCCCTAAATCTCTCCTCATAGGGCATGGTCACCCTCCTCTGGACAAAAGCAACAGCAACCTCCCTCTGAACAAATCTTGCAAGGAAAACCCTATGAAAGCTTCACCATAAGCCAGAGTCAACTTAAAGAGACGTAACAACAACACATTCATATCTAGAGACATAACTATGTTAGTCTGGAATATCAGTACACAAAGGGAGCCTTTGAGACTAACTGTGCGAAAGAAGTAGCATAAACTTCATAGACTGGGTCTACTACTTAATATGCATGTAGTGAACTGTTGCCTGGAACAAGCTTGACATGCAACTAGACTGTATGAATAGCCATAGAAATGCAAAACTGTATGAATAGCATATCTATAATAATCAATATAGACTTATTAATAATAATAATAATAAAATTTATTTATATCCCGCCTCTCTACAAAAAGCAATCAGGGCAGCTTACAAAGTTAAAATATACAGTTCAAATCTTTAAACAGTGTGGAATTAAAAACATAAAACATACTTTTAAAAAAAAACAATACAATAACTGTGGTGAAGTCGGAGGTCAGCAGTTAGATTTTCCTTCCGATGGCTGGAGAACTATTCAGGAAAGATTATAAAGGTCTTTCCTGGTTGTGAGTTCAATCCATGCATCTGAGAAAGATTGAATCTACGAAAGCTTATGCCACAACATATTTCGCACAGTTAATCTCAAAGGTGCTACAAGATCCCTTTGCAATGTATACATTTCATATCTTTGTATACATTCATATGTAGGCCAGAATTCACTTGAGTAGTTATGAGTGAGTTACCAGTATAGTTATGTAGCTACTCATTGACTCCCAGCCTGATCTTCTCCATTCCCTACTTACTGAGCAGCAGCCATAGCTATCAACAGAGATCTGTTCCACTGCTGAACGTAAAGCAGCTGACTGATGGTCTCATATTCTCTGTTGAGAGATCTTTGATGTGACAGGAAGAAGCAGTGTTCCTATCACAATTCTGCTCGCATTGAAGATCACCCAGATGAAGAGGCGTGGAAACATCAGTTAGCTGCTTCCTGATTCACAAAGGAACCTATGCCTTTGTTCATAGCAGCTGCTGGCTAATAAGCAGGGATTTGGGGGCTTTCACAGTCACCTAAATTAGGGAATGTATAGGGTTATGCATTTATAACTGATGATTTAGTGAATTTCAGCCCTAGATATTATTATGAAACAACTGATTTCCCATTTTTTAAGTACTCTTCTCCCCTGTAAATATCAAGGTTTGACCATAGGCTCCACTAGGTCAGGAAATATCCCCAAATATTAAAATTCAGAATATTAAAATATCCCCAAATATTAAAATTCAGTTGCACCAATTGTTTCAGACATCCCGCTGAGGATGTAAATCCTTGTCAGTGGATTTACATCTGTGGGAGTTGTTGTTGTTGTGTGCCTTCATAGAATCATAGAGTTGGAAGAGACCGCACGGGTCATCCAGTCCAACCCCCATCTGCCATGCATAGGGTTGCCATAACCCGGTGGGAGGTGTGACTCCCCCACTTTCTAGGGGGTGTTCCCAGTCCCGTCACGCCCTCGGGTGGCTGCCCGGCTCCTGGCCCTGCTGCATCCCTATATTGTGATGAGTGCAACAGCCAGGGCTGGAGCTGGCAGGGGAGGGCTCTGCTGCTCTGCCTTGCCCCTATTGGCCAGCCCTCCCAAGGAGCAGGCTTAGTCAGGCAGGGCAACAAGGCGCGAAGAGGAGCAGGGCCAGGCAGGTCGGCAGCAGCAGTGGCCCCCGCCTGTCCAGGCAGGCCGCTGGGAGAGGGGAGGAAAGGGCCCTGGCCACTGGGGCGGCCCGGCCTGGGGAAGGAAAGGGCCCTTTCCTGGAACCCCTGCCCCCCAGCCCTCCTCCTGCTCCTGCTCTTGCAAAGAAGGGACTCTAAAGCGCCGGGAGATCTGCCTCACTAAAGGGGAGGGGCGCCTCAGGGACCCAGCCGTCGGAGAGGAAGAGGAGGAAGAGCCTCGGCAAGGCTCAGAAGAGGAGGAAGGGGCTGGCACCTGGGAGAGGCAAGAGGGCACCTTCCAGGCACCTCCTGGGCCCCAGGCTCTCCCCAGGATCGCCCCCGTCGGACATTGGAAGCCCCCTCCCCAAGGCCCCCCCAAACACACACCCCTCTCCTTTCTAACCCTCTCTCTGACTCCCTCTCCCCCTGTTACCCCACTTTAACTGAGCCCTCTCTAACCCCCTTCTATCTACCACCTTCTCTCCATCTAACCCCCCTCCAACCCCTCTCTATCTACTCCCCCCTCTCTCTAACCCAGTGATTTAACCCCCTTATTTAATAATAATAATAATAATAATAGGATTTATTTATATACCACCCAATCACTGGGAATGCAAGCGGTTTGTGAAATTCACAGATAGCCAAACTACACAGGCAGATCAGCTCCTGGCATTGAACAAGCAGAGCTCTGCTCTGGAACCACAACGAACTACATTTCCCAGAATTCCATACAATTGAGCCAGGGCAGTTAAAGTACTGTCAGACTGCGTTATTTCTGCAGTGTATATGTAGTCTGAGAGCCCTGCAGAGAGAACAACTCTAGTGCTTTAGAATTTAAGCCCATCTAACCCCTCTCTATCTAAGGCCTCTCTAACCCCCTCTATCTAACTCCCTTATTTAAGTCTCTTCTAAGCCCCCCTCTAACCCCTCTCTATCTTACTCCTCTTTATCTAACCCTAACCCCCTCTAGGTACCCCATCTAGCCCTCCTTCTATAGCCTCCCTTTCTCAAACCCCCTTATTTAACCCCTCTTCTATCTAACCCTATACAGTATATTTTTTAAAAAACATCAATCTTTGTGTCCTCCATTTTTATAAAAGTGTCCTACATTTGAAAATGTTGTCCTACATTTGTCCTACATTTGTCCCAGTTTGTAGGTCCTGATTTATGGCAACCCTAGCCATGCAGGAAATCTCAATCAAAGCACCCCCGACAGATGTCCATCCAGCCTCTGTTTAAAGACCTCTAAGGAAGGAGACTCCACTACACTCTGAGGAAGGAGTGTGTTTCATTGTCGAATAGCCCTTACTGTCAGGAAGTTCCTCCTAATGTTGAGGTGAAATCTCTTTTCCTGCAGCTTGCATCCATTGTTCCAGGTCCTAGTCTCTGCAGCAGCAGAAAACAAGCTTGCTCCCTCCTCAATATGACATCCCTTCAAATATTTAAACAAGGCTATCATATCACCTCTTAACCTTCTCTTCTCCAGGCTAAACATCCCCAGCTCCCTAAGTCTCTCCTCATAGGGCATGGTTTCCAGACCCTTCACCATTTTAGTCACCCTCTTTTGAACACGCTCCAGTTTCTCAATGTCCTTTTTGAATTGTGGTGTCCAGAACTGGACACAATATTCCAGGTGGGGTCTGACCAAAGCAGAGTAGAGTGGCACTATTCAAATCATTTCTAATTTATGTCAACCCTAAGACGAACCAATCACAAGGTTTTCTGGAGCTGAGAGTGTGTGACCCACCTGAGGTCACCCTGTGGGTTTCCATGGCTAAGCGGGAATTACAATTAGACAATTCCATATATAGGGGAGCTAGCAAAGTGACTGATGTGAATTGTGACTGATGCACAACGGGGCTGACGCACATGGATCCTGTTGTATATCAGTTCCATTTGCATTGGGACACCTGCTAAGGAGTGCTGATGCACATCAGGATACTCTTGCCAGAATTCTGTTACACGCCCTCACAATTCACTAATGTGACTTTGTTGTTTATTATTTTAAGTTATGTTTTATACTGTAAGTCATTTAATTGTATTTTAAGGGGTGTGGGATTGGGGGATATGGACTGTATATTTTAATGTTGTAAGGTGCCCCGATTGCATTGCGTAAAGGGGAGGATAATAATAAATGTTGTTGTTGTTACTATTATTATTATTATTATCACCTCTGCTACATAGGTAAGAATATGTAAAATTATGTAATATACACCATGATAGATGTTTCTGGCCATTTCCAGGTTCATTTTTCCACATTTAGGGTGGTAGAGATAGAGAGGGGGAAAGATTTTTCTCATGCAAAACCACCAGGAGCTGAAAACATAATGAGAAAAATTAGGGAGGATTGCAGCAGTAATCCATGGGCCACACTTTCCTGACCTATGGTTTATATGCACTACAACATTGGCTAATAAGATTACAGCTCTGCCTTATAAACATTATGTGCCAGCTCAGGATCACTCTGTACTAATCTATAACATCACAGTCTTCCTCCCATTATGTAAAGCAAAACCTCCAGTTACAAAGATTCAAAAGAAAAACAGTTAGTTCTCCTTGGAAATTTTTGTGCCAAGTCAGGTCAGCATGACACTGTTGAAAACTATCTCATTCTCTTGCCATTTTTTTTAAATAAACAAAATAAACATTTCTTGTCAGTGCCCAACCATTCAGATATCCAAGAAAAGAAGCCAAACAATTCTAGTTACATCTAGACAGTGAAGTTGAAAGCTTTCATGGCTGGCATCCATGGTTTTTTGTAGGGTTTTTGGACTATGTGGCCCTGTTCTAGAAGAGTTTCTTCCTGACATTTTGCCAGCTTGTGTGACTGGCATTCAGAGAAGATGCCAGCCACAGATGCTGGCAAAACATCAGGAATAAACCCTTCTAGGACATGGCCACATAGTCCAGAAAACCCACAAATAACTACATCTAGACCACTGAGACACTTCCATTGGTAAATCTGGTTGATCTTCTGAAGAAGAACTCTTGGGGAGGGCATGATAATTTCAACAGGTGTCACTGGTTACCATTTTAATTTATGACTAACCAAAGTCCATCTGGATGGACCACCTAGACTGATCCAACAAGGTTCTTATTACCAGAATTGAGATGTTCAAGAAACATATGCCTGTTACAGACTTCCAAAATAAAGCGGCTTCGGGTCTCTTTGGAGGTATGCTGTTTAAATGATGCATGGGTCCTAAGAGTCCGGAGGTCGCGCCAAAGCCACACTCCATTCCTAAGCACTGGAGTGCAGCTTTGGTGCAGCTTCCAGATTCTTAGGATGCATGCATCATTTAAACAGCATACCTCCAAAGAGATCCCAAGCAGCTTTATTTTGGCAGTCTGTAAGATAAAGCAGGGGTGAGCAGCCTGGTGTCTTCCTGACATCTTGGACTACAATGCACAACAGCTCCATCCATCATGCTCAATGGCCAGGGATGATAGTCATTCTAGTCCAAAATTTCTGAAGGCCTGCAGTTAGTCTGCCCTTTTTGTGGAAGCACTACATTGCTCAGCACTGCACCTAAAAGTGCTTAAATACTGGTGTAATTTCACTCCAGTATCCACTTGGCTGAGCTCCACTTCCAAGCTGAAACTTTAAAACCAAAGCTTACACAAACAATGTTGTCTGATCTGAAAGGCCAAGTAAAATGCTTGTTGACATTTGTGTTTTGCTGTTTGCCCCCAGGGGCTTTGTGCTATATTTTGAAAGATTTTCAAGCACAACCGATCAGGTAAAGAGAATGTGACATTATCCAGTTTTTATGTTTCATACCTGTTAACCCCTTTCTTGTGTAAAAACAAAAATGCCAGAAAAATAAAATAAACAAAATAGTAAACCTAGAAGGACTGAGGCATCTCTCTGCCTGTCAGTACTA
>NC_056524.1:11512623-11516482 GCF_019175285.1 Sceloporus undulatus
AAGTCTGACTATGAAGCTTTTAGTCTCTCAGACTTTATTCTACATTCTCCTGCTATTTAAATAGGTTCTTTGCAAAACTATAAAGCCGGTCAGGGAGAATGGTTTCAATCAGTTGCTTGGAGTGCCACAGCCTTGATGACAGCCTTTTAGCTTTTTCAAAATCTGCAAATGCCACAAAATAGGCACCTTTATAGGAACTTCATATAGCAAGCTATTGATACTGATTGTACAAAAGCATTCCTTGCTCTTAGAAAACAATGAAAGCAGTAATTTTCTTTTAGTAATGAAAGATAGAAAGTATCTTTCTCCTTAAATTGACAGAGGTATCCCCCCCCTTTTTTTGGGGGGGGAGTCCATTGTCTGAAGGCAAGGTGTCTATAGGAAAACCATCAAATCAATAGTAATGATGGTTTTGCACTGCAGTGATCTGGTTCTAGTTTATCCGAAGGCCACTGGAAGTATAGGGCCATCTTTACTGAACATGGATTAAATTTCTTCCTTTTACAGACAATGGACATAGGAAAAATCATAGTGGGACTGATCCAAGTTCCATCTTCAGGAGTCACAGCAAAATGTGTCCATCATGTGTTCTTATCTAAGCATCCCTCTTCAGGTTCCCTTCACAGCAATGGTATCCCTGCAGTCCATCTTCTTTCAATGTTGTGAAAGTAACATAAAAGCCCAGCAAGCTCCTTGTGAAAGCAATGCTATTGTGAAGAGATTGTTTTAGGTTGAAGTCTGAAGAAGGATCAGGTGCAGGCTGATCAGCACCATGGACAGTTCCCAGTGGGCCTGGTTTCTACCAAGGCCCCATTCACACTACAGAAACAACCTGGTGTGAAACCGGGTTATTTCCACAATGTTCAGACTGGCCCTAAATGCACCCAGCACCATTTGTGGGGGACCGCAGAAAAACCCACTTAACCCAGTGCATTTTACATTGGCTCCCTTACCATGTCTTTTTTTGTGTGCCAGAGCGCTCTGGATCTCCGGTAGTGTGAATATGCTACTGAATTGATCCGGGTCTCACAGCAGGGGGCTAATGTCAATGGGAAGGTAGTTTAAATTGCCTCAGAGAGATTCTAGGATGTAAAACAGATGCCTCCATAGTGAGAACATCAATCCGGTATTGCATCACCACTGAGATCTGGATCTCCTCGATACAAAAAAGTAAGTCTGAATGCCCCCCAAATACTGTTAATTGCTCTTAAGGTGCCTTCAATTTATGGTGACTCTATGAAACAGAGACCTCTAAGATCCCTGGTCATCAATTTCTAGCTTCCCCTGATTCATGTTTCTCACATTCCATGTCCCTATAATGTGTATTATTCAGCTTCAGACATTCTTTTCACCTCTGAGCATGTCAACAGCTGAATGTCCTTTCAGCTTGAGTCCATTTCCATCATAAGCCACAGTAGTACTCATGGTTGTGCTGCTTTATCTCAGTAGTTTGTTGAGTGCCCCCTGACCTGGGAGTATGTAAGTAGGACTGCCAGCACTGACTTCTGGGTGAGGATGGCATTTTTCACCAGTGTAGATGAGCCCTAGGTATCATCCACTGATCATAATGGCTGAATGGAGATTGGAACCCAACTTTTCTCAGCTGGTTCCAGCTGTTTGTTATGGTGGTAACAATACGAGATGACCAGTTAGGTTTATCCACTTTCTCATTTCCACTCAGTTTTTGCCAGTTCAGAAAACAATCTGTGAGAGGAGTGTTTAATACTTGCCAGACCTCAGTAGAAAATATTTGTTTTCTTTCCTCTAGTTTTCATGCCCTTACCTGATTGTCACTGAGGCTTGGAAGAAGTCCTTCCTGCAGTTGGATATGAAAGGAAAAGCTTTGTGTAGAAGAACTAGGTCATCTCTCACTGTTGAGTCTTCTGAGAGCAAATGAGCAAATGATTAATAACCCTGCCAGTGTGAAGAGGAGAACCTGGAATGAAATGTAGCCATTAAGAGTTCTGCCAAAATGCAGCTTTCACCTTCTCTGAGATGCTTAACTCTTCAGGCAACCAAGGAGTAAGAGAGAGAGAGAGAGAAAAAAAAAAAAAGCTTGGAGACGTTACTTTTTAACTACAACTCCTAGTATCCCCCAGCCAGGATAGATGGAAGGATTCTGGGACTACTACTACTACTACTACTAATACCAAAAAAACACAACCCCCAAAACAAAACCCTTCTGCAATTGCTGAAGAGGAGTAACCTCCATCAATTCACCTCTGTCCATTTTTGGAGAGGAGTTTTAGTCTAGAATGGGCTGTCAATACCCATTAGCTTTACAAAAGCACTGCTTCTGATGGAGATGGAGATGGCCAGGCCTGGTTTGTGGATATAGATCAATACAGTTGTCTGTATTTTTGGACTTTCCTTGAGTACCGAGACTGCAGAGGATAGCATTTGCACTTCAAAAGATTCATCAACTGAAGTACAGATCAGTCTGACAGGTGTCAGCCTAGACATAGTAAACTAAATGCACATATCAGTATGTGGAATTTGCAGTGTGCATTTACATGTGAAATTTTCAAAGCACATGTGCAACAGTACTGTGTGTATAACTCTGTTTCTCTAGCCTTGAACTAGGACAAAAATGTCCAACTGCCACATAGGACAAGGTATGCATGTATAAAATACCAGCAGAGTATTCTGTAGCCTCAGCCAGTTTATGTTTTGTGCTGTTTTGTTGGGATGAACAGAGTGCTTTTGTACTTTGTTGAGATTATCTTAATTGTTATTTATTTAATAAGAATTAATGAATGATAACAATTAACTAATAACATTTATTTGGTATTCAGAGACATAGCTGTGTTAGTCTGGAATATCAGTATGCAAAGGGATTTTGTAGCACCTTTGAGATTAACTGAGTGGAAGATATTGTGGCACAAGTGTTCATAGACTTGAGTCTAATCCGCACTGCATAAATATTGCACTTTGACACTGCTTTAACTGCTATGATTCAATGCTATGGAATTCTGGGATTTGTAGTTTGTGAGCTATTTAGCCTTCTCTTTCAGAGTGTTCTGGTGCCAAAATAAACAACAAATGCCAGGATCCCATAGCATTGAACCACGGCAGTTAAAGCAGTGTCAAACTGCATTATTTCTGCAGTGTAGATTAGACCTTGGTCTACTTCCTCTAATGCATGCTCTTTTGTTTATTTAGTCTCAAAGATGCTACAAAGTCCCGTTTCATACTAACACGTATTTAGTTAATTAAATATTGCTACTACTTAAAATATTGTATTATTGAAGGCCTGTCAAACTGTGCGAGAGTAGCTGGCACTGGTTGAGAACATCTTGGACAATAATCAAAGCAACAGAGAAGTGAACTTTACTGTAGATGCCCCGCTCTTAACTGAAGAGGAGCTGATTATAACTGGAGTAATGATTGAAATGAGTGGTGTGACCATTAAGAAAACTGAAGCTGGTCTTGCAGGAACTGGAGACCCTGCCTCTTTCTTAGTCCTCAGTGCCCTGTATGTGGGCCTATATGTACTCCATCTTCTAACTGAATAACAAGGTATCATATTGTGGTAGAGCATGATATAAGGTTGTGCACATTCACTTGGGAATGTACTGATAACTTCCATGGCAGAACCCAGGATTACCTTTTGAGCTAGAACTCCCAGAACTAATCAGATAATTTGATAAAGCAACTTATAGTTCAGTCACATCTAACATCTGTGCTGAGTTTTCTGATTCCAGTACTGAATACATTTCTCATTGGTTGAATGTTTTTTTTTATTTTTTCCATGTGTTTCTTAAATGCATGAATATCCTATGCCATATACTTTTTTTGTGTTTACCTAAAACATATATTCATATATTTGACTATGTTTAGTAATATAATCATGCAACCC
>NC_056524.1:11516507-11532790 GCF_019175285.1 Sceloporus undulatus
GTGGCCTATTTCCCCAATTTGGGCAAGCTGGACTTAATAGAAGTCAGCCCAAATCCCCCTCAATTTTGCCCTTCCCCCCAAGTGGGCTTAAACAACTGCTTGCCCAAACTACCCATAAAAAATGGATGGGTGGAAATTGGAAAAATATGTGGGTGGAGGAAATATGTGAAAATGAAACAAGAAGTGAGTGATTGATGGTGAACTTGGATATTCATTTCCTATTGGCGGCCTTGTGAGGGGCAAAGATGCGGCATGTGTGAAGATAAGAGGAATGAAGATGAAAGATTGAAAGATCTGGCTTCCATTCTTCCATGGCCCTCTACCAGTTGTACCTTTTCAGTCTGTTGTGTGAGATGGAATGTGCTTGAAAATAGCCTTTTTGTACCTCCCAGGACCCACTCAAAGCAAAAAAATGCACCATTGCATGTCTGAAAATCACACATTTGCAAAAGGTAAAGGTTACTAGATATTTCAGAGGAAGAAATAGGTTTTTTGCAAAATTGCAAAATGCCAAATTATGCAAAATAAGGAGGGCCCATGTGCTTAATGGTTCTGAGCCACGGACTTTATGACTCTGGAGATTCAGGGTCTGGTCTGAATCCCAGCTGGTCATGAAAAACCACTGGGTTTGACCTTGGGAAAAGTTTTGCATACTCTCAGCCTTAGGGAAACAAGGCTTTCTATCTATAATGGGAAACCTCCTCTTCTGAAGAAGCACATCCAAAAGAAAACTTGCACCTGATAACCATGATGCATGCATGCATCATGCCATTGATCAATACAGATACCAACAATGATGATGAATGCCATTAACAATGATAGGAAGGAACAATGCCCTGCATGATACATTGATGATCATGATAAGTTTTGCCTTAGGTCACCATAGATAGGTCAAAAAAATGACTCTTGAAGGCAAAACATAAAAAATAATAACAAACACAGGTGAAGTGATGAAAAACAAGGTGTACTTCTAACTTAAATATATATATGGCTAATCCACACAACGGGGGGAGGTGGGAGACAAGGGTGCTTGTGTATGCGGAGAGGGGAGAAGAGGAGCCAAGGGTCTGACCAGAGGGGAGACAAGGGTTCCTGAGGAGGAGAGCCACGGGTCTTTGTTTTGGGTGTTTGTGGCAGAGGGGGAGGAGCGAAAGGGTCTGTGTTCCCTACCAGGGAAAAAAGATGGGCGCCCATTATCTGGAAAGCTGGGGCTATTCATCTTAGGCCAAAATGTGCACAGAGTTTAAGTTAAATTAGAATACAGTCATCCCCCCCACATGTGCACTTTGACATTTTGTGGATTTAATTATTCATGGATTGATTAATAGTTCTGTTTAGGAACCTCTAGGTCCTCTAGCATGACTTTGCCAGATGTTGACCATAAGTCACACAGGAGGACCGAGATTCCTAGAGAGGGGTTCTCTCAAATTAAAAAAAAAGTGTTCTGTGTGTGTGTTGTTTTGCATTTTTCCATTTTACAAAGGCCTGTGGCCGTAACCCCAGTGAATGTGGGCCTACTCGATGTGTGAGTAAAAAAAAAAACCTTACATAAAATGTCAAATAGCTTGCTCTATTTGTTGTGTGTGGTTTGCTTCACAAGAAGAGGAGAGAGAACACTAGTATGGTGCAAGAGGTTGTACAGCACAAACGGAGAAATTTGAAGCAAACAAACAAAAGCAATCTTTTCTGATTTATAATAATATAACAAACATTAATAAATATGATGATGATGATGAAGATGATGATGATGATATAGCAGTTTCCAGTGTGTCACTAGTTCAAGCTTCAAACTATATATTATAAGGGTGGTTGTACACCAATAGCTAGAAGGAGGAAAAAAAATAACTAAAATGTGAGAGCTGAGGAATTCTTGAGCTTGATAAATCTAAAAGCGTAGACTATATGATAATAATCTATTCCCAGATAGCTAATTAATCTCTCAGGTAATTTTATTTATTGGTTAATCACTTTATTTATTGATTTATACCTGCCATTCTCTAAAGACTAGGACTCAAGGCAGATCAGCAGAGGAGGATTAATAAATCACAGATAAAACCACCAAAATTGCCATATTAATATACTGTAATCCTAATTAAAGTGTAATCTTAATTGTCAGTTACCACACAGAATACCAGTTCTTCAGTCCATTTAGATAAATCCCTTGTAGCTGAGTCTAGTAGTAGAGTGGCTGTCTGAGTTGATATACTGTACAGTAGCATATACAGTAGAGTCTTGATTAGCCGACGTGTAACGTGTGGGTCCATAGGTCAGATAGCCAAAACATGTTGGATATCCAGACCGGGGTCACAGGAAAAGCCTAACAATCACTATGAAAAGCCTTGAATCACTAATGAAAAGCCTAGCAATCACTAGAAAAGCCTTACAATATTATAAAAATACAAATTGCAAATTTTTTTTGCGTGGAGCCCTTTCCGGCTGGGGCATGGAAAGGGCTCAAGCCACAGCCCACTGATCCTGATCCGACGTCAGATAATCCGGAATGTTCGGATTACCGAGAGTCAGATAATCGAGAACACACTGTATACATACAACATGCCCTCCAGAATGTAGGTAACAAATGATTGGGGCATAGAAGAAAGCCCCAATATGGTTATGGATTTTTTTAAATTTTTTTTTAAAAAGCAAACTGAAAATGTCATCTCAGAATTAAAACAGAAATGCTTTTCATTCTTCAGTCAATTGCTTGGATAGGGTTTAAATCTCAATATGTGTGTGGGAGGCAGTTCTCTTGCAGGTGTGGTGTGTGGTTTCACAAAATGATGCTACATCTTGTAATGACCTGTGTTATTATATACGATGTTAAGCACATTTTAAAGATTTGCGTAAATAAACAAAGCAGGGAATAAGTGGGGAACAAGAACATTTGGCTGCACAGGATGGAGGGAGTGAATGTATGACATTTGCTTCACGACTAAGGCTAGAAGCTATAAAGACTCAAGAGTTTCCCCTTGCTTCTCTCAATGATTACAGGGCTATTTAATCCTCATAATGTGTACACCAGCCTCAGAGTGCTGACAAAACATCATCATGGGTTAAACCTCACAATATCGTTTGGCCTTTGCAGCACTCTCAAACTCACAGTGTAATTTCCCGGGAGAGATTTACTAATCAACTCGAGATGTTAACTCTTTCTCTACAAGCAGGCTTCTCTAACACTGGCTAGTAATTGATTTTTAACGTTGTACAGCTCCTGGACAACACAATCAATCAATAAGCCAAGGTTTGTTTTTTTGGAAGCTCCCCAAGGCACAAATCAGATTGTGTTGAGCCTCTTCTGTCTCTATGAGACCTTCCTCTGCCCAAATGTGGAATCCCTCCAACCTGCATCAAAGTTTTCCATTTGTTTTGCGTGTGTCTTAAAAAAAAAAAACCAAATAAACAAACAAACCTGCATTTCACATTTCCAAAATTGATATTTGGTTTCACGTTAACCAAAGCTTCCGTTCTGATCCTTTCAATAATATTCACTTCAAAAAAGAGTCTGGAGGGACTACCTTCTCAGGTGCTGTAATTGGAGTTGCAGCATAGAATGAAGGCAAGTGAACTCTATGGCCTAAAGGGCCCCTTCCCATTCTATGATTTTATGACTTGATTTTATGGTATTTTATGGTATTTGAGTGTCCGACTATGACTCTGGAGACGGGGGTTCAAATCTCTGCTTGCCGTGGAAACTACTGGGTGATCTTGGGCAAGTCCACACACCGCTCAGCCTCGGAAGGTAAGGCAACCCCTCTCTGAATAATCTTGGCAAGAAAATTCCCATGATATGTTTCCTTAGGATCAACATAAATCACAAACGGCTTGAGGGAACATGACAACAATCTGACTGAAATAATTTCAGAGCAGGTCTTAGTTTGAATTAGGAGCAAGACATAATTTGACCCCTACTCTGTCTCTCGCTCCTTTGATCTTTAAGGTACTCCTTTTCCCACACTCTTTGTCAAATTGGGCCAATCTGGAGAGTAGAGCTCAGAAATATGAGTTACAAATATTGAGTTATTTAAGATAAACTCCCTCTCCAACACCAAAGTAATGTTAATTAACAGCCAATTTAACTCCTTTTTCTAATGCAAAAGTGTTTAGTGGCCTCTATAATTATAAAGATATGGCTTCACTGAGTTGTAGCAACTAATATCATAGTATTTAAGTGATCTCTTCCCTGGTCACCTGTTTTCTATTGTGGTTTTTGAGAGAGAGATGATGAAGGAAAAGGGAGATAAGGTGTTTGCTACCATAGGCCAGCAGCAAATACCATTCAGGGTTTCTTGCTGTTTGAATAGTAACTGAAAATAACTCTGTCAGACACCATCTGTGCAAAAAGTGTAACAATTTGTGGAGCCTTGGAACCACTGTGGTGACTAATTAGTTTTAAAAGCAATTTTCCAAGCTAAAAACCTAAGTAGGAACTGGGAATCATGAACCACAGGACAAGGTAACAGTCAGGACCACCATTGGCCCCAAAATCTAGCCATTAAGGTAGGACAAGCTAGAACAGAAGTCAGAACCAAACTAAAACAAATGCATAGGAGCATACTTGGGAGGATAAACAAGAAGCCGAATTCAGAAACCAAGCCAGGAATCAGGAGTGAAAACTAATCAACAATAAGGATCATGAAAGACCTTCTTACTCAAGCAAGGCCCAATTGTAACAGGAAGTTCCTTTGTATTTCTTCCTATCCCGGAGAATCAGGCCTCACCTAGAATACTGTGTCCACTTCTGGGCCCACAGTTCAAAAAGAATGTGACAAGTTGGAGCATGTCCAGAGGAGGGTGACCAAAATGGTGAAGGTCTGGAAACCATATCTATTGAGGAAAGACTTAGGGAGCTGTTTATATTCAGCCTGGAGAAGAGACTGTTAGAGGTGATATGTAGCACTGCTTAGCATTTGAAGGGTGTCACACTGAGGATGAAGCAAGCTTGTTTTTGCTGCTCTGGAGACTAGAACAGGGAACAATGGATGCAAGCTACAGGAATGAGATTCCACCTCAACGTTAGGAGAATTTCTTGACGTAAAGCTGTTCAGCAGTGGAACACGCTCCCTTGGAGAGTGGTGGGATCTCCTTCCTTGGAAGTCTTTTAAACAGAGGCTGGATGGCCATCTGTTGGGGATGCTTGACTGTGATTTCCTGCAGTGCAGGGGTTGGACTGGATGGCCCTTGTGGTCTCTTCCAACTCTACTTGATTCTAGGGGGGTACAGACCACCCAAAAAGGGCGGTCTGCCGGCGCCTTGTTTTTGCCACACAGGAAGCCACAGCAGATAAACCGCACAGCTTCCTCATGCAGCAAAAACAACCCACAAAAAGCGAGTTTTTCTGCAGTGCCATTGTGATGGCACAGTGTGCCAATGGCACACTCGCAATGTCACAAGGGGAGCGCAACGTTGCTGGACGCTAAGCGTCTGTCACATCAAAATGGCGGTGCACATGTACAGGGCGCCGCCATTTTGAGCCCTCATCATGTGCTGGGTGTGAGGCACGATGGGTGGTGCACCCTCGGCCAACCCCTGGCATGTGATGAGGATGGGCGCACTATAGACGGCATCTGTCCGGGCCTATGATTCTATGAACAATGGCCCATCCGGTGGGTGGGAAAGAAATTCATGAGAATGCTATTTTCTACAGTTCAATACATCATCACATGGGATAGTAACCTACAGATCCCAGCAGGATTTGACATTTTCACAATTATAATCATAGAGTAGCAAAGGCCACCTGTCCAACAGTTTCACATAGAAGTACACACAGTCTAAAGCCTATTTGAAAGATGCCATCCAACCTCTGCTTAAAGACTTCCAAAGAAGTGATTCCTCCACCTACGAGAACGTCTATTTCATTATCAAACAATTCTTAAATTGAAGAAGTATTTTGTAATGTTTATAGGAAATTGCTTTGTAATTTGAATCCACTGATTTGTGTTCTTGTCCCTGGAGCGCCGAAAAACAATCTCATGCCATCTTTTATATGACAGTTCTTCAGATATTTAAAAATGGTGATCATGTCACCTCTGCCTTCTCTTCTCACAAGATAACCATTCCCAGCATCTAATTCATTTCTTACAAGGCTGGTTTCCAAACCTTTGATCATCTTGGTCATCCTTCTCTGAACCTGATGTAGCTTGTCAATATCCTGCTTGAACTGTGGTGCCCAGAATGGGACACAATATTCCGGTGGAGCCTGATCAAAGCAGAAGAAAGTGGTATATTATTTCCTCGATGTGGACATACTCTTTCCAGTTCAGGAGTGCTTACCTAAGCCTTCATATTCACAGGTATAGTTTAGTATTAGTATGTCATGGGGATGTAGTGACCTCATGGCCTGACTTGAGTGGTCTTACATTTCGAATGGAGTCACTCAAAAAACCTTGGCCCATTATGAGCAAGTGTGAAAGTAGTTATTGTTCATGCTACCTAAATATCTTTTATCCAGGAAAGGGTTATCTTTGATACAGACATGTTGTGAATTTTATTCTGGTCCATTTTTAATAAGAATTTACCAACATCTTCATATTTCTTCATAAATAGGTAATTTGGATTTTGCTTTTTAAAAGGTGAAATGACAGATTGTTCATCTAGACTCAAAGTTCTTGGTGTCTGAATGTGAAAAATTGGCTTCATATCCCATGTATTAAACCTTATTAGCACCAAAATAGGTCACCACCTCTTTTTTCTTGTTTCTCCATTTCTTCAGTATGTATATACCTGCAACTTGTTAGAACAAGACAGTCCTCTTGACACCATGTGGAATAGATGAACTACTGGTTTGGCAGGATCAATGGGCATTTTTTTAAATTGAAACACCTTTGTTTTGAAGTCTTTACCAAAATTCATAAATTTCTTCAGATAAAGAATGTAAGTTTTTAGAAAATCTAAAAATGAGAAAGAGTGGCAGCTGTTTCCTCCATCCCTAGTCTATAGGATAAAATAGTTCAAGAAGTTTAAGCAAAGAATAATGCAAGAGAAAGAAAATCTAGGCGGGTTATAGACCGCCACTTTGAGGCGGTTCTGCCGCCGCCGCCGTTTGCTCCGTAGGGAGCCGCCGCAGCCACCACCACGCGCTCCCTTGCAGACAAAAAAGAAGCCCAAAATGGAGCTTTTTCTGCGGGCCCTAATGATGTCGCGAGGGCCGCTGCCGCACTCCGACGTCATTAGCGCCACGACACGTCTGGACAATATGGTCCAAGATGTAAACATGGCGGCCCATGGAGGGGCGCCGCCATGTTGTATATGGAATACGTTACTAGGGTTAGGGGGGTGCGGAAGCACCGCCCTTCCTAACCCTAGTACGTATTCATTACGTACTAAATGGTGGTCTGTAACCCGCCCTGATTTTATAATGGATGAAGGGCAAAGAGGGAAAAAAAAGATGAAACACCATCCTCCTATTTCCATCCATATGGGTTATCAGCTTGCAGTTAACGGAAGCAACATTTGGCCCAGTATAATGAATGCATCAAGTACATCATTATGAAGCCTTTGGATTTATTTTCATCACAAACTCATGCACAGTCAATGGACTTTTCCCAAATAATTCCCTTATGAACTTGAAAACACTTGAAGCTGTGTGGATGCCAGGATCATTTCTCTTTTGATAGCAGTGAAGGAAAATATAAAAACAATCTGACAAGATAGCTGAAATGATCTAACTTAAATGAGCTCATAAAATGTCCTAAACATAAATCAGGGCAACATGCAGACTCCGTAATACAGTTCTCTACTTGAGAACTGTCTGCCAGCATACATGTTGGTTTTTTTTGGCTGAAGGGTTCTTATCTTGTATTAAATTACAACTTAAATTATGACAGCGCAACTAAACCACGACTCTGTCGCCAAAAGAACTGCAAAAAAGAAACAAAGGGTGTGTGTGAGAGAGAAAGACTGCTGAACTGTACTAATAGATCCACTTGTTTGTCTGCCAGTTGTTGCTCTTGTTAACTGCCATTAGGTTGCTTGGACATATGGCAACCCTACGAATGAGAGATCTCCAAGATTTCCTGTTATAAACAACCCTGCTCAGATCTTGCAAACTTACGGCTGTGACTTCCTTGTTTAAGTCTGCCTCTGATATGGTCTTCCTTTTTGCTAATCTTTCCATTTTATCCAGTATTATCACCCCCCCCCAGTGAATCATGTCTCTTGTGATATGTCCATAGTACGATAGATGCTGTTTAGTCATTCTGGCTTCTAGCAGGCTTTATATTTGCTCTTTCATTCATTCGTCTTGCCAGTGCTTGATCAGCAAGCAATTCTGAAGAATATGTAGAGCTGCACATAGATGTTTGAAAGGAGTAACCAAAATTATCAGAAAGGTTGGAGTATCTATTCTATAAGGAAATTTCATTTGTTCAACTTTTTTTAATTTCACGTTGTTCTTTAAAACCATGAAACAATTTCTGAATTTTGGTACATTCTTAACAATAGCAAAAAGCCAGTTTGGTTTCTTCCAAGTGTTTGGGTTTGATGTGCCCTTGGGTTCTTTCATTTGTTTTTGGCTGTCCATGGTATCCATAGGATTCCCACCCAGTACCCCTTTCAAACAAGAAACTGGAAATACAATGGCATGGGCAATCCTGACTTTGTTATTCAATTTTGCACATGAGGATCTTCTCTAGTTCCTTCATAGCTGCCCTTCAAGAATCTTTTCTTTTTCTGATTTGCTACAGCAAAGCTTCTCTTATGTTTTCCAAAAGAATGCATCTAGGTCGAAATCCAGTTACAAATTCCATCACTTGTTAAAGGGTGAGTTAACATTTACATAAACTCTTGTTGATTCCCTGAGACTACTGTGGTTGGCCTAGTAACTGGATATTGGCTCTGGTTTTGCATTCTGTTTCCTTTGACTGATAACCAGGTATCTCTAGAGTACAAGCAGAAAACTGGCAGCTCTTCTACAACTACCATAAATTCCAGCTACCTTGGCCAGTGACGATCAGAGCTGACACCCAAAGCTGTTTGTTATTCTTGTTGCAGTTGTTTTTTTGCAACCAAACCAAATTTGACCCATGGATGAGAGTCCTGCTCCTCAACTGCTTTGCTCAAATCCTGTGAATTCAGGGCTGCGGCTTTTTTGATTGAGTTTATCCACCTGTAATGGTTGTTTTTGTTGCTGCTGCTGCCACTGCCGCTGCCACTACTCTCTACCTTTCTACCTCTACTTCTAACATAGGCTCTCTCTATTCTTACTGACTTCTACTTTACTGAACATTATGGGGCTTATTTGACTGCTAAATCCTTCCCTGGAGCAAAATTCCCGACTTTTGTTGGGTGTTCTTAGAGAACTCCAAATCGGCAGAAAGAACATTAAATCGAAATTTAATATAAATTAATGAGAGTCAGCATAGTGTAGTAGTTTGAATACTGGACTATGAATCTGGAGACCAAGGCTTGAATCCTGGCTTAACCATGTAAACCCACTGGATAACCTTGGGCAATACACACTTTCTCAGCCTCCGAGGATGGCAATGGTAATGGCAAACTTGCCAAGAAAAACCCGAGAAACCTTTGGAGATTTCCCTGAATCTGCTTATTGTTACCTCTTTTATGTGGATTAAGATCTATACTTGGAGAATGAGCCTGCTATTAGTATACAAGATTTCTCAGATTTTAAAAATATCACCGTGTTGCCGACTCCAAGAGAGCTACCTCCACACTTGACCCTAATTTGCTCTCCAGCCAAATCCTTTTCTCAAACAGCTGAGTCTGTATGACACAGCAGGTCTAGCATAAGCTCCACCATCATGAAGCTGTTAAGCTCTTTTGGAACAGTTTGCTTTCAGAGTCCCATTAACCAGAGGAGGAGTGAGTTGCTTCAAAGAACAGCAATGAGAGAAAATGGATTGCCTTGCTTTAACCTGGCAATCAAATCTGTTCCAGAGTTTCTTTAATATCAAGCCGGCAATGCAAAAATTACACAGTTGGGAAGAGAATTAGAAGTGTTTTTCTTCATGGCTTTTCCAGCTCTACTTTCTAAATGTAAGGCAAGGTGGTTAGCTATATGTAAAGGCTAGAGGAGTCATTCTCCTTTTAAAAAAAAACACCCACCCTATAACCACAATCTTATTAGAAAATATTGGAGTGTTAGATTCAATTAGAGTATATTTATGCCAGCCCTACTGAGAACTATGCAATGTTTCTGGCTGTTCCACAGAATGAATGAGTAGTTGGCTTGATGTTTCTGCCACACTAGATAGAAATGGTTTGTTTTTGTCAGTGACTTCTCTCTCCATTGCATCCTCTTTGCAAGACAAAATAGAGAACATGGAGGAATAGGTGCCAATGGCCAAATGACTCTGGGCAGCAAAGACATTAATGCATTTTAATGGTTTTATTGCATTGTATTTTAACTGTTGGTTTTATGTGTTTTCTTTTTTAATTGTGATTTGTATTTTAGCATGTTGCATCCCATCTCAAGCCTTGAGGAGAGGTGGAAAATAAATGTATTTGTTAGTTTGTTTATTCATTACTTAAAACACCCTCAACACAGGGTGTTGTATTCATGTACTGGTAATAAAATCTTAGAAACATAGAACTGTCGAGTTGGAAGGGACCCCAAGGGTCATTCAGTTCAACCCTTGCCAGTGCAGGAATCCACTGGTAAAACCCTAAGAGGTGGCCATCTAGGGTACATTTACACATTAGAAATAATGCAGCTTGATTCCAGATTAAGTGCCATGGCTTCATCCAACAGAATTCTGGGATTTGTATTTTTGTGTGCACCATAACTCTTTGGCAGAAAAAGGCTAAAGACCTTGTCAGCCTCAGTTCCCAGAGCTCCATAGGATGGGGCTGCAGCACTTAAAATGGGGTCAAAGTTAGGTGAGGAATCCATTGGGAAACCCATGTTTATGGGTATTCAAACAGGCCCACATGTTGGGAGGATACTGAGAAAATCCACACAGCTTCCCTAGTCACAACACATGCAGTTTTGTACTATTTCCTACTTTAGTTTAAACCATGGAGGAGGAAAGTTCAACATGTGCGCTTCATGGGGCGCCAGGGCCATTTTTGTGGCTTTCAGGGTCCCCATATTTTTTTTTAAAAAGGCTAAAATGCCCCCAAACATCCCTCCCAAGAGATGACAAAGAAGTTGACTATTGCATCACTTCCTACTGGGAAGAAGCTGCTCCTGGGCCTAAAACAGTTGAGAGAGGGAATTGTCCCCCATGTTGCCCCAAGGAGGCATTGTGGGACAGAAAATGGAGGTGAGGTGTGGAGAGTTGGACCATCAATGTCTTGTCATGGAAACAATGAAGTTCCCTGGCCCAAGACAGTTCCCCATTCCTGGTTTAAATCCGACTTTACATCCTTGGAGTGTCGGGGGGAGGGGGAATACCTCTGTTTTGTTGTTTAGACAAGAACCAACAATCTCAGCTTGGGAGCTATGCCATGTTTCTGGCTGTTCCACAAGACAAATGAATAGTTGACTTGATGTTTCAGCCCCACTAGATGAAAATGGCATTTTGCATGCACTTATCCCTCCATTTGATCCTCTTTGCAAGACAAAATGGAGAACACGGATGAATGGCCATCAATGGCCAATGCCAGGCTAACATTAACAAAGATATTAAAAACTCCCTCTACACAGTGTAATGTGCTGGTAACTGAATTTTAGAAACATAGACTAACCAAGTTAAAAGGGACCCCAAGGGCCATTTAGTGTAACTCTTTGCCAGTGGGCATTACTAGGGGTTGGTGTGTGTGTGGGGGGAGGGGTTCAGTTCTCACAGGTGACACCACTGTGGTTTTTGCCTGCATCCCTTTAAAACACTGGAGCTCAACAGAAGAGGTGATGTGACTCAGAAAAGGCTCAGTAGAGAGAGAAAGGAGAGGCCTCAGGGGTTTTTTGTTTGTTTTTTAAATTAAAATTCTTTTAAAATTTTTCTTTAAAAAACATCCCATCTTACAAAATTTTCATTTTAACCACACAAAACTACATACGCATAAATATATTTAGGCTGTGTGTATGATAAGGTTTAATTTTGCTAGTTGTTTATGTCACAACTATTGCCATTACATTCAATGATATACAGGCATTGTGTTATAGGAATAAAATCAGCACAATTCTTTTTACTAAGGATTCTATATGGTCTGGTATGGGATGAGGTCAATGGGTGGGTGACACCATGAGTTGTCATGTTGTCACCCTAGTGACACCACTGGTGACCAGTAAAACATTTCTGAGAGTTGGCCACCTAATCTCTGCTTAAAGACCTTCAATGAAGGAGAGTCTCCCACTTTGCAAGAAAAAAAAGTAATATTTCTAGTTTTTATTTCACCCTGCAAAAAATGGAGGTTCCTATACTGCATGAAATTCACAAGCCCAAACAGCACATGGGTCTGCAGAATTCTGAATAAGGTTCTGCTGATGACCTCTTTTTGCTTTTGTTTCCCCTCACACTCATGAGTGAACCAGGCTTCCCATCAGCTGCAATCTGTCCCAGTGTAAAACCAGACCTGAACAAGATGCAATTATCATTAGAAAACATATACATAAATTACCTGAGTCTGCCATCCTCTGCTGCAGCTCCTCCTGGTATAATCTTAGTAATAAATATTCCAGGATCGTCCCCAATGTGTGGGTTATCTGTTCCTCCAGCAATACTGAAACCCAGGCCAGAATTACCCTGAAGGAGAGGTGAAGGAGGGAGGGAGAGAGAAAAGAAAAATAAATGCCATCTGTTACAGAAAGATCAGCCTCGCTGCCACAATAACTTAAAATATAAGTTGAGTAACTTGATATTCTATTGAGTGCTGAATAACATAAAATACAGCATTTACAGTGTTAGACTGTTTATATCAAGCCTTTAAGAGACTATATGTTTTAGAAATCAGAATGTCCATGAAGTTTTACAAGGCAGAGAGTAGATTTTAAGTGCCCTATACTGATTGGAGCATAAATAGTAAAGTAGCAGATCCCATCTGGTCTTGGGAGTCAATCAGGGTCTGCCCTGGTTAACACTTGGAAGGGAGACTGCTAACAAATAGCAGGTGCTGTAGGTTATATAGCAAAGGAAGAAACTGGCAAAATCACCTCTGAGTATTCCTTGCCTATGAAAACCCTAGCACATTCATGGGGACACCAGAACTTCACAAGTGATTTAAAAGGGCACACACACATTTATTCTTATTTTTATAAAACATTTTATTTACATAGAGCTAAAAAAAGAGTTTCCGTTTCACCATGTTAGAGATATATACCCTTTCAGGGTTTCAGAGAATACATTGTAAGATTGTACAAATACTTCCATAGTTGCCTTGCAATCAACTCTCAACTCTGTACATTATGTTGTCTCAATTCTCTTTTTTCCCTTATTCACTATTTTCTTGTTACCTCGAAGTATATTACTAATTAAAGTCTGATCAAACGTACGATTACATAAGATGCATTTGTCATATCGTAATCTGCACCCTTTATTGTCTATACCTGCACTTTGTCAATATCGGGTCCCACTCTTTTTCTATTACTGTAATGTCTTTATGAGATAAAAGACCTGTTAAAATGTCCATCTCCCTCATTTCAAAAACTTTCTCCCACCATATTTCAAGATCAAGTGTCTCATGAGTTTTCCAAAATTGGGCTAATGTATTTCTGGCAGCGGTTACTAAATATAGTAAGATTCTACCATGCTTGATCTTGGTTTGTGTAGAACGTTTGTCTAACATGTTTAACAAATACATTTTGGGACACATTTCAAAATCAATTTGTAACATCTGTTCAATTTCTCTATGTATGGTTTTCCAGTAAAGTTTTAGTTTTGGGCATTTCCACCATACATGAATCCAACTTCCGGGTGCATTATCACACTTCCAACAAGTTTCTGGGCCTGTTTTGTACATTTTTGCTATTTTATTAGGGGTCAAATGCCACCTATGTTCCATGTTCCAAAAATGTTCCCAGAGACTTTGGGATTTTGTGAATTTCTTTGTTTTTTCACGGGCTGATTTCCAACTGTCCATATCTATTGTGCGCCCTAAATCAGATGCCCATTTTATCATTGTATGTGTGACGGGTTCTTTCTCCTGTTCCAAATTTCTAAGGAATTTATATAGTTTTGCTATCTTTGTTGGCTGTATCTAGTAAAATTTTTGAGAATTCCGAGGTTTCCTCTTCAAAATCTTGAGGTTTTTTTAATCAATTTTGAATCTTTCTTTAATCTGTAAATAAGGATACCAGTGCACCTTTGGATCTAATTGTTTTAATGCTTCAATAGGTTTCATTTCAAATCTATTATCTACAGTCTTAAATAGGATGTCTTTGTAAGTCAACCATGAGCCAAGCTCTTTCTATCTCCCAATGAATGCTTCTTGAGGGGATAACTAAAGCGGAATTTTCCGGTACACTTTCTTTTTAAAATTCTCCCACACTTTTAGGAAAGATCTTGTAACCACATGATGTGAGAAGTCTTTGTGTGCAGCTGCTTTCCTGTGCCAGCCGAATCTGTTATCAAAACCCTCTAAGTTCAGAAGCTTTTCATTTTTCAACAACAACAACAACAACAAAAATACACACACATATATTGTTCAAATCATCTTTTGCTAAAGAGGTATTCTATCTAGGCAGAAAGAGTTTTTATAGTGTCTCATCTCAAAAGACCCAGTTTAGTTTGACATGGCAGAACCCCTCTTTTGTTTACTACTATAAACTACATAGGTATTCTAGCTTCTCTTCAAAGCATGTGCATTAAACTATAGAGTGGGAAGGGCATCAGGTCCAACCACTAATTTGTGCAAGAACTGCACAGCTGTTGATGATGATTACTTGGAGGTCTATCATTCATAGACCATCTTGAGGTAGTTACTAACATTAGGAAATGCTGTTTTCTGCAGAAAATAACCACATGAGAATTTTGTGCAGAATAAATCATGTACTGAAAAATTTCATGACAGTTCCTCTACATTCAAAAAACATGGTTTTAGATAATTTTTGGCATATTTTAAAATACTCTTTCTTTCCTAATTGGAAGTCTCAATTAGATTAGACTTACTGAATCAACTGGATTGACATATCAATAAGATAAATCAACACTTACCTTATTGATTCAGTGAACCTACTCTTTACAGGATGCAAGGCTCCCAAGGTGGCTGAAATTGACAGGTATGTTCATCTTGATTCATGGCTTTACATGTTTAAATGTTAAACTCCGAGTCTTGAATCTCCATGTATTTAAATTATGGCCTAATTCCCACTTACCTCTTGATTCGCTTCCTACATCGATTCCTGAAACTGGTTCAGCAAACAGCATGGTTCCCACTATGTTTGCGCAGGTTTCAAGAATTGGTGCAGGAAGCAATAGCCGCAGCTTCCCTGTCATGCCTCCCTCTGTCCTCCTGGCCGTACTGGGAATGGAGGAGAGGGTGGGGTGGAAGAAGAGAGGCAATGGGAGGACTGAGGCAGGCCAGGAGGACTGAGGACAGAGCAGGCATGGAGACCGGGAAAGCCACTGCCAGTGGGAACAAGGGCTGAATCGATTTATTTCCAAATAAATCGATTCAACCCAAAAAACACCCCATTTTATCAGCATCTTTTTGATGTGGGTTAAATGGATAAAACCGGGTAGAAGCCATGCCCACCCTTTCTGAATCGTTTCAGTGATTTGAATTAAGTGGGAACCATGGTTGATTTGGAATCATGATCCAGTGAACAAGGCCTATATTAGTGAGGAATTAAGGTTTCTAGGTCTTACCTGCCCCCCAAAGAGTCTTCTGATCAACACATATATGGCAAGCAGGTACAACATGGCCATCTTCCTGCTGAGAATACTTCTACCTGCATTTGTACTAAACTTAGCTGACAAAGGGCCTGAACAGACAGACCAAAATAAAGCTGCTTTGGGTCACTTTGGAGGCATGCTGTTTAAATGACACGCACATCTTAAGAGGCCCGAAGCTGCGCCAAAGCTGCGCTCCAGCTTTGGAGTAGCTTCTGGCCTCTTAGGACAAATGCATCATTTAAATAGCTTACTTGCTAATTAGCTTACTTGCTGTTCACCGCTATGATCTTTGGAATAGCGGTATATAAATAAAACAAATTATTATTTATTATTATTAAATAGCATACCTTCAAGTTGTTTCCGACTTATGATGACCTGTCATGGGGCTTTATTGGGAAGATTTCTTCAGAGGGGGTTTGCCCTTGGCTTTCCCTGGGGCTGAAAGCATGTTACTTGCTCAAGGTCACTCAAGAGTGAGACGGAATTAAACCCTGCTCTCCAGAGCCATAGTCCAACCTCACACCACTATGTCACACTGGCTCCAAAAGATAAATT
>NC_056524.1:11532890-11677646 GCF_019175285.1 Sceloporus undulatus
CCATCTTGAGGGGGAGAGAGGCCTGGCCTGGAAGACAAAGAGCCCTCCTCCAACCACCATCTTGAGGGGGAGAGAGGCCTGGCCTGGAAGACAAAGAGCCCTCCTCCAACCGCCATCTTGAGGGGGAGAGAGGCCAGGCCTGGAAGACAAAGAGCCCTCCTCCAACCACCATCTTGAGGGGGAGAGAGGCCAGGCCTGGAAGACAAAGAGCCCTCCTCTTGACCACCATCTTGAGGGGGAGAGAGGCCAGGCCTGGAAGACAAAGAGCCCTCCTCCAACCACCATCTTGAGGGGGAGAGAGGCCTTGCAATTTTTTTTATTGTATTGCAATTTTACTGTACACCGCTATGATCATTGCGGAATAGCGGTCTATAAATAAAAATTATTATTATTATTATTATTATTATTATTATTATTATTATTATCTTTATTTTTGTATCTGATTCAACAAAATAGGTCAACAAACGGATTGAAAATAGAAGACTACGGTCATAGCGATGTAGAAACTAGGAGACACACAGCAGGAAATTTTTGTTATGAACAAGTTTAACTATGATTCTGTTAATTGTACTTTTATAGTACTGTACAGAAAAGTTTATTGTTGCTAACCATAAAGGTAGATATATTGCTTTTCGGTGGAAGAATCATAAAGACGAATAACATTGTACAGAGGAAAAGATAAAACGTATCATAACAAATCATATGTTTATGGGATGATGAGTATGGTAATAGCTAAGCACTTCAAGTCCACAAGAACGAGAGGAAGTCAACTCTTTTGGGGGGGGGGGCTCAGAAGACAAGAAGATAGAATAAAATGTCTTCTAAGGTATTTTGGCTCTGCTTTATTTCTTAAGTGGCTATTTTCCCCAAGGTGACACTTGATGTTAATTTAATGTCCCTTCCCATATATGTAGTTTAAGATAAACAGAAACTCCTTGAGAAATCTCATTAGTCCCTCTCCACCTTCAGCTCAACAGATTTATAAATGCTCATAAGCTCTCATTTGTAAAATATTAAATATCACTGAATGTTACCAGTCAAGTAGTATTTAACATTAGAAATAAACTATTTAATAAGGTCAGTTGTCAAATACCAAAATGAGAGACCATGCAATCAAAAATACCACTAGCCAGTATTCACAGATTAGCCGTGGAGTCTTTGACATTGACATTTAGAGGAGAGAAATTAATTCCTGCTTTGTATAAAAGGAAGGTCTAATATGAGGTCAAAGCCAGGAAGCTCTAATAAGAGTCTATGGAAAAGAGAGGTCAAGCATTAGATAAAATGGACTGGTGGATGGAGGAATGTTCTTTTAAAGAGTTTTTACCAGAAAAAAAAAATTGTTTGAAAATCTCCTTTTATGATATATCTAGCTTGTTGCTTAGCTTGGGTGTTTTAGAGTGACAAGGTGAAGCAAGACAATGTTCACTTGGGCAGAGAGAAACATAGGCTGCTGTCACACTGCAGAATTAATGCATTTTGATGCCGCTTTAACTATCAGGCTCCAGCCTGGGACAACTGGAGACTATGTAATAGTACCTTACAATAAGAGCTGTTAAAGGGTGGAACAGACTCCCTCCGAGTGTGGTGAAGTATCCTTCTTTGGATGTTTTTAAATTGAGGTTGAATGGCCAGCTGTTGAGGGAGCTTTCATTGAGAGTTCCTGAATGGCAGAATGGGTTTGGACTGGATGGCCCTTGAGATCTCTTACAACTTTATAATTCTGTGATTCCAATCAAGTCTCATAAGCTGTGATTCCCCTGCAATCTTGTTGAGAAATTGACCATGGTTTCCAAATCACTTTCAATAGCTAAGATTACTAAATTTGCTTTTCTGCAATGAAGCACTGAATGCCAGTATAATGTCAGCACATGTCAAAGTTGAGGATGATTTTTCATGCATGGAAGATCAAAAATGTACAGGCATGGAAAGGTTTTCTTGTACATGTCCAGCGTTCCAGGAAGTTTGTGAAGTGTTAGTGTTGAGGTTTTGCAGGTGTCTAGTTATAGCAATAGCAAGTACATTTCTATACTGCTTATCAGTGAACTAGCACTAAGTGGTTTACAATGTGTAAGCCAATTGCTCCCAATACCAACCTATGAAAAGACGGAAGACTGAGTGGACCTTGGAGCCCTGCCTGGGATTGAACTCACAACCTTGTGGCTGCAGTACTGGCATTTAACCACTGCACCACCAGGGCTCCTTGTATTAATTTATTTATGTCACTTTCATGTCAAGATGTGTTGTATTTTTAATCATTTTTGGCTCATCCAGAAGGGTAAAAATCACTGGAAGTATCAAGAGTTTCCACTTCTTTTTGTTTTTATTTTACCTGCATATTCCCAAATTTGCATCTAAACTCTTTCTTGAAATATCATGCAATTTCCTCACTCTCCCTTTCTTGTGTCCTTCCTCCTCTTCCTCTCTTTACTGATTGCCACATCTAGACTAATGCAGCAATTCAGAAATTGATTTCCACCAATTTCCACTGAATCATCATTAATATTTTTATTCAAGAATTACAGTGAAAATGCAAAGTGTTTTAGAAATATTAGAATAGTGAAACACTAGGATCATTTGGGCTTAGTGCAAACATTCCTCTTACACTAGATCTCTGTATTGATTTGTATTTACTGATCTGTATTTGTATACTGTACTGCATACAAATTGTATTGTATTGTATATTGATCTGTATTTACTGGCAGCAGCCATCTTAGCTAGTTTTGGGATAATACAGATAAGGAGAGATACTTTTTATTTTGGAAAATACTATGCTAATTTAAACTGACCTGAGAGGCAGGAATGTAAAATCCTTGGTAATACCCATCTAAACTTTTTTCCAGGAGTTTCCAGGAGATATTTTTGAATGAAGAAAACATCATATGGATGGCTCAAAAATAAAATTGCTTTGCAGAGGAAGAAAACCTGGGACTTTTTCATTTGGAGGGGCTGTTTAACAGCTTTTAAAAATGTTTAAATTAACATTCTCCTATGTATTTTTTTTTTTAAAACTGTATTATCTACTGTTTAATTATATTTTGTTTTAACTCATATCTTAAGCTGTCTTAGGTCCCATACTTGGAGAAAGGTAGGATACAATTAATTAATTAATTAATTAATTAGTTGATTCCATAAGGATGCTCCTGTTTCAGATCTACTTCCCTGGTAGGTTCCTTCTAAACTGGGGTGGAAATTGTGTGAGACTTCTCAATGTTTAAGAGGCAAAATGCATGGGAGGGTACCACAGGCCAATCCCGTGGTATGCTGCCATGTATCTGGCCTGTTCTTACCTCTGACACTCACCTGAGCTGGCACAGCTATGGCCAGGTGTTCAGATGCTCACCTCGTATCACACTGAGGAGCGACCATCACTGCTGCCGTCTTGCTTGTCACTGCCGTTCTCTGTGAAGCCCTTGTTGTGGACCAGAAGGGTGAAAACAGAGCACCTGGCTGCACCCACATGGCCAGGCTCTCCCTTCTGCCATCACCAGCCATGGTGGGCATCTTCAGAGAGAATGGCAGCAATGGCAGCATGTAAGGGCACACGTGGCCTGAGGGCAAGGAACCGTCCAATTAAAAAGATTGTATGTACAGCGCTGTATAAATTTACAGCGCTTTATAAATAAAGGTTAATAATAATAATAATAATAATAATAATAATAATAATAATGTGGCTGTTCAATCTACTAGCTGTGATAGCATAGTTTCCCAGAAACTCTGCCACAACAGCCAGTCTTTTTAGACTGGGATAAGGGACAGTTCACCTGGGGTCAGGTTGGATCCATTGGATTGGCATCCATTCTGCCTGATCCTGTCCCAGAGCTATTGACTTGCATCGTTTAAACAGGATCATGCCAGCAGGGTGGAACATAGGCCTTTTGGTCTGTGCGTACAGCCTCTAAGTCCCCTCAGTCCCAGCTGACATGGTCCACAGTCAATAGTAATACCAATGGCAGCTTCATTTATACTGCCTAAGCAGTCTCTAAGCAGTTTACAACCAAGTACCCTCAACAAGCTGGGTACTCATTTTAGTAACCTCAGAAGGATGCAAGCCTGGCTGGTACTGAACTCTCAACCTTATGGTTTGTGAGGGAGTGGCTGAAGTAAAAGCATTTAACTACTGAGCCATCAGGGCTCCTCAAAAAAATCAAGAGAGTTGGGAACTGCAGTACTGTTTATATCATTCCTACCACTATCACCAATACCATTTTGATACTGTAAGACCTAGGCATAGATGTGAATTTGAAGGCTTCCATGGCTGGCATCCATAATTTTTTGTGGGTTTCTCATAGCCACATAGCTTGAACCCCCCCCCCAAAAAAAAACACACACAACAACAATTAGGCACAGACTTTTTCTTCCTTTAGGGCAGTGGCCATCTATTACAAAAGCAAACTGAGACCAAGAAAGAGAGAAAGAACGCACCAGGGAGAACTCCTCATGTGTGATTTATCCACAACAATGGGGGCCAGTACTATCCCTTTGGCCATATGCTTAATATGGTTAATTTTGGAAAGCTGAATTGGAAGAAGAGATTATGCTACAGCCTTCAGCCTTGGCTGGCAAATTCATACCATGAAAATGTACTGGAATCACTTTGGTGAGCATGTTCATGAATGAGGAACTTGGAGCAGATAAAAAGAGGCATCTCAAGGCAACCTCTCCTGTTGCTCTGTTGTGAAGAAGCAGTGCTCAGAAATACACACACACACACACACACACACACACACACTACAATGAATGGGGAAATTGCCAAAATAGAGAAAAACAATCAGGATGCCAGAAAGTGATTAATTAATTACAGTGATTAGAAAAAACTCGATTATGGTGTCTCTTCACAAAACACAGAGCCCACACCCTGCTGCCCTTATGCTGACTGTTTACTACCAGCCTTGATATGTCAGCCCTTGTGATTATCTTGTTTCATGTCCATTTCCTTGCCAAGTTCACTCAGATAGTTGTTTTGCCATGGCATCTCTAGCTTTTCAGTGGACACTGAGTCATAAGCAAATGAGGTCACCCAGTTGCTGGGAAACACACAAGAAAGAGTTCTGCTACATAGGTTCTCTGATAGATCCCTGCAAATGTGGCCAGCAATTACATGACCATCCAAGCCAATGGCAGTAAGAACAGAACTCACCCAGTTATAGCACTATGATTCCACTTTAACAGCCATAGTATGGAACTGAAAGGTTTCTAGTGGGGAGAAGACACTGGCGCACCCTAGCTGAGAATGCCTCTCTCTAAATTGTGAGTGGCAACCAGGGTGGCATACTGCTTTGAACACTGGACTACAACTCTGGACATCTGAGTTTGAATATGCCATGGAAACCCACTGAGCCACCTTGGACAAGTCACACACACTCAGCCACAGAAAACCCTGTGATAGATTCCTCTTACGGTTAGTGTAAGTTGGAAATGACTTGAAGGCACACCACAATAAACTGTCAGTCCCAGGATTCCATAGGATCAAAACATGCCAGTTAAAGGGGAATAATAGCATATAAATGGGAAAATGTGAAATGATTTGAGGTGTAGAAGAGCCCCCAGTCCTGCCTTGCTCATTCCCTCCCCTTCCCAACGTTCTTACCTAGTTGTAAGAGTAGCAGCGGAGAGCAGTACTGTTTGGGAATCTTATAGGAAATGAAAGTAATGTGTTCCAGAGACCTCCAGAGGACCACCATTTTAATATGGTGGTGCCCCAGAAACATCACAGCACAAACTGTGTCTTAGCCAATTAGAAACAGAGCATGCATCAGCAGTTGGCAATATTGGTTAGTGTTCAAGCAAGTCATGCACTATTGAGTAGTTATGGAAGAGACTTGGAAACATTGGCTGGGTTAGATAACCAGAATGACCAGTGCTTTTCTAAGCTCTGGCCCTATGGAATGTGGTCTTGACAATAACAACAGCAACAACAACAGGTTACCCAGCCCTGTTATAGTGATGCTGGGGGAGGGCGAGGTCTAGGGGTTGTAGTGAAAGAGTACAATGATTTGTATAAGGCACAGCAACCATTACAAAATATGTAATGTGTACATTTACAGCACTATAGAAATAAACAACAACAACAACAACAACAACAATAAAATATTACAAACAAACCATACATTTCACAGCACAACAACTTGTTAGCTTATAAACAGGGATAGGGGAACCCTTAGTAGGTCAGGCAGCAGGAGGTCAGCAGCAATACAAACTAATGTACATTTCCATCTACAACATCTTGTCCCCTTTACAGTTCACCATTATTTTTTGTATAAAATCGCTATGGATTTTTTTCGGCAGCCACAGCAAAAGTAGCAACCTTAACAGAGATGAGTTTAGAGCTCTCTGCCAGCAGATCACAAATAACATCATCCTGCAACCAACCTGCCCTAGCTTTCAAAAGCTGACCCAGCAAATGTCCCCTAGGGTCTTCACATAAAGGGGAGTATAAAAGATAACAGGTGGGTGACAGAATAACTTCACCATATTCTGGTCGTAGTGTCCATCATTTCAGAAATAATGATTGCATCAGGTTCTTCTTGTTTTCTGACTCAAAGACAACCCCAAATTTCAGTTAGTAGCACTTTATATATTTCCAGAGAGACCTACTACACTAAGCAAAAAGAGGAAATTACAGCTAATATACTCCCACCCTCTGTTGCCAGACAGGATGAATCAGAGTGTGTTGACACAACACAATTATAGCTGTTTGATATCACTTTAAGGGTCATGTCCCCATCTTGTGGAATCCTTGGATTTGTAGTTTAATCAGAGGTCTTTAGAATTCTCTAATGCAGGAAATACAGGTGGGTCACAATGCAAGCAAAGCACAAACTAACAAAAGAAAAAGCAGTGGGACAGCGGGGAAAATCAATGATTGACTGGTTTTTCCTCCCGTCCCACTGTTTTTAGTTTTTCCTTAAAATTATCCACTATTGTGCTCTAGTCTGCTCTCTTCAACTCGTGCATTACAGTTCTATTGCTTGAAATTCTAAATAGGTACACCTTCCAGAATGCCAGAAGATGGTGCCCTGACAGTTAAAGCTACTATGACTGTACAATGTCAATATGTTCTCAATCTATGAGAGTCTACTTACAATAGCAGCAGGTCCCACATTGCTGCACTGAACCATTCCCTAACAGAAGTGAGTGTTTCTGTTTGAATGACTCCAGCAACTAGCTTTACTCCAAGCATCTTGACTACATGATCAGGCTGAACAAATTGAAGCATGTCCATCAAACCCAGATTATCTCAGTTAAATTACCAGAATTTATCTTCAATATGGAGTCCAGGTTGGAATGATTATGAACGAAACTGGAGCGTGTCCAAAGGAGGGTGACTAAAATGGTGAAGGGTCTGGAAACATTGCCCTATGAGGAACAACTCAGGGAGCTGGGGATGTTTAGCCTGGAGAAGAGAAGGTTAAGAGGTGATATGATAGCCCTGTTTAAATATTTGAAAGGATGTCATATTGAGGAGGGAGCAAGCTTGTTTTCTGCTGCTCCAGAGAACAGGATCCAGAACAATGGATGCAAGCTACAGGAAAAGAGATTCCACCTCAACATAAGGAAGAACTTCCTGAGAGTAAGGGCTGTCCGACACTGGAACACACTCTCTCAGAGTGTAGTGGAGTCTCCTTCCTTGGAGATCTTTAAGCAGAGGCTAGATGGCCATCTGCTGGGGATGCTTTGATTTGGATTTCTTGCATGGCAGGGGGTTGGACTGGATGGCCTGTGCGGTCTCTTCCAACTCTATGATTCTATGATTCTATGATTCTATAATTTGGTCTGTAAAGTGCTTTGCAGATTGCAAGTTCGACTGGGGTTTATTTGAGCCAGAAATTATCATCATCGAAGTCCATTCTACATGAAGAGAAAATGTGACAACGTTTTGTTACTAACTGCTCTCCATTACCATTGCCTAAGCATAGCCATCCCCAAAACATCAGATCAGCGGAAATGGTTGACAAATTAAGGATGTTAGATCCAGACATTGTTTCTCCAGCTACACTATAAAACACACACCTTTCTGCTTTCTACATTATACAGATCCACATGCTTGATCACAAACACACCAAACGTGGCATATTATCAGATAGGACTCAAATGAAGACCACAACAGGGCTTTAGATCCAATTTGTCTGCTACTTTGGGTACCTAAAACACATCTGATTGCTGCATGCGCACGCACGCACGCACGCACGCACACACACACACACACACACACACACCTCCAGTGTTTGGTCTTCCATTTGTTTGTGCAAATTTAGGACCAACTGGTCTCTCAGAAAATGGCTGGGTTTGGTCCATTTTGCATAGAATGTAGGGGTGAAAAAATTATGATGACTGCAGTGGCTACTTGGGAATCTTTTGTTGTGTTTCCATCATAAGCCAGATCATCAATACTGATTAATATTTTCATATACTTATGAACCTATATCTTCCTTTAGGTTCCAGTCAAGGTTTCTGATGCCATTTTGCTTGGGATATTACAACCATAAGTACCAAGTATCAGGGAAGATGGCAGAATGGGCCAATGGTAGGCCCTCCAACTGGGTTAGGGCCCCAGATTCCCCCGAACTATTACTACAGTTGGCATCAGGCACAGAAGATGGGTTCCTACATATCTCTGTGTAGGGTTGTGAATGTGAATAGTTGTCATTTCTGCCTCTAAACTCACTAATGGCCATCCCTTGTGCAAAAAGTCTCTATCAGTAAATCTATCAAATCCAATACTGTGGTTGCCATGGAAACATTTGAGTTGCTTTCTTGAGTCATTTCATTTATTGACCCAAATTGTGCAGGTGCAGAGTTTGATTCTGTGAGATGCAAGAGGATATATTTCTTTTCATGCCCATTTTGGTCAGTACCATATTTAGTGGTTATTCTGTATCTTCTGGAATGAAGGAGAGGGATCAGCTATACTCAAGTTCAACAAAAACAGAAAAAGACAACCAAGGATGCATCTACACTATAGAAATAATGCAATTTGACAGCACTTTAATTGCCATGACTCCATCCTCCAGAATCCTGGGATTTGTAGTTTTGTGAGGGACCAGCATTCTTTGACAGAGAAGGCTATAGAGTTTGTAAAACTACAAATATCTGGATTCCATAGGATGGAAGCACAGCATTTCTACAGTGTAGATGCACCCTAAGACAGACTATTGGCTGCTCTAACATTAATCTGGGATCTACTAGTTTACTAATGCCTTAACCTGCCTGACAATAGAAGCCAGCCCTGTTTCTCCTCTTTATCTTTTCACTCTTAAAATAAATGTTATATGGGATAAAAAAAACCCTTCTTGTTGCTGACTTCTTAAGTATCTGCTACAGGCCCCACTGGAAAATGTGTCATTTATAATAATAATGTGCCCACTGGGTATGGCTTAATACTATGCCTGTTCCTCATAAATTCCCATCTGTCTAGGGAAAAGTATGCCCTCTAATTCTGAGCTGAATGCCACTGTTAAAATACAATCATAAACAATTTATCCATGAATACCAAATGCAAGTGCCAACCAAAGAAAATGACAGAGAAAATAATACAACATTGTCCAAGACTGCCTGTGTGGTGTAGTCATGTTAGTGTTGGACTAAGACTGTGGGAGGCCAGGGTATGAACCTCCACTTGGCCCATGTTCTCAACCTCAGAGGAAGGCAACATCAACCTTCTTCTGAACAAATCTTGCTAAGAAATCCCTGTAATAGGCTACCCTTAGAGTTGTCATAAGTTGGGAAAAACTTGAAGGCACACAGAATCAGAAACAAGGAAAGGCCAAGCTCCTTTCCAAAAGGCATAACCTTCCACAATCCCAGTTGACACTTAATTCTGAAGAAGAACCATGTTTTCAACTGAGCAAAGGCTTAGAAAATGATCAGAAATGAGATGCCAAAATCTGAATGTTGTGGGGTATAGGATAAAATGACAAGCCTGAGATTCATATTTCAGGTCTCAGCTATATCTGTGACTTTAACCTACTCTTTGCCAGGATAAACAGAATAAAGCTCCTCTTGAGATTATTCTCTCTTTCTTTACTTTAGTTGTTCATTTCAATTGGCCTCTATGCCTAGGGCTGGGTCCAAATATTCTTGGTTCATTTTTTTATCCCATAAGAACTTTAGAACAAGGTAAATATTGCCACTTCATTTTAATCTTTCTGTGCGGCACCTTGGGAGAAAGGTGAAAATAGGTTTATTGAAGCAATTGCCTGAAATGGTGTAGGGCAATGAAAGTGGCAATTTAATACTGTTCCTGGTCTGTGCTGTTTAGCTTTCGTAAACAGAGTTGCAAGGTCATGAATATCCCAGGCTCTGAGACCCCATGACAGGTTTGTCGTAGGGTTGCCATAGGTCAGGATAAGTCATCTCTGAGACCTAGAGATGACTTTTTTGTGATGCCATAGGTGTAGTGGTGTTGCCATAGGTGTAGTGTAGTGGAGTATTGGTTTGAGTGTTGGACAATGGCTCTGGAGACCAGGATTTGAATCCCAGCTTTGCCGACTGGATGACCTTGGTCAGGTCACATTCTCAGTCTCAGGGGATGGCAATGGCAAACCTGCTTTGAAAAAAAAATTGCCCCAAAAATACCACAGTAAGTTTGTCTTAGGGTTCCCATGAGTCAGAAATGACTTAAAGGCATACAACATCAACACAGGTAGTGGTAGTGGGATCTGAAAATGTCACAAGTGGGTGGGCCCTGGTAAAGCAATTAAGCATGATACATTAAGCATCAACCACAGTTTTGGAGAGTTCCATTCATATAATAATAAAAAGCCCCTACCAGTTCTAACAAATGACAAAAAACACATGCACACATACCTTTCAAGGCATCATTCTTGCCTTGATATTTCTCCTCTTTGCTCTGAGGACTGCAGGACCTACAGCACCTGGTATTCATTGGTGATCTCCCATCCAAGTACTAACCAGGGCTGGCCCTGAATTTATCATAGCCTACACCTCACCAGTATTGTCTGGAAGAATGTTATCAGCATTACAATTGTCACGGACAGCTGTCTTCACAAATCGGAACCAGACATGGCTTCTGTCTCTTCTGGGATGGTTTTATATCATCTCTTGTTCAACCAGCCGATGGGTTTTTAGAAACCTTCACTTATGTAAATAATTATCTCCTCCAATCAGGACAAAGATCTTAGTTGTATTTTCTTTGTGGTGTAACACTTGGTGGACATTTAGTTTTGGCTGCTTTCCATCAGATTGAATCAGCCATTTGCCAGTAAGTCTTTATGTAGTACCTTTTTCAGGTTTATTATAGGTAAATTTGTTGTTTATACTTCCTTGGTAACGTATCTGTTTGTGTGTGTTAGGTTGGCTTTATGCCCGGAACATACCAATGCTTATGCTCTTATTAACATACAGCGGGCCCTCCATATCCACGGATTCCTTATCCACAGATTCAACCATCTATGGCTTGAAAATATTTTAAAATATATAAATTCCAAAAGCAAACCTTGACTTTGCAATTTTACTACACCACTGTATTTAATGGGACTTGAGCATCTGTAGATGCTCATGCTACTAACTTCTTTCTTTCAGTTAGGCTGTGGGAAAGATGTTGTAGCATAAACCTTCATAGATTTAGGTCTACTTACTCAGAAGCCACAGAAAAAGGAGGCGGATTTGAGGAGGACAACACTTTGCTCGCTACCTCAGGCAGTAGGAGAGTTTGGGCTGCCCCTGCTTCTCATAATTCACAACATTTTTCATACATCTGATGAAAACAAACTGGGATGTAAAAAGAAGTCTGGGAAGAAGCAAAAGGGACTGATAAACCCATTCAGGAAAAAGAAAGTCTGGCTTTGAATCACAGTGAATTCAGATTTGTTTGGGGTGCTGAGTTAACATTGCCTTTTCTTTTTTCTTTTCCTTTATCCTTTTCTGATATGCTCCTGATCTTTTACATCTATTCAGCTTGTGGGTACAATATGATAGCCATCTTATTGGGAATAGCTGTATCAGTTCAATTTGATCAGTGCTGAAAGCAGTGCACATTTTTATTTTGTTCATTTTTTTTAGACTAGAACAAGAACTTGTCCAAATTTAGTCATTTCTTCATAAATTTGACTCAGCTGGCTCAGCACCTTTTTATGTCTTCTTTACTGCCCCATTAAAAATGGAATTGAAGCTAGAGCTAATCATGTTAATTGAGGTGACAAACCTGGGACTGGGCTGTATGACTTCAAACTGAAGTTTTTATTTTCAGAGCTTGTAAAAGTTACTTTTTTGGATTATACATCCAGCGGTGCAGTGTAGTTTCCTTCTTTGGAGATTTGAAAAAAGAGGCTGGATGGTCATCTGTTGGGAGTGCTTTGATTGTGTGTTCCTGCATGGCAAAGGGTTGGACTGGATGGCCCTTGAGGTCTTTTCCAACCCTGATGCTATGCATCAACATGGCCAGCAGACATCCTGGCTGCCAGATACTGGGTATCATAGACCTGTAAAGTACCTATCCAAAGCTCAGTATTATTTGCAGTACTGAATACTAAAGAATAATATTATAGTCTTTCAACATGAAAGGTAAGCATGTTGGGGGGATTTCTAGATGTATCCTAGAGCTAGTGTGGTGTAGTGGTTTTGAGTGCTGGAGACCTCTGTTTCATGTTCTTTTGATCTGGCTTATCAAGAAACATGTGTAACAAGGCTACAGTCTCTATCCCTGACATTTTCTTATGTTTTTTTTCTTTTTTTGGTAAAGAGGGTAGCTTTTTGATAGGGGGGTTCGTATTGTCATGTGTTGATGAGAACAGAAACTTCAGTCAAGAAATTAGAGGAATACTAGGTTTGGCAAAGGTAGCTATGAAAGAACTGGGCAAGATCATAAAGTCTAAAGACATAACTCTGAACACTAAAGTGAAGATAGTCCAAACCATTGTGTTCCCCACCATTGTGTACAGATGTGAAAGCTGGACCGTGAAAACAGCTGATAGGAAGAAAATCAGCTCATTTGAGATGAGTGCTAGAGAAGAGTGCTGAGGATACTGTGGATGGCCAAGAAGATAAACAAATGGGTCCTAGAACAGATCAAACAAGGACTCTCACTGGAAGGCAAGATGAGTAAATTGAGGCTGTTGTATTTTGGCAACAACATGAGGAAAAAAGAATAATTAGAAAAGACAATGATGCTAGGGATGGTGGAAGGCAGCAGAAAGAGAGGAAAACCGTGTGCCAGACAGTTAGATTTGATTAGTGAAGACACTGTCCTAGACCTACAGGATCTGAGCAGCAAGGGTGAGGAAAGAGGAACTTGGAGATGTCTCATCCACAGGGCCACCAGGAGTTGAAGTCCAACTCAAGGTCAGTTAACAACAACAACATTGTCATGTGTGTTTCTCTCTGGGCAATCTGAAATTGCACAGCCCAGAATGAGGTTTACTGCCTCTGTAACCAAGGACACACACTTCTGTATTTCATCAGCTAGAATGCCTGTCCTGCTGTCCTGACTTTTGGAAGCCACGGGTCTTACAAAACAACATGATTATTATCAGTCACACTGAGAGATGTTTAGTGTAACTGCAAATCAATTAAGAAAGCTGGAAGATGGTTTGCTTGTTAAATTTACAAAAAAAACCCATTTCTTTGCCTGCGGTTGTAATCTAGTCAAATTATATGGTGATTTGCCATCTGCTGACAAATCATTTGAGCCTCTGTGGTTGATGTTATCCTCTTGCTTCAATAACATGATTTGAGCTGGAGGGTACAAGGATGCTCTTCAGAAAGTGGAGACACACCGTGTTGAAGCGCTAGCTCTAAAATCTCTGGGACATCGAGTTTAAGGCATTAAAATGTCTAGCTTTTAAAGTGACCTTACAAATTTTGCTCTCCATTTTTTGAACTACACTCCTCTCATTCAATCAGTGATGAGTTTAAGTTTCCACAACAAGGTTTTATGTAAGTAAAGAAACCAAACAAACCAAGGTTGGGTATCTTAATTGGGTTTGGGTACCATTTTTCTATCTCCAGGGCCCTCTGAGGGTTTCACTAGCCACTCCAAATGACACAGGAACTGATAAGGTCACTTCCACTTTTTCAAAAAAAAAAAAATGTAGAGGGGCACTCTTTGAGAACAACATACCCTACATGTATAGTTTTATACAATGGGGGGGAGGATCAGGAGGAAAATATTTCCCCTGGGAGGCACAGAAATGGCCAGGAGGATAGGCTCTATGACTCATACTCCCATTGTTGTTGTTGTCTGCCTGCAAGTCGTTTCCAACTTATGGTGACCCTGAGGAAGACCTATCATTGGGTTTTCTTGGCAATATTTGTTCAGGCATGGTTTGCCATTGCTTTCCTCTAAGGCAGAGAGACTGTGATATGCCCATGGTCACTCAGTGGGTTTCAAAGGCCGAGTTGGGAATCGAACCCTGGTCTCCAGAGTCATAGTCAAATACTGAAAAGCTGGCTCACTCACACTTCTATACCATTGAATATTTCACAGATAAACACTGGTCCATGTATAGCCAAACAACATCGAAGTGTAGGTATTAATGGGCCAGGAGAGGCTGCAGCTGTTTGCTTTTGCCTGAGTCTATTGGGAAGGGCAAGATTGCATCTGATTTTCTCCTCCCTCCACCCCATTGAGTTAACTGAATGCAAATTACTTTTGTACTTTGAACACAGTGATGATCTTAGGTTTCCATAACAAGGTTTTATATAAGTATAACTGAAGTAAGCTGAGGATAAAGTGGGAAGGTGGGAGGAGGAGGAGAGAGAAATCGGGACAGTTCTAAAGCAACTGAACAAGTGGAACAGAGATTTAATGAGGACTGCCCCTGTCAAAATTGGACAGTTGAAGGGTATGCTTGTGTAACATTTCCTGCCGAAGAATAGTAGGAGAGGAGAGATTTTTGTTGTTGTTGTTGGTTGGTTGGTTTGCCTAATATCCCATTGGCATGTAATTGGCCACTATGGGAAACTGGATACTGAACTACATTAGATTTTGTTCCGCTCCATCAAATTTCTTCTTATGTTTCCATGCTACCCTTTTCTTGTCTTTACACCTTCTTTCTCTTCCGCCAACCCTTGCGGGGTAGAAGCAATGTTACAACCTGTTAAAGAAATTGCCCTGACAGGGATAACTGGGGTAGAAAGATAACATCAAGGTGAAGTTATGAAACAAAGAGACCTGTGGAAAAGAGAAACTCTCTGAGTTCTCTTTAGAAATGTAAGTAAATCAGAAAGAAAAAAGAGAGAAAAGCTCTGATTTACCCAGTCAAGTGATCCCACGTCAAGACTAAGTAAATGGGAAGGAGGTGGAGGCACATGCTCCTCTCAAAATAACCTGACTTTCAAACTCCATTGACTTCACATTTAAGTTACTTGATTCCTGTTTGTTTTCATGGTCATGCACAAATCGCTGTTGTCCCAGGGGGCAGCGGCGCTTACAAAGTAAAGTTTCAACCAGCTGGACACTCCGGCTTCAGCTGATGTTGTAGGAATACATTTAGCAGTCTCCAGCTGAGGTAGTATTTTTCCTGCACATATGGACTGTGTGTGTGTCAGTTAACCCTACATATGGCATGCAATACATCAAATGCATCTATTTTATGCTTGACAATGGACTGATGTTTATACATTTTTTGCCAATGGAAGGACATTATCGACTTTCCATTGATAACAAGGAAAATTTAAATTCTATGTGTTCCTGGTAATAATTTACAGTCAGCACTCCATATCCACAGATTTTTTTATTCAAGCATCCACAGCTTGATTAGATAGATAGATAGATAGATAGATAGATAGACACAAATGTCAAAAAGCAAGCCTTGATTTTTGCCATTTTCTATCAGGGATACTATGTTAACATGCTGTTGTATTTAATGAGAGTTGAGCATCCATGGATTTTGGTATCCACAGGGGGCCTGGAACCAAAACCAAGGGGATACCAAGGACCTGCTGTACTTAGCATCCCAGTGCTGTATTATACAAAACATATCCACTGTTAACAGGGATCTGCTAATAGATAGTAGATAAAATCAATTCTGTGATGAGTGAACCTATATGGTAACATACCTCCTGTCCTGATTTAGCAGGAAAAGTTTTGATAAATCCTCTGCCATTCCACTTTTCCATCTGCTTTTAAAATGTCTCAGTTTCCCCCCGTTTTCCTGTGGAATTCTCTGCCATAAGTGATAATAATGGCTTACAAACTGGATGGTTTTAAAAAGAGGACTAGATAAACCCCCAAAGCTAGGACCACCAATGTCTACTAGCATACCATCCAACTGTCCCAATTTGGCAGGGAGTCCTCTGAACAAACATGGCCAAGAAAACCCCATGATTATGGTCACCATAAAATGGAAATGACATGAAGGCACATGACAACAAGAACAACAGTCCTAATTAATCTGCTGTTGTCCAACTGTTTGAGCAGATTTTAAAACCTCCCAGTTTCTCTCTCCTCCTTCCACTTTTCCCCTTTGTCCTCAGCATACTTCCATTGTTACAAACTGATTTTAGATTTCAAAGGAGTTTGCACTCAGCTAACTCAGCCGGGGGGAGAGGAGAAAAGGAGGCAGAATCTTGCCCTTCCTAATCAGCTCCGGCAAAAGCAAATGGCTGCAGCCTCTCTTAGCTGTATGTTCCCTTAAACACACATGGCATTCATCATTTTTTGTGGCCGGCCACGAAAGCCTTCCGACTTCACACATGGCATTATTTTCACCATAGGACATATTGAGCTCATGGTTCCATAAGTGGAGAGGAATCATAAGAGCAGGGACGTAGCCAGGATTTTAGGAAGGGGGGATCTAGACTAAGTGCCACCATTATAATGGGGCTTGGGCGCGGCAGCACAGCAGCACACACCATTCATTTTTTTAATGGGGGGGGTCTGGACCCCAAGAACCCCCTCCCCCTTGGCTACGTCCCTGATAAGAGGAATCATTTCACACAATCTTATTGTTAGCCCTAACTAGAGTAGAGCCATGCAATCAACCGGATTTACTTTCTTTGACTCACCATCCAATAATTGATTTAATAGGTCTACTCTTGTTGGAACTAACCAGTTAGATTCCAGACATACAGTTGTTCATTCTTGGATTGCATGTTTTAAATGTTTTCCTCAGTACGGTCGGAGTATCACTGTATTCACTGGGATTTCAGAAAGCCATTGAGCCTTCCTTGTCAAACAATCAGATAATAAGGAGGCACACACTGGCAGATATAAAGTCAATTGCACAATGTTAGCATTCAACCACCATATACCACCATGTAACTAGAGCTGCGTCTGCTCTACAGAAATAATGCAGTTTGACATCACTTTAACTGCCATGACTTAAATGCTATGGAATTCTGGAAACTGCAGTTTTGTGAGACATGTAGCTTTGATGCCACAACATACTACAAACCTCAGGATTCCACAACATGGAGCCATGGCAGGCAAAGCAGTGTCAAACTTCATTAATTGTGCAGTGCAGATACAGCCTATGTGAGTGTAGATTTATCCTACATAGCCATGATATAACTCATTGCATGCCATAAATAATTATTACAGTATTATGTTTCATAGCAGGGTATAGATGATTTAAAACAAATAACTGAAAATAACCCATGGGTGCTTATTTAACCATGTCTACAGGGGGTGGAAGTGGTATGAACAAATCCATTTCAGTCTTTCTCAATGACTGCATAGAGGCTGAGTCAGAACTGAAGAGGAAGATTTCATTGGGAAGTACTGGTAAAATCCTATACTCAGGATATTTCTGACGGGGAACTTAAAGTCTCTTCCCACTCCAAAAAGCAAAACAGGTAATTAAGTAATGTTTCCACTGTTCTGTTTCAGAGTATCCCTTGGCATCCAGATGGTTGGGGAAGAATCCCCAGGCATTTTCTGACAGATCTTGATAGCAGCTGTCATTTATGGCAGCTGGAACTGTCAAAAGAGACAGCACCTTCACAGCATCCTGGAGTATTCAGTCATCACACGAACTGAGTCCTGCCAGGGTCAGTTAAATGTAGCTCCACTATTTCAGTAATTGATAACATCAAGGATATAGTTCCCAAAATGAGCTGTCTTCTCTAAGATTAAAGGGATGTGTGTGTGTGTAACAAGCTATATCTAAAAATAGTGACTACATAATATGCCTTGAAAATGCACATAGATGATAAATGATTCTGATTGCTGTATCTTGAGGAATCAACGAATGTCGCAGCAGGTGTTCCAAAGATTTCACATGCATTGCGTTTTAGTCAAAATGAGAAGGGGGAAATGTTAATCCAGTTTCTTATTAGGCATACATTTAAGGCTTCTTCTTTTTCTTTTTTAAAACCATATTCTAATATGACAGTGAAAAATTTTCCAACACCAAGCGACCCTTTATTGGGATTAACCTGTCAGAGTCATTGGCAAAAGCATTCAGTATGTGCCACTTTTGTTTCATCCATAAATCTGTTCCATCCAATTTCTGAGATTAAAAAAAAAGAAAACATTGATGGAAATTTCTAAAACAGATTTATTCTTAAAATATGTGTTGCTCAATGTGAGGTCTCTGTTCTTTCTAGGAATGAAAAAGATTTGAACTGGAACATCTATGCTCAGGGCCAGCCACTGATTGGTTTGTTCCCCATCCCAAGAACTGTAAGGATGGTTGCACATGCAGTCAGAAGTGTGGGATCCCACATTTACTTGGAGCTGCTATATTTCAAGTTGACTGAACATCATTGTGTCTAGAGAGCTTTCATGCTTTCTCATGAGATGTGTGTGTGTGTCTGTGTATGTCAGCCTTCAAGTCCCTTGTTGACTTATGGTGGCCCCATGGATTTGATAGGGTTTTCTTAGGCCAGGAATACTCAGAGGTAATTTTGCCAGTTTCTTCCATTGAAATATAGCTTACAGCACCTGGACTTTATAGGTAGCCTCCTGTCCAAGTATTAACCAGAGCCAGTGGTGTCACTAGAGTTGGTGTCACCTGGTGTGGTAACTCATGGTGTCATCAACCATTGACTTCCTCCCATACCACACCATACAGAATGCTTAGTAATGTTTTTGTACTAATTTTACTCATAAATTGTAATTCCTATATATGATATTGTGACATGAACGATTAGCAAAATTAAAATTACAGTCAGATCTCAGTATCCATGGATGCGCCACCTGTGGATTTGAGTATCTGCGGACAGCAAGCCCACATTATCCCCAATGGTGATGCATGCATGTGGCCGTGCCACCATTAGGGGCAGCTCCCGTTGTCCCCAGTTGCGACACATTTATGTGGCCACACTGCCATTGGGAACAACAGAACTTGAGCATCTTTGGATTTTGGTATCTGCGGGGTGTGTGCGTCTGAAATGGCTCCCCTGTGGATAGCAAGGTCCGACTGTATACTTTTAAATTACACTATCATACACACAGCCTAAATGCATTTAAGTATGTATAGTTCTATGTGTGTAAAGTGAAAAAATGGGTAAGATATGATGCTTTTAAAGAAAATTTTACAATAATATATTTTTATTTTATTTTTTAAATTAAAAAAAAACACAGATCTCTCCTTTCTCCTTCCACTGGGCCTTGTCCCACTCATGCCATCTTTTCCACTGAGAGCTAGTATTTTAAAGGGATGCAGGTAAATGCCGCAGCCTGTTTCTGCCAAAAGGCAGATGTTCAGGGAGCAGTTGTGTCACCTCCCCCCTTTAGAGTGTCATCTGGTGCAGCCTACACCTCCTGCATCTGCCTATTGATGCCTCTGACCAGGGCTGACTCTACATAGCTTCCAAGATCAGATGAGACCTGGTGCCTTTAATGTATTCAGGAGTTTCTCTAATATTCCCTGGCCACCCAGCCAGGTGGCTCAGATTCACACAGGCAATGTAGGGGTTTCCTGGGAAGATCAAAACATCTCCCTTGCTCTAGATCAGTATTTGGTCTTTTCCACTCTTCCCAGACTCCTTCCTTTCATCTGTGAGTTATTGGTTCTCACTACTTTAATTAAGGACCTTCTTGCAGCAGTATTTTGGTGTCCCAACTTTTGATAGTTTTTCATAGGGAGAGATCCAGGTCTGAGGATGTTTGGCCTCCCTTTCTAGGGATCACATCAATGGATTTTGGGTGGGAAGGATTGTGGGAACAGGCCTGGCTGAGGGGGCTCTAGGTCTTCCCTCCCTGGTGGTGGAGAACCACAAAGTGGCTGGTGTCCATCTGTTTGCCATATCTGCCATTTTCCTCTACTTTGGACAGCAACCGGTCATCTGATGGTGAGATCTATTACCTCATGCTGTGTCAAGCCTTTGCAGGTACAACAAAAGATCAACAACCCTGTATGTATATTTATATTCTATCTAAATAATGTCCATCAGTTTCATCCATCAATACTCAAGTTTAGGCCTGCAAGCCTCCACACCATGGACTTGTGTGTGTGACCACTGTGGCCTTCCAATGCTGCTGAAGTCATACGGTCCAACTGTGCCATTTGGCAAGGGACAGTTTCAATTAATCCACTGTCACCCCTCTTTTTTAGCTGCTTTTAAAATGTCCCAGTTTTTCTGTTGTCCTCCTACTTTACTCCTTTGTCCTCAGCTTATTTGCTGCAAACTGAATTCAGACTGTGAAAGTAGTTTTCACTAAATTAATTTGACGGGAGGGGAGGGGAAAGGAGGAGCAGAAACTTGCCCTTCCCAGTAGGTACAGGCAAAAACAAACCTATGCAGCCTCTCCTAACATGTCTGTTTTCCTGCATTAATAACTTTTGCCACCTTCACCACACCTTGATGTTGCTTGTGAAAAGCTGGACGGTTTGTGAACTACAACTCCTATCCTCTGCAGGCAACATACAGTACTAAAAGTAAACTTTATGAGAGTTGTAATCAAGCAGCTTTTGAAGAGCCACTTATTCCTAAATGGCTTCAAAATAAACCAATGTCCCCCAAATTTTAAGAAATTGGGGACCACATTGGTCCCCAAGAGACCTTGGAGGGCCACATACCAGTGCATTTCTTTCCTTCTTTTTCTTTTGTCTTTAAAAAGACTTGCCATGGACCTAACATGCTTCAGGGCACAAACATTGAGAAGGTTGTGCTGAAATGTTGGGGGACATCTGGGGGCACAATATATTTTGGGGTTAGGTGAATAGTCTTAGGGGCCATGCTATGTTTCTATGATTTTATGTGGGCCATGGACCATACAGTTTCCATTTCTGATCTAGGCTCAATAAGAGCTCTGAAGAACTCGAATGCTTGTACTGCAGTTACAGTATTTTGATTTTTTTCGTTTTATTTTTGGCTTACTTAATAAAGGTAATGCTTTGTTTAAAAAAATGCAACCTCAACATGTCCTTCACCCATGAAAAGATTTGTCTTTGGTGGAAAAGATTTCCTTTAAAAGGTTTTCAATGCAACAGAAGAACCTCCTTTTAAGCTGCTGTTCCCTTCTCTATTTTTAAATTTAGCCCAGAGACAAATATATTTATTTTGGACACCGTTCTTATGCCATAGGCTCATTGACAGACTTGCCTGTGGAGAAGCTTTAAGGCAGTACTCACATTTACTGTTCAACACAATTCCTTAACTTGAGCCCTTTTCAAAAGATGGTAGTGGTGTGGCGGGGGGGGGGGAGAATAATGCAAAAACAGGGCAGACATTTCCTCTTTTAAACAACAAAAGACCAGAGCTTGCTGAAGTTACTTTTTGACTGCAGCTCTTACAGTCCTGCAGTCAACATAGTCATTGGTTATGCTGGATGGTAGATACCGGGAGTTTTTTCTATGCTCTTGAAAAGAAATGGCACTTGATATATCATCTCTTAGCTAGCATGGATTACTTTGCTTTTGAGATGTATCAATGGGTTGCTTTTCATGGTTGTCAAGCAGCAAATCAAACCAGAAGGTGTGCCTTAGGACTCTTCCTAAGATACTCGCTAGTCCTGTTCTCGCTGCAGTCATGCAATTGATAACATATGCCCTACCCAGCTGCCTTTGAGGGTGTTTTGCTTCCCTTCCACACTTTTCCTCATGCAATTTCAGATCTCTGCTCGGATTAATTTAAAAGTAAAAAAAGAAGGAAAGGAAATAAACAGCAAAAAATAAAACAAGTTAATCAGGGCACTTGGGAATAGTAAGGTAGAGAGGCAAGAACATCAAAAATCTACCAAACAGTTACACCTCTATTGGGCCAACCAAAATGCACAGCATACATGTTGCAAGCTTTCGAAGCTCCACTGGCTTCTTCATCAGACAAGGTGTTAAAAAAGGAAGATGTTAGTCATAGGCCTGCATTTTACTGTTTTTGTTCTTAGTTCAGGTGGTTTGGAGGGGTATCTCTTGCAAGCTGGTACCTCCTCCTTCTGGCCATGTGGCTACTGGCAGATTCTCAAGTCCAGGAAATTTAACACATCCAATGTGAAGTTGAAGGCTTTCATGGCCGGCATCCATAGTTTTTGTGGTTTTTTTGGGCTATGTGGCCATGTTTTAGAAGAGTTTCTTCCTGACGTTTCGACAGCATCTGTGGCTGGCATCTTCAGAGAATGCTGACCTGGAAGAGAGTGGGTATATATATACTGTGTGACCCTGGGTGAGGAGGAGTGATTCCCATGTTAATCTGTGTATTGTTCTGTTGTTGATGGCCTCCTCAGGGTCGGAGGATATGCAAAAGAGGATTAGAATCTGCTAACTGGTAATCATTGTTTGCTGGGAAAGCCTCTGATCCTGAGTGGTTTCTCATTTGCATTTGCTGAGTCCTGGTTTTGGGGTCCTTCAGGACTGGTAGCCAAACTTTATTTACTTTGTGTGTTTCTTCTTCCCTGTTGAAGTTGTCCAAATGTTTGTGGGTTTCAATGGCTTCCCTGTGCATTCTGACTTGATAGTTGTTAACACATCCATTTGCAACACAAAAAGACAATTCCCAGAATGTCTCAATCCTTTGTGAGGCCAGAGGCCCCTTTGTTAGGCACAGGACAATGAATTTCACAAGAAGTCTTCATGTATTTGCATCAGGAAAATGTTAGGTGGCATTGAGGTAAAATATGCCAGTGCAGTCCCAATGTTAGGGGAATTTTTTTTTTTACCTTTGTTGGAGGCAAAAACCTCAAATAGGAAGGTCCCAGTCCACTGGTTCTCCCTTTAGGATTCTCCTGTTGTGACTAGAATGTGATATCTTAAAATCCAGAAAACATTCAGGGGTAGCCGTGTTGGACATATAGCAATAATCTACCAAACATTGGGACAGAGAAGAGGAGAGGACAGTGACAGCACATGTCTCGCGATCGCGCAACTGTCCTGGGAGTGAAATTTTGTACTTGGGGACTTGCTTGAGTGCCAAGTCATTCATGGGTTCCCCAGTAAATGAAAAGTGATGAGTCAGGGACAGGATGGCTATAGGTCAGAGGTGGCATTCTGTGGTATTGCCAAAGCCAGTGAAATTGCAGTTTAAAAGCTATGTGCAGTAATGTCCTTGGAGGTAATGGAATACAGAAATAATAATAATATAATAATAAAATTTATTTGTATCCTGCCCCTCTGAGAACAATCGGGGCAGCTAACAAAGTTAAAAATACAGCACATATAAAATCCCTGGTGCCCTCCCCTCCTTAAAAAGTATTAAATCCAATGCAGAATTAAAACAACAACAACATACAAGTTAAAAACTGACCAGAAGGTCAACAACATCACATCAGCAAACAATCAATGGGAGAGGCAGTATCTTATTCCCAGACATTTTTCTGAGGCCGGGTTCTCTATTCTGGGAAGGCCTGCTGGAAGAGATCTGTCTTAACAGCCTTTTTAAAGCTGTCTAAGGATGTAAGTAGACGGTTGGACCACCAGTTCCAACCCTGCTCAATGCAGGAGAAACAGCTTAGGGAACCAGTTATGTTTAGCCTTGAGAAGAGAAGAATGTGAGGTTACAGGAAAGGAGAGTCCACCTCAACATTAGGAAGAACATCCAGACAGTAAGAGATGTTCAGTAGTAGAATATGCTGCCTAGGACTGTGGTGGAGTCTCCTTTTTTGGAGGTTTTTAAACAGAGTCTGGATGGTCATTTGTCAGAGGTGCTTTGATTCCTGAGTACCACGGGGTTGGATTGGATGCCCCCTGAGGTCTCTTCCAACTCTCTGATTCTATGATTCTAGAGGATGTGATACCCATCTTTAAATATCTAATGACATATTAAAAAATGTCCTCACCCAGGACAGAATCAGCCTGGATCTAAATGAAAGTTACTTTTTCTGTTGCTAATGGAGCTGACATTTTATTCCCTGGATTTTATGAGAGCCCACAGGGGCAAAGACTCTGCCTGCACTGATATCCCACCAAACCATATTTACTGACAATAAAAACAACATCTTGACAAAAGATAGTCCTATGACTCTAACATTGTTGTGGTTTGGTGTTTTTTTTTTTTTTTTTTGGAAAAAAAATTCTTCTGTTTTTGACATCTTTGCCTGATGAAAAAAACAGTGGATATTTAAAAGTCTGCATGATGTATTGTGTGCATTTTTGGTTGGCCAAATAAAAGTATCACTGTTTTGTGGATTTTGAATGTTATTGTATTTGGAAAATGAAGTGAGCATGTATACTGTTGTTTAGAGGAAATGAACCAATGGATTTAAATCACAAGAAAAGAGATTCCACCTAAACATTAGGAAGACCCTCTTTATTATAAATGGAACAGACTGTCCCAGAGGATGGTGGACTCTCCTTTTTTGGAGGGCTTTAAACAGAAGTTGGATGGGCATCTTTGAGGAGTGCTTTAATGATAATAATAATAAATAATAATAATAATTTGTATTCTGCTTTTTCACAACAGAATCAAAGCAGATTCCAACATTATAAATAAAACATCAAACAATTAAAAAATACAGTTAAAAAACCCCCAAACCCCAACCCTCCCCCCAATGATAGAAACAGTGATCAACTCATAAAAAGAGATTAAACATCAGAAAATGTATAACTGTCCAATAGGAATACACTGAAATTTCAGGCAGATTAGCACAAGAAATGAGTCTTCCTTTAGAGGAGGGGGGAACAGGGGCGATGGTATCAATCAATTTTGAAATTGGTATCAATAGAGGTATCAATAGAGGGGGGAGGCAAGTCTAATGGATCTAATGGATCTTAACCTAGTCTGGAAAGGCTAGTAGCGTATTCTTGCATGGCAGGGATTGGATTAGATAGGCTTTGCAGTTCCTTCAACTCCATGAGTTTTAAAAAGTCAAGCCTTTCCCTGCATTGCTTCTTTGAGATCACAAAGACCTGTCCCTGTGACATCACAGCATCTCGCTCTCTTGTCTCAGATTTTAGCCTTACAATTTCAGGGAAAGAAGTACTGCTGATCTAGCAGCCCAAAATATAAGTGGAAGCCTCAATCCAATGTGAATTTATTCCGCTACATTTGGAGAGACTTCTCACTCAGCAAATCTCTCTTCTAAATGTCACATCATAATGAAACTTATTTTCCCCTCATTGTTACCAGCCATCTGATCTCCTTCTCTCCTCCTCAATTGTGTTGGGCTCTGCTGCTACTGACAATTCCCCATTCAGCCCCAGCAGGCGAGCAATCAGTGAGAATTCTTGAGAACGTTTATACTAACCCAAATAATGATGGCAGCTTTCAGGAAGCCAAAAGAAAAAAATTGACAAAAGGCAAAGACAATATGATTATCAGGTCTCTTCTAAACCACAAAATTATAGTTGAGAGCAAGAAGGAACATACATATTTTCACAGCTTGAGAGAGAATATGCCACAGAAACAAACACTCATTTGTACACAGACATGAAAGCCTGGAAGAATGAAAAATTGTCTAAACTGACACAGGATTCAAGAACCAACTCAAATACTTTCTGTATACTCAGCATTCTAATCCAACTCATCCTAAAGGCAAGGAGTGGGAAACAACTTGGACTGAAAAATGAAATGCACAGATACAGGATGGGGGACACCTGGCTGAATGAAACTACATGTGAAAGGGATCTAGGAGTCCAAATAGAACATAAGTTGAATATGAGTCAACAGTGTGATGTGGCAGCTAACAAGGCCAATGCGATTTTAGGCTAATTTTAGGCGATTTTAGGTGTCCAGTTCTGGGCACCACAATTTAAAAGGGATGTGGAGAAAGTGGAGCTTGTCCAAAGGAGGCAACAAAAATGGTGAAGGGTCTGGAACCCATGCCCTACGAGGAACAACTTAGGGAGCTGGGTATGTTTAGGCTGGAGAAAAGAAGGTTAAGAAGTGATATGATAGCCCTGTTTAAATACTTGGATGTCATATTGAGGAGGGAGCAAGCTTGTTTTCTGCTGCTCCAGAGACTAGGACCTGGAGCAATGGATGCAAGCTCCAGGAAAAGAGATTCTACCTCAACAGCAGGAGGAACTTCCTGACAGTAAGGGCTGTCCGACAGTGGAACACACTCCCTTGGAGTATGGTGGAGTCTCCTTCCTTAGAGGTCTTCAAACAGAGGCTGGACGGCCATCTGTCGGGGATGCTTTGATTGTGATTTCCTGCATGGCAGGGGGTTGGACTGGATGGCCCTTGTGGTCTGTTCCAACTCTACAATTCTATGATTCTATGATTCTAACTAATGATTATAAAAGGCCTGCCTGCTTGAAACTAGTGATGCCATTTTGAGCATGGTCCAGTCACACAGCTTGAGAAATATGCCCTGGAGTTATTAGAACCATTGGAAAAATTACTGACCACAGAAGGGAGGTATCATCCATTCTGAAGTGATGGGCACATAGGATAGTATTACATGGATGGGTTAATCATCATCTATTTAGATTGTAGTAATTAATTATTTATACTATGGCATAATAAATATGAGGTCAAGACAACAGTTGAGAATGGAGTCAATAATCTTTTGAAATCATTCTTTATGAAACTGTTGTGTGTAATCTTTAAGACACCATGGCTTGATTCCTATTGGTTGGTCTCAACTAGAGTATTCAACAATCAACTATTCTTGAATCAACAATTCTTTTGTTGTGGCATCACAATTGTCTGAGAGAGAAGGCCAAATATCTCACAAAACTACAAATTCCAAAATTCCACATCACTGATCCCTGGTAGTTAAAGCAGTGTCAACTGCATTAATTCTGCAGTGAATATGAAGCCTTCATAATAATACAGGAGAAAGCCTTGGTGGCTGTTACCAGACTTTTTAATGGGTGGCTAGATAGGCCACCTATCTGCTCTTGTTCCGCTGGCATTCCTTCCTTTAAGCCCTTTCTTACTTCAGTCCTCTTCTCCAGCTGTCCTTCCAACTATCATTCTTATCTTCTTGTGTTTTTGTTACCATCCCTTGACTACTCTGAAGCACTGTTTCAGCCACTTTGACTTTGGAATACCCTCATTGTTAATTCTTCTGCTCCTATTCCTCAACCTGCCTGATAAATCCTGTACATTAGCCAGTATAAAAGTACCATGATCTGGAATAGCTTAACCAAGAGTTCAAAGATGAACTCTCTCTGGCTGTATACTTTGCAAGAATCCTCTATGTATGTCCAAGGTTCAGATTTCTGACTTATGGTGATCCTAATGTGACCCTATCATGAGGTTTACTTGGAAAGTTTCTTCAGAGGGGTTTTGCCATTGCCATCCTATGGGGCTGCAAGGGTGTGATCTGCCCAAGATCACTAGTGGGGTTTCATGGCTGAGCCAGAATTCCAACCCTTGTCTCCAGAGTCAGAATCCTATACTCAAACCACTACACCATGTTAAATATACTAGAGAGAGTATATGTTGAAAATCAGCATCTGTTTGTCCCTTGTCCTTTATCGTCTTGCCCCAGCCAAAGAAACCTCTTTTTTTGCTACATTGTTTGAAAAGGGAATTTCTCACCCCAATCTTCCTCAATGTGCAAAGACTGCAAAGTTGTTCAACTGCCCCCTTGTGTCTCATTGATAGTTTCACATGGCTTTGTCAGATCTGACAAACTTAGTAAATCCACAACATATACACACACACATACTAGAACTGAGTTGCAGGATTGCTTCAGGGTGACTGAGAGGGAGAAAGAGGTTAAAACCTTACCACGACTCCTCAACAATCCTGTTCCAATACAATTAGCAGTGCCAGACTAGGAGATTTTTCCCTGAACCTAACTGATCAGTGAGGCCATGAGGGAAAGTGTGTGTGTGTGTGTGTGTGTGGTTCCCCCAGACTCCACAGAGAGTAGTCAAAGTCTTCATGGAGATTTCAGGCATTAGTCATCTACTTCTGGCCTAGCTGCCCCATCAAGCCCATGGTAACACTCCATCAGTGTTTCTTTTCTTTTTCTTTTTGGAAAAGTCTTTTAAAAAACGGAGTCCACCAATTACAAAAAGTGTTTTTCCATGTCCATCACTTGTCAGCATTTTGCCTTTGCTTCTGCTGAGCAAGAATGCTGATGAACACTCCATCCCATCAGCTCGACCAATTGGCACCAGAGGCTTCAGCAGCACTGGCATAAAGACAGACAGCTGAATGACAAAATTTAAGGACCGCAGAGAGATGCAGTTTCATCCCAAACACTAGACATGTATGCTGACAGAATACCAAGGAACAGTCACCTGCAAAGACAGCAGTCAGTTCAGGCCTTTGAAGAAGTAATACTGACAAGGCTGACAGATGAATATGAAGGAGGAATACCAAATCAAAATTATAAGCTCAAATTATTTCTTTCCTTGTCTTGTATTCTGTAAATCTGTAGTCTTGTTTGTCATTTAGAAGCTGCAGAAAGGGTTAGTTTTTACCACTTGAGGTAGCTCAAGGGGGCAGGTCTGTTCTCTGCTGCCCCAGAGGTTAGAACCATATCTAATAGTTTTAAGAGAGTAGATTTCAACTGAACATTAGAAGGAACTTCTTGATAGTAAGAGTGATCTGGCAATGGAGTCTCCTTCTCTTGAGATTTTCAACAAGAGTCTGGGCAGTGAGCTGCTGGGGTGCTTTAGCTAGAGATGCTTTAGCTAGAGATCCTACACTTTAGGATCCTACACACTCTAGGATCCTACACTCTCAGGGGTCATCCAATGCAACAAGGGCTTGGACTGGATGACCCATGAGACCCCCTTTACCTTTGTGATTCTATAATTCTATACATATGCCTTTTCATGTCTCTTGTGGTTATTCCATAGACAGATTTGTTATCTTATGAATGCAATGCTGAAGCCAAGATAAGCCAAGAAGCAATGCAAAAGTGCAACTCACCCACCTACTCCTACCAATCATTGTTAGCTAAATAAATGAGAAAAGCAAATGCAAAGTTTCCAGTAACTTCCTTTGTCAATGGCTTTCCCTAATGCAAGTTAGAAATGCAGCCTGTTGAAATAGGATGTAAACTAGCTCACTTAGAAGATTTGTCCCTATGAGAGCTTAATTTAATGTGTGTTTTATGTCCTCTTAGAAACAATTGCTGAGCTAGAACCACAGTAAAAATTTGGGTAAAATCCTGCTGACAACTTAAGCCAGTGAAAGGGCAAGTCAGTTCTTGATGCAAGTCATTCTCTCCCCACCTTGGGTATAGTAGTGGCAGGGTGACAGCAGTGAAAACCACCCCATCATGAAATAACACTGCCCTACTAGGTCTCAAGCAGTGTGAAAGTTGACACTTTTATTTCCTGATAGAATAGTTTTGCTGCAGTCACCCCATCTGTTATCTCAGTGCTTGTGGATGTAAGGGATCAGTAATACCATTGGCCTCCAACTCTGCTGCTTCTTATTCTTCCACTAGTGAATTTTGGAGCAACTTGTGAACAACTGGCATTGAATATAAAACCATAAAGAGCAAGGTTCCAATAAGACCACTGGCCTCCAACTCTGCTGGCTATTCCATTCCCATCATTGCATTTCGGAGCAATGTCTATGTTCTTTCCTAGCTAATTGCATCAAAAGAAAATCAAATGTGTAATGTAGATTTTCTATTTCTCCTTCTCTCTGGACCAGGAGGTGTTTAAGCCTCTTATGGGAAGACAGTTTGTCACAAGTGGGGGGAGATATGTAGGCTCTGTTTCCAATGTGCTATGTGCTGTGCAGTGGCAGAGGCTGATGACTCCTATGCCAGTGGGTCAATGGGACACTCCAGGTTTTAATAGAGGATGGGAAGGAGCTCTCCAATGTGCCAATCATGCTTCTGAAATAGCTTCAGTACCTTGGACATCACTTTTAAAGCAAGCCAGAACCTGAGGTGGATTCGCTGCCCCACTGATGTGGGAGCCACCAGCTGCCACTGCTATACAGGCAGAGAAAGCAGAAAAACAACAACGTATACCCTCTTCCTTTGTGGCAAGATCAGGTTCAAAGGCAGTTTATACAACACAATGCTGGAATCCCAAGTTTGATGCTTATGACCTTTTCAATGTGACAGCTGTTTGAAAAGTTGAGCCCATGCTGACTTGCAGTTCCTTTTGAGCACTTTAGTAGAAAAGAAAGGCAGGCTGGAGACATTCAAGCCAGCCAAACAAAGAAAACCCAGGTACATCTTTGGCACTAAATGCCCTTCTCTTGTACTTCACCAAGTAGAAACAAAGATGTCACCAGATAACACATAACTCTTCCCATGTTGCTACAATAAAGCATGGAATTATGAAATTCCTAGCATTCTTTCCCACATCACCAGAATTAAGGAAGCTTGGGGGCAGGGGGAGGAGGAGAGATCCCAAATCTCTTATATTTTGCACAAACATAAACAGAAAGGTTATTTTCTGTTTGGTCCTTTCCAGGACAGCTTTCCCGAGTTGTCCATCACAGGCATCTTGTCCAGGCAGGAATTAATAAAGTGGCACTAGAATGACAGGATCCAGGCCAGAGGGAGCCATTCCTTCAAGGATCTCCCTTCTTTATCAAGGGGTGGTGGTTGCCCTGGGAGAAACAGGTGTGCTGGCAAATTTAAGAACCAGGTGAGTGCTGGATCAAGTTGTCTCCTCCTGTGGGTCTCTGACACTCTTGTTTCATAATTTCGTCTCTTCCATATCTTGGAGAAATTACTTCTTCAGACTAGAACTCTAAGAATAATTCCAAGCCATCTAGAGGATGGAGCTGTACTCTAAAAATAACTTCCCCACACTATTACTGACCTTTAAGTGGATAGCAGCCCTATTTGTCAGTTCCCTTCTCTCGCTGTTTCATCCAAAATTGCATCCTCCTGCTGACTTGCTTCCTTGTCTCCTGACTTGTTTCTTTCAGAATCTCATGGGCACATTCTCCTTAGGAAGGGCCTATTACCTGTCCAAGTTCTTGCCAGAAGTCAGTTCTCTCTCTTTTAAAATATTGTTTGCTGCAGTAGAACTATAGCTTAAACGCAGTGCTGCCAATTTTCAAAATTAGTTGGTCTATTGAGCTTTTTGGTCTGTACTGTCTTCTTGATAGATGTGCATTATATTTTATGGATGAGACAATAAATCAATATCCATCTAGTTCATGGAATCTTTATCATCGTCTAGCCACAGGCCATTACGACTTTCTTGTGAACAACTGGCATTGAATGTAAATCCGTAAACAGCAAGAGCCCAATAAGGCCCACTGATGTCCACCATAAATATTTGACAAGAAAAATTATGCACGGTGCTTCAATTTGTTGAAAACAAAAATATATAAAATATTAAATGCAAGAGAGGTTGCATTAATTCTTCTCACTGAGAAGTTAGGCTGCTCATCATTCCACTGAAATTAAGGAAGGTGACAAATACCAGACACATCAATTTGTTCTGAAGCATGAGCAAAGCACTTTGGACACCATGCTTTAATGTATCTGCTCTTCCTTAATTCACAATAAAATCAACTTTCGCTGTTAGTTTTTCACCCCTGAATTTCCATTCCATAGCCATAATAGTCAGAAATAAAAATAGTATTATTACTACATTGTGCTTGTGACGCTCAAATTCACACCCATGTAGTTTTGTATTGGTTACACTACACCAATCTTCTGAGCTCAACCTGAGGATAATGGAGCAGAAGCCAGAACAGGGGAATTTCAGCACAAAATAAGTAAAGAGATAGTAGAGGAATATCTGGTTAATCTAAATGATTTTAAGTCTCCAGGACCAGATGAACTACATCTAAGGGTATTAAAAGAGCTGGCAAATGTAATATCGGAGCCATTGGCAATAATCTTTGAGAACTCCTGGAGAACAGGAGAAGTCCTAGTAGACTGGAGGAGGGCAAATGTTGTCCCCATCTTCAAAAAGGGAAAAATAGAGGACCCCAACAATTATCATCCAGTTAGTCTGACATCTATATCAGGAAAGATTCTAGAGCTGATCATTAAACAGAAAGTCTGTGAACATCTAGAAAGCAATGCCATAATCACAAAAAGTCAACATGGGTTTCAGAGAAAGAAGTCATGCCAGACAAACCTGATCTCTTTTTTTGATAAAATTACCAGCTTGGTAGATGAAGGGAATGCTGTGGATATAGTATATCTTGATTTCAGTAAGGCCTTTGACAAAGTTCCCCATGACATTCTTGCAAACAAGCTTGTAAAATGTGGGCTAGACAAAGGAACTGTTACATGGATCTGTAATTGGTTGACCGGCCGAACCCAAAGGGTGCTCAACAATGGCTCCTTTTCATCCTGGAGAGAAGTGACCAGTGGGGTCCCACAGGGCTCTGTCCTGGGCCCAGTGCTATTCAACATCTTTATCAATAACTTGAAGGACAAAATTGGGGGCATACTTATCAAATTTTCAGATGACACCTAACTAGGGGGAGTAGCTAATACCCCAGAGGACAGGATCAAAATTCAAGATGACCTGAATAGACTAGAAAGCTGGGCCAAAGCTAACAAAATGAAATTCAACACGGAGAAATGTAAGGTACTGAACTTAGGGCGGAAAAATGAAATGCACAGATATAGGATGGGGGACACCTGGCTTAAGGAGACAACATGTGAAAGGGATCTTGGAGTCCAAGTAGACCACACGTTGAACATGAGTCAACAGCGCGATGCAGCAGCTAAAAAGGCCAATGCAAATTTAGGCGGCATCAAAAGTATAGTGTCTAGATCAAGGGAAGTAATAGTGCCACTGTATTCTGCTCTGGTCAGGCCCCACCTGGAATATTGTGTCCAGTTCTGGGCACCACAATTTAAAAAGGATGTGGAGAAAAAGGAGCATGTCCAAAGGAGAGCGACTAAAATAGTGAAGGGTCTGGAACCCATGCCCTACGAGGAATGACTTAGGGAGCTGGGTATGTTTAGCCTGGAGAAAAGAAGGTTAAGAGGTGATATGATAGCCCTGTTTAAATACTAGAAGGGATGTCATATTGAGGAGGGAGCAAGCTTGTTTTCTGCTGCTCCAGACACTAGGACCCGGAACAATGGATGCAAGCTACAGCAAAAGAGATTCCACCTCAAAATTAGGAGGAACTTCCTGACAGTAAGGGCTGTTCAACAGTGGAACACACTCCCTTGGAGAGTAGTGGAGTCTCCTTCTTTGGAGGTCTTTAAGCAGAGGCTGGATGGCCATCTGTCAGGTATGCTTTGACTGAGATTTCCTGCATGGCAGGGGGTTGGACTGGATGGCCCTTGTGGTCTCTTCCCAACTCTATTATTCTATGATTCTATGAATTCTAACACTATACAGATAATGGTCTCTATCTACCAGTGTGGCTGCCTATTGTTTTATAGTGTAATGGGGAATGTGAAGTAGCTGTTTCTGCCATCATAGTAAATAAAAATGTACAGTGAAGGTATTGACAAATAGTAACACACCATCTGAGGACATTATCACAGGAACCCCATTCTTGCCACACTCACACAAATTAATGAAAACACAACATACCTGTTTCTGAGAAGCCATTATTGCCTGTCTTCACAATTGCATGACTGGGGCTGCCATTGCACTCTCTTCCAGACTCCCCCTTAATTCTGCCTCCCAGCCCCATGTCCTATCCAGAATGCTATTTATTTTATTACTTTTTAAACACAGATTTACAGTTCTGGTAATGCAATTTAAGTTTTTTTAAAAAAGAAAAAAAAATATCTCCACCAAAAATAAATCAGGTTGCTTGGGAATAGTGAGGGGGAACGGGGGACAGAGGAGAGGAAAACATTGAAACCACATGACTGCCAATCTTGCAACTGCCATGGCAGTGATGTTTCACACTTCAGGAGTCCTGGGACTTGCCATTGATGGGTTTCCCATCAATGAAAAAGGACTCCTTGACCACACTTGGCATAAACAGTAGCTGCTGGTCAGAGGTGGCACTGTGTGATAAGTATCACCAAAGGTGCTATTTTACAACTATAATCACAGTTTAAAAGCCCAGTACATCTCCTTAGAACATGCAACTGCATGATTGGAATCCTGAACTAGAGCAAAACCACTGTATCAGTTATTGAATGATGAGTTAACACTTAGGTCAATCCAATGGACTCAATTCTTGTAAAGACTATAAGAATCAAGAATAGCAATAGGATATGGGCACATGGGAAATTCTTTTCACATCTGGGATTTTGCTTAAGCCACCTATGACCTAAAAATGTTCATTGCATAGTGGCCAAACTAGTACAAGCGCATGAGTAAGGGAACTCACACAGCTGTATGACACCAGCTGGACTCTAGTCAATATCTCTCAGGTGAAAGTGTAGGTGTGTGGCCCTCCAAAGTTACCTTAGGGCTAATTCATCCCCAGTCCCTAACCATTGTTCACCCTTGAACCTAAGGGTTGAAGCAAAACCATTCTCCACATGTTGGAATTATACTTGCTAATTTCCATCAGAAATATAATGGTTACAGTAGCAAATAACTAAGCATACATGGGTCAGTTTGCAAAGAGAGACGGGAAGTTTTTAAAAAGGCAGACATAAAGGCTCGGTTGAACTAGGGCCATAATTTATTAAATCCAATGAGAATGATTTCCAGAGGGGAACTGATGTATGGTGGCAACCTATACCAAGCTGCCTCACAGCTCCAGGCAGCTGCTGCTGGTTGACCATAAAGATCCAGCCATATCCTGCACACAAGTCTCATAGTCCTAGGGTGCACCTACACTATAGAAATAATAGTTGATGCATCCCTGGAGTGCAAATTTCTGGTCTGGCCAGTCTCTAAAAAGGAGCCTCCAGGAACACAACAACACTTTCCTAATCTCAACCATCCATACTTCCTTGCCAGATTGTGACCAGTTAACCTGTTTACAAGCAGAACAGCTGCCAGTACAACTGAAGCCAAGCACTGATTAACCTGTGTAAAGTAGGTAAACAAATAAACAACCATAACCCTGTGCAAAGCACAAATGAGCCAAAAAATCCTACTTGGCCTCCTAGCATGACCAGATAATCTTGAATAGAATGGAGGGGAGGGGAACTGCTGCAAAGAATGAAGCCTGAACAGAAAGAGCACTAGGCTGAAATACCCTTGGCTCCTCTTCAATGTGCTACACAAAAGCATGTTCATCTTCTTAAGTATCTCTTTCCTTTCCTGCCCTCTCTGCAAATGGCTTTCCCAAACCATAGTGCAGCAGTGACCAGGGAACAGAATTGGCAGTGTGGTCATAAACTGACTATGCAGACCGCACAGCACTGGGAAGATACATTTACAGTCAGCCCTCCACATCTGCGACTTTCATTTTTGCGGCTTTGATTATTCATGGATTTGATTAATACGTTCTCTCTAGGCATCTCTAGGTCATCTATGGCCAACTTTTGCCAAAAGCTGCACTGTAGGAACTAGAAATTTTTAGAGAGAAGACTTCTCTTAGCATTTTTAGGTCTTCCAGTATAATGCTAAAGTCAACATCTGATGGATATTGACCCTAGGTATTCTCTCAGGTAAAAAAAGTGATTTTTTAATTGCAGTTTTCCCTCTTTCACAGGGGTTCTGCATCTCTAATCCCAGGGAATGTGGACGGCCCACTGTATTTTACTACATACACACATACACAGAGTTGTAATTTAACCTTTCAATCTGACAACATTTTATTTCTATTACTAAACAAACTTTCAAGATACAAGTTCCAACTTTGAACTGCAATTCCATTCACCCACAAGGGAAAGAAGAAAAGCAAAGCAAAACAATTGTTCAAAGCACCAAGAGGAGATCTATGTGGCTCCATTTGGCCTACCTTCTGGCTGGTATTGTGCTATTATTGTTACAGTCTGCCCTGCTCCTTTAAGTGCTGCGGCGGCCTGTTCATGGGTAGCACCACGAAGATCAATTCCATTCACCTACAAGAGAATGAAGAAAAACAAAGCCAAGCAATGGTCAGATGCAGTCTGGGGTGGTCTCATTTGAAGCTCTTCCTTTTTAAAAGGAAAAAAATGAATTAAAAGCAGAGAACAAATGACAACTGTTCAGAAGCTAATCCTCCCCCATAGGCTGACCACAGGTTACAGCAGCAATCAAAACCGAACTAGAATAATTGAATCATAGAGTTGGAAGTAGCCTCATAGCCAACTTCTTGCTTAGTCCAGGATCTTTAGCTAAAGCAGTGACTTCCAAACTTTGGTCCTCTAGATGTTTTGGACTTTAGCAGCCAGAATTCCCCACAGTTGACCAAGCTATCTGGGCTTCTGGGAGCTGAAGTCCAAAACACCTGGAGGAACAAAGTTTGGGAATTACTGAATGAAAGCATCTGCAGTTGGTATCTGTGCAGCCTCTTTCTGAATATATCCAGAGAAGGAGAACCCACAATTTTTTTAGGCAGTTGTTTCCATTGCTGAACAGCTCTTACTGTCAAGAAGCTCCTTCTAATGTTCAATCAAAATCTACCACCTCTATTGTAAAACCATTAAACCAAGTTGTGCCCTATGGGGCAGCAGAGAACAAGCCCACACTCTACTCTTTGTGACAGCCATTAGGGTATTTAAAGAGTGCAGTCATGTTGCACCTCAGTCGTGTCTTCACCAAGCCCAATTCCTTCAACTTTTTCTGATATGTTTTGTTCTCCATACTTCTCTGTTGCCCTTCTTTGAATCACTCCAACTTGTCTATATCCTTCTTAAAATGAGGCATCCAGAACTGAACCTAATTTTCCAGATAAGACCTGACCAGTACAGAATATAGCAGGACTATTCCTTCCGCTGAGTTAGAAGCTATGCTTCAACTAGTGCAGGTTAAAATAGCTTTTATTTTCTTTATTGCAGCATCACACTGCTGGCTCATAGTCATCTTATGATGAATAATAATCCCAATGTCCTTTTTGCATGTAGTAGTGCTATGCCATCCCCATCCTATACTTGCCCTTTTTTGTGGGCTAAATGTGGAATTCTGCATTTATCTCTATTCAGTGGTATCACTAGGGTTAGTGTCACCCATGGATCTCCCAACTTCCAGGGTGAACAGATGTCATAACCGCAAAAGAGGGTGAGGCACTGCAAATTGTAGGGCATTCAAGAAAAATTTGGAAATTATAAAATAAAAGCTGAAACCACTAATATGAATTCATGTTCTTAGTCATGATCAAAATGGAGGACATTTTGAAATTTCTCCTGGACAAAAAATTAAAATCTAGGTCATGTCATGGAAAGGAAGGATGTCTGGTCACCCTGCCCTCTCCCTACTTGTCTGTCCCCAACATAGCACAGCAGCCAGTTCTGACAGCCACACTGCAATTTTTCAATTCAATGGTGTTACTATGCCAGTGGCAAAGGTAGAAGCAGCGTCTTGTTGGTCATTCTTTCTTTTTCTGCCTACAAAATGAGAAGGGCCTTGATGGCAGCAAAATGGGAGGTAGAAGTGATCAGTCTCTGGGCACAGGATCTGCCATTCATCACCATTCAATTGTTCAGGGATATTCTTATCCCAGTTTTATATTGGTTGCAAATGCAGGGAATCCTGGAAGAGACCACAAGGGCCATCCAGTTCAACCCCTTGTCATGCAGGAAGACACAGTCAAAGCACTCTCAACAGATGGTCATCCAGCCCCTGCTTAAAAACCTCCAATGAAGGAAACTCTGCTATTCTCTGAGGGAATGTGTTCTACTGTCAAACAGCTCTTACTGTCAGGAAGTTCTTCCTAATGTTGAAGTAGAATCTTTTCCTATACAGTGGTACCCCGGGATACGAATTACCCAGCTTACGAATTTTTCGGGATACGAAAAAATCCCATAGGGATTTATTGTTTCGGCTTACGAAGGTTTTTTTGGGTTACGAAAAAACCTCGGCGCTGTTTTCAATGGAGCCGCGGCGGAGCCGCGGCTTTTTTCCCATTAGCGCCTATGGCAATTCAGGTTACGAAGGTTTTTCGGGTTACGAAATTAGCCGCGGAACGAATTAATTTCGTAACCCGAGGGAGCACTGTAGTTTGAATCCATTGCTTTGGGTCCTATTCTCTGGAGCATCAGAAAACATGCTTGCTCCATCTTCAACATGACACCCCTTCAAATACTTAAACAAGGCTATCATATCACCTCTTAACCATCTCTTCTTCAGGCTAAACATACCCAGCTCCCATCTCTTCCTCATAGGGCATGGTTTCCAGACCCTTCAGCATTTTGGTTGCCCTTCTCTGAACATGCTTCATGTTGTCAACATCCTTTTTTAACTGTGGTGCCCAGAACTGGACACAGTATTCCAGGTGAGGCCTGGCCAAACCAGAATAGTGACACTATTATGTCCTTTCATATAGATTTCATTTTTATAGACAATCATTTGGATGTCACCCCCTGTTATGGCGTCTCCCAGTGAGATGAGTACACCATGTATCCCTTAGTGGTGCCACTGTCTCTACTGAATTTCACTTTATTAATTCTTGCCCATTGTTATAGTTCATCAAGGTCCTTTCAAATTCTACTCCTGTCTTCCAACATGTTAGCCATCCCTCCCAATTTTTATCATCTGCAAACTTGATAAGAATTTCCTTCACTCTGCCATCTAAGTCATTGGAAAAAAAAGTTGAAGAGTAATGTCCTTAGGCCAGATCGCTGAGGCCCTCCACTCAACTTCAGAAGGACTTCAGGGTCACATATGAGGGTTTCAAAGATCACATACAGCTTACAACTCACACTTTGCACAACCCCATCCTATGCAATTCTGGCCACCCCACTCTGAACATTTAAAAAGTATCTTAAATGTGGTATTGAGAATACAGCCTGAGTTTTTGCTGAAGTGATAAAACCCATTTTTGTGTTGTAAATGTTTCAGATTTTAAATGGAGGTACAGAAAAATGAAAGCTTTCAATCTGTCATTTTCTTCTGTGTGCACTTTTCCTTTGTGTGTATGTGTGTTGTTTGCCTTCAAGTTGTTTCCAACTTATGGAAACTGAAAGGTGAACCTACCACAGGGTTTTCTTAGCAAGTTTCTTCAGAAGGGGTTTGCCATTGCCATCCCCTAAGGCTGAAAGAGTATGACTTGTCCAAGATGATATAGGTAATGTTTGTCTATGGTTGGCCTGTAGTCCCATGTCTCTCCCTCAGGAGACTAAGGGCTAGTCTACACATTTAAAATAATTCTCATTCCAATCAAACTGAATGTGATCTGGACATATCCAAGTTGCAAGTGTTTTGGGAGAACCTCTTCAAGTTTGTGGGAAAAGACTTCATGGTTTTTACTGGAGTATCCACTGAAATCTGCAGGAATGCACATTATCATATGTGTTGCTGTCTGTTTCATATGGATTGAGATGGCTGCACATTTTCAGCAGAGAATGTGTGCACAGATGTGAATCTGCACAGGAAAGTGACAAGTAACCATTGATGCACATATGCAAAAAATGTGCCCCAATTTGCACAGTACACTTACATGTAGATTAGCCCTCAGGGATTAGTGTCAAATAACACAATTTGATGTCAAATAGTGCAGAAATAATGCAGTTTGACACAGCTTTAACTGCCATGGTTCAATCCTGAGGAATCCTGGAATTTGTAGTTTGTAGGGGTACCAGAGGTCTCTGACATGTAAGGCTAAATATCTCTCAAAATTAAAAATCTCAGAATTCCACAGCACTGAGCCAAGGCAGTTAAAATGGTGTCAAACTACATTATTTCTGCAGTGTAGGTGCATCCTGAATTGGTACAATGCAGACACACAAGTAACCTCTCAGTGAGAAGGTCAGTTTCTGTGGAGATAAATATAAAGGACAGAATGTGATTTTGGGTTCTGGTTCCATTTTCTACGCATCAGTCACACACAGCAAAAACAGAGCAGGAAGGGGAGGGAAACGTTGAGTATTGGGCAATGAACTGAGAAGCAAATCTGCCCAATTGGCTACAGATCTCAGCTTCCATTTGCACAGAATTTGGAGACCTGAATCTCCATGCTGCTATTTTGGCAAAGAATATAAACAATCCCAAATTATTATGCAACTACCTCAGGCTTTAATACTTAAATGCCTCACTGCCTCTGTTCTCCTGTAGTTCTGCCTTGCTTGTCAGCTCTGGGAAGGTGAAGCATGCACATATATTCCATGCTTTTTTGTTTTGTTTGTATTGAACTTTACCTTCAGGGCATCACTGTAGTTTATAGTTATTTATTTATTATATTACTCTACTGTCCACTCCAATTAGGCTCAAGATGGAAGTAGCAATAACCAAAAAATAGAAGGCATAACTAAATATTTATGTTTGTTTATATGTGTGTGTGTGTGTCTTCACATACACATATACAGACAAACATAAATATTTACTTATAGTCTATTTTTTATCTTATTCCTACTTCTATCTTTAGCCGAATTGTGTGTATATGAAATATGTGTCTATATAATATTCATAAAAGCCAGCATGGAGTAATGTTTTGAGCATAGGTCTGTGTGTGTTGTCTGCCTTCAAGTTGTTTCCAATTTATGGCAACCCCAAGGCAAACCTATCATGGGGGTTTCTTGGCAAGATTTGTTCAGAGGAGGTTTGCCACTGCCTTCCCCTGAGGCTGAGAATGTGTGGCATGACTAAGGTCACCCAATGGGTTTCCATGGCTGAGCTGGGAATTGAATCCTGGTCTCCAGAGTCATAGTCCAACACTCAAAACCACTATGCCACACTGGCTCAAGTGTAGGATTAGAATCCTGGAGATTAGCATTTGATTCCCCACTTGGCCATGGAAACCCATTGGGTGACTCTGGGCGAGTCACACACTCTCAGCCCCAGAAAACATGGTGAGAGGTTCACCTTAGAGTCATCATAAATTGAAAATGTCTTGAAAGTATACAACAACAAACTCTTCATAAATTGCAGAAATGCACACATTGAATACCTACTTTAAAATGTTCCTCAGTATTTTCTTGGAGAACATCCAGGGTCTCAACAACAGGGAGGAATTATGTAGAATGGTTCTCCACCTATAGTCCAGCTTTTCCAAAACCTGGATTCCCCAATGTTCTTAGAAGATAACAATACCCTAATTCCTGACCACTGGTCATGTTTGCTGGGGATGAGAGGACTTATAGGCCAACACGTTCTGCCATAGCCTCCTTACTTCAGTTTGCCATACTGAGAAGGCCACCACAAGGTGCTTCCAGAGGACATTTGAGAAAAGAGGCAGATGGAACAAGCATGTAGGTATGGAAAAAAATATTCAAAAATACTCAGGAAATGGTTGGAAAATGTGTCTTCATTATTTAGAAATCCTGGAATGATGAGAATTGGTGCAGTTCACAACTTGTTCTGTGCAAAATTTGCATGTGATTGCTATGCTCAGAAAACCACATTTTCTATGGTATGTTTATGTAATATTTTTATTATTTGCAAAAAGGGTTGTTTCCTGCAGATAAAAAAAAAATTCTATGCAAAAAAAATCACATCTGAATTTTGCACCGAATGTCCTGAATCATGAATAGTCTTTGAAAATGGTGTTGTTTTTAAAGACTATCTTGCAGTAAGAAGAAAACTGTAAATGAAGATTCACATCTGTACAGGCATGTCCTTGGTCTGTATATAAGTAGTCAAATTGCCCATTTAATATCTAGTTGTAGATGGCTCCCAATGCCACCAGTTGAAATAGCTATGTTAAGTGAAGCACTCCAAGGAACTATGAAGCAGCACCTGGAAAAAATATGGCTTTGAACTGCTTGGGGACTTCTGGGATTTGTAGTCCAAAACAGGAACTTTCTCATAGCTTTGCTTCTGAAGACCAGATGTTGGCAATAAGCAACAGAGAGAAGTCATTGATTTCATGCTCTGCTTCTGAATTTCTCTGGGGCATCTGGCTGGATGTTGTGGGAAACAGAAGGCTGGAACAAAATAGAGCTCAGCCTAATGGAGCAAGGCAAGCCCTAGATTCTGATGTTGGCTCCATTATTAAACCCATTTGCCAAACAGACAAGCATGGGGAAAGGTTAGGGATGAAAAGCAAAGCTGTTCGCACTTCCCAAAGCAGAAGCCTTGAATGAAGTGGTATGCTGATATAATTTTTTACAAATATATTTTTAAAAAAATATTTTTAGAATGGCTTTAAGGTTGGAACCTTCCTACAGTGCCATCCAATTTTTCAAAAAAGAAATTATTGAACAATGTGTTATAAAATGCTTTCATGGCCAATATTCATGGTGTTTTTTTTTTTTTTTTCAGGCTATGTGGCCATGTTCTAGAAGAGTTTATTCCTGATGTTTCACCAGCATCTGTGGCGGGCAACTTCAGAGAATGCATTCTCTGAAGATGCCAACCACAGATGCTGTCGAAACATCAGGAATAAACTCTTCTAGAACATGGCCTCATAGCCGGAAAAAAAACACAAAAAAACCTATAAATTATTGAACACTTTACAATAAAATAACTTTCCATGAGAGCAGTAAAAACACTCAACAGTAAGAGTTGATTCTTTAGTTTTCTTGGAGACTTAGGGGCTCGTCAGACTGGCCATTAAAGTTGGCCTGGGAGCAGAGTTGGGGCGTCACGTCCATATGACTCTGCCCCCTGAGTGCTGTGATGGTGTGTGCCACTCCACATCATGGTGCTCCGCTCCTCCTCTGCTGCATCCGCACGGCGCAGCACCAAAGGAGCACAGTATAGTTGCAGTAGTGTGGCTATTGCACCCTGGAAAGGCCAGATCTGGGCTGTGGCAAGAAGTTACCACGGCCCCAATCTAGCCAGGAAAGGGGTGGTGTTGCACTGTCCCTTAAGGTCTGTGTGTACAGCCCATTTGGCCCCATCTGCACTGCAGAAATAATCCAGTTTGACACAGTTTTAACTGCCATGGATTTAACGTTATGGAATTCTGGGATTTGTAGTTTTGTGAAATATTTAGCTTTCTCTGTCAGAGTGCTCTGGTTTCACAACAAACAATTAATCTGAGAATTCCATAGAACTGAGCCATGGGAGTTAAAGCATTGTCAAACTGCATTATTTCTGCAGTGCAGATGAGGCCTAAAACAGAGGGTCCTGATAAACCAACAGTATGAAAAAACTCAAAAAGTATTCATAAATACTTACTAATCTAACCAACCTTAATGACCAGAAAGTTGTGTGCCTGATGGCTGCCAGCCTAATCACCCTTGGTGATGGCCAACTATCTCAACCTGGGTTACATGATGAAACTCTTTAGGTATTGATATTTGGAATACTGGGGACAAAGACCAGCAATGAGAATTAACTACAGTGTGCCTGCATTTTACGCGGGCGTGCCATTCGCAGCTTTCAGCATATGCTGAAAGCCATGCCGAAAGAGCCTGTGGCGCACCCAGGAAGAACTAATGGGGCACGCACCCATGATGCATGCATGCCGCTGAGCACCATGGGAGCGAGCCCCATTACTTCCTATGGAGCTTCAGCATATGCCAATTCCCCCTTACGCAGAGGGATCTGGAATGGATCCCTGCGTAGGGGGAGGGTGCACTGTAATTAAAATCAACTATGTTAGAAATTAAGCTAAGACTGGGTATTTGAAGTGTGGAGATAAGCCAGAAATAGCAGACACTTATGATGTGAACATTTTATCAACTTAAAAGTTGCATGTTTCCTTCAGCAACTTTTGGGGAAGCCCTTAAAAGGGCAAGAAACTATGCAATTCTGATCATTAAATTCTGATGGGATACATGCATTTCCTCTACCTATTTAGAGTAAAGACAACATTAGTGATTTTCTTTGCCCTCATTGTCATCATAATATAGAAACATAAGCAGCTGCATAATACCATGTCAGAGTATGGTTCCATCAAGCTTAATATTGTGAAGAAGGAGCAATTCTTCACAAAACCTGCAATCTTCTGAATGCAAAGGTGGTTACACTGCATAACCAAATTTGTTTGCCTATTGGATTATAGGTATGAATTCTATTATCATTTTCAAGTAGAGTAGACCTATTGAATTAACTGGATTTACCACTCTGTTGACTCGCCATTCCCTAATTGATTCAGTGGGGTCTACGGTATTTAGGGATAACCGAAAGAATTCAAACCGTGGCATCATCATATTCATGACACGATATCCAATTGATCTTGTCATGAATGAGCCCCCAAATGGAACTGAATGAGCATCTGTTCAGAATGAATAATGTCTTGTATGCATACAAATAAGTGAGAAGAAGGCAAATAATGTCGCTTGGTTTATTTGCAATTCAGTCTTTTTTAAACCCAGGGAGCTCACAGACTGTTATGTCAAAAGCAGAATGTCTTTTACCATTAAAAAAAGCTATGACTGATTTAGAAGCTGGTCTTCAAACTGAGATGGTCTTCAAACTGATATATATATATATATATATATATATATATATATATATATATATATGTGTGTGTGTGTGTGTGTGTGTGTGTGTGTGTGTGTGTGTGTGTGAGAGAGAGAGAGAGAGAGGGAGAGAGAGAGAGAGAGAGAGAGAGAGAGAGAGAGAGAGAGAGTCTGGAGCCTTTTTAAAGCCTTGTTTTTCTGTTCTTCTCTATTTTTATTGTTTTTATAACTGATCTGTGATTGTAATAAATTTGCTTGATAGAAATTACAGGGAAAACCAAGAGACATAATCTTCATTAGGGCAGAAACAAATCCCTAGTGTCATCTGCTATATGTACGAACAGATGTTCAGTTAGACACGAACACACAACTCCTGCTTTGTACAGGTTGCACAAATTAGAACATTTGACATTCATTTGTCATTAAATCATTCTGGGTAAAACATTCAGTGACAGTCTTGATTTTTTTGTCTTTCTGGTACTTTCAGTATTTTACCCCAAATGTGACAGCAAGAACTGTAGACATTGAAAACCAAGGTTGGTGGTGAGGGTTGGCAGTGTTATGAAATCACAACAGCAGATCAGATGTGGCATAATTCTTCCTGGTAACCTTAAGTCAAAAATCAGCTAATTCAGAATGCCTGAACTGGGTGAATTGAACCTCCAAGAGAAGGAAAATCAGAGAAGCAGAAAGTGGTGTTGGATGTCACTGGAAAACCTAGCTGGGATATTAAACAACATTTGCATGATCAAAGTTACAGAGGGGAAAACCTACTGTTGCTGCTGTAGTTGTTTTAACATTTGTATTTTTTTGAACCCCAAGTTATTTCCTAACCAAGAAAATTGCAAATTTTGGTAAGGTCTTCAAATATGAACTGAAACTAAGGAGATTATCACACGGTTCTTCAATAGCTGGATAGAAGCATAATTCTATTCCGCTATCGACACAGTAATCCATGAATCTTACTGCTCCACACTGTGGCCAGGCAAGAGGTATCCTGTAGTCTTCTGCCACTACTTTTAATTGACAGGAAATCCTGCAGTTATCCCATTATTGGAGTAATTCAGAGAGAAGGGGAATTTAAAAGGGTTTGACTGTACCGCACTCCTTTTCCAATGAAACCAAAACTTCTTAGTGCTGAGGAGGCAACCCTTCCATCTGGGGCAACAACAACGGGATTTAAAGGGGTCTGACTGCATACCAACCCATGCCCTGGCAACCCTTTCAACTGGGGGAGGAACAATGGGATTTAAAGGGGTTTGACTTTACTTACTTAATGTCGGATAGCTAACAAGTAAACGCAACAGTAGTGCAATAAGATTCATGGGGAATCTTTTGTCAGTTCATTATTGCATGGTAATATGATAAAAAATGTTGCTGTTTTAGGTATTTAAAAAGCTGCAGCAGCATCGAGAGGAAAGCTTGTGTAAATAATTTTCAAAATTCTCTACCTATTCTCTACCTATTTACACTAGCCATAATTTACAAAGGACAGGTATTCCCAACATGGAGGTGACCCAAACCTTCCAAATCTCCTGATTTGACAGGAACAGTCACTGCTGGTCTCTTATTTCCCTTCTGTACCTTAATAATAGATGCAATGAGATATTTTTTTAAATTCTTTTGATGTACTTTTAAATCACCATTGGTGGGATAATTGTATTAGCCTCTTGTATAAGCGTGTGACACCTTAAAGACTTACACCAACGTATCAGGACTTACATTTGCAGAAAATAGAATGGAGCAGTTTCACAACATCTGTATTCAAAACAGGCTATCATGAAATTAGTAATATCCCAGAGGATAGGATCACAATTCAAAATAATCTTATCAGATTAGAGAGCAGGGCCCAAACTAAAAAGCAGTGCTTGTTAATTTGCTAACAAACAGAACCAGTAGTGCTACATTCTACCCCATCTAAACTAATGGAAACACCTGAACATGGGTAAAGGTTGTGGCTAATGCTGCTGCCACATTGCAAAATTAGTGCAGTTTGACACTGATTTAACTGCCTGGCGTCATGCTGCCAAATCCTGGGACTTGGGGCTGGTTATGGCGCCAGAGCTCTCTGACAGAGACTCCTCAATATCTCACAAAAGTACAATTCGCAGAACCCCATATCATTGAGCCATGCCTGTTAAAGCGGTGTCAAATTGCATGGCAGGGGGTTGGACTGGTTGGCCCTTTTGATTATGTGATTCTATGATTCTACTATGAAATTGCATGATTTCAGCAGTGCAGATGCAGCCAGAGTCCTGGGTTCACGGGGAAAGCTGGTAGAAAAATAAAACCTAGTTCTCCATGCTGCTGTCCCCCGGTGCCTTTTTTCCTTCTCAGTCAGGCAAATGCACCCACTCCTACACGTTGCTCCTGCCCTGCCCTCTCTATTGTCAGAATATCATAATTTCATCCCTGACCTTTTGCAGTAATCAACACATGCTGTTCTCTTCTTTGTCTGCCCTGTCCCTCTACTATTTTCCGAGGGCTTTTATTCTTTCTTTTTGCCAAGGCTGATGCTCCTCCCCTCCTACACAGTTCCTCTCACTTTGCCACCCATGCCAGTCCCCATACACGTGCCCTCTTCCTCTGTTGCCTGGCATGCTCTCTTGCCCCCCCCCAGCCATATCAATTGTAAAAAACTATACCCTTCCATCAAACTGCAATTTGATATCATGCCTACTTAGGAATTCTGTCAGTGTTTTAGGCCTGCTCCAGCTGGCCAAATCTTAAGACAATTTTTTTTTTAAAACAGGAAGGCACATTCTAAAAGCTGGGCTTTTAGATTCTCCTCAGTTCAAGTTTAAAAAAACCCTCAGGTTTTTGCTTCTTTCCCTCTTTTATCAATTTATATCAAAAAGCCCTGTCCTTTCTCGAGAAAGAAGGATTTGGTTGGCTTACAAAATTTTAGGGTGCATCTACACTGAAGAAATAATGCAGCTTTATATAATGCAAAATTCAGAAACAAAATACAGAATGCAGAAATAATGTAGCACTTTAACTCCTGGGATTTGTAGTTTTGTGAGGTACCCACACACTTTGGCAGAGAAGGTTAAAGACCTTGCAAAAGACCTTGGAATCATAGAAGTGGAAAAGATATTAAAGGCCATCTGTTCCAACCCTCTGCCATGCTGGAATATACAACCAAGGCATTCCTAACAGACGGCCATCCAACCTCTGTTTAACCCCCCCCCCCAAACGACAGAGAGGACCATTTTGGGCAAGATTCAGTCCCTTCCTCTCCTCTCCTCTCCTCTCCTCTCCTCTCCACTGAGTTAACTGAGTGCAAACTATTTTGCCACTTTGAAGCTAGCTTGCAGTGACTGAGGTAGACTTCAGAGAAAGGGGGAATATGGGAGGAAGAGACAGAAACTGGACCATTTAAAAATCAGCTGGAAAAAAGTGGTATCATAGAGGATTAATGAGGACTGTGCCTGCCAAACTGGGACTGTTGGAGGCTGTGCCATCTTGAATCTGCTCCTAGAACCATAGCACCTGTTGTTGATAGTTTTAGTGCAGTGGATCTCAACCTTTCCTGTGCCCAACAACTCTAGGAAATATTTGGCTAATGTTTGCATCCTCTGCAACACTAATATAATATTTGAAAATGAAGTTTAATTTCTAATTTTTGAACCATAAATCGAACCACATGCAATACAAATCAACAAATCAAACTTAAAGGATACAACTGAACAAATTATATATTAAAAAATAAGATGTTAACTCAGTGCCTAAAATGCCAATCTAAATTGAGCAATTTGATTCTAATTTATTCCCAAAAAATGTTAAACTATTGTAAAATTCAGGGGAGGCATGGTGGCACAGTGATGAAATGCCAGTGCTACGGCCACAACATTGTGAGTTCAATCCCAGAGGGCTCCGAGGATGACTCAGCCTTCCATCCTTTTGTAGGTCGGTAAAATGTGTACCCAGCTTGTTGGGGCAATTGGTTTGCAGGCTGCAAACTGCTTAGAGAGTGCTTAGTTCACTATGAATTTGTATAGAAATGTAAATACTATTGCTGTTACAGTTGTTATTGCTAAATTGTAAAATCCTCTCCTTTCGATTAAATAAACAATGGGATTACTATCTACGCAGCACAACCACCTATTACCACTTCTCAAGGCATACGGAGTTGGCTGAGTGATGACTTGTGATTCGTCACTCAAGGACACAAACCACTCTTTCTCACATTCCCTGAAATTCCATCATGCACCCCCTGAGTGTATGGGCACCTCAGCTTGGAAGCCTCTGTTTTAATGTAAGCAGGAGTGGCCAATGGATTTTCTCCCAAGCGGGGCATTGAATATACTCTTGATGTGTCTACCATGTCTCCTGAAGTCACTCCAAATGCAATGGGACCTCTATCAGTGTCCAATTAGGGTGTGGCACTAGCAGAGCTCCTCTTCAACTCAGAGTAGCTGCAGGCGGACTGGCTAAAAACACAGAGTGGGTTTGTGGCCCCAAAAGTGGCAGATCCATTGTCCCTCCTAGATAAACAAATATCCTGCAGGCCTAAATACCTTGAGGGCATCATGCCCTGTCTGATCTTGGAAGCTAAGCAGCTCAAATCTAGTTAATATTTGGATGGAAGATTGCAAAAGAATACAAGGGCTGCTGGGTATATTTCAGAGGAAGACAATGGCAAGCCAGCTCTAAGTACTCATTGCCTAAGAAAACTACATGAAATTACTGTCGCCAACGTAAGTCAGCAGGCGGTTTGAAGGCACATTTCATGTTGTTTACTGCCCTCGAGTTGATCCTGACTCATGGCAACCCTTCAGATGAGACACCTCCAAGACCCCAAATGTCCACTGCTATGCTCAGGCCCTGCAAACCCATGCCTATAGGCCCTCTCATCGAGTCCATCAATCTACTTGCAGTCTTCTCCTCTTTCTTATACCCTCTACCTTTCCTAGCATTATTGTTTTCTCTAGTGATCCATGCCTTCTCATTATGTGGCCAAAGTATGACAGTCTCAGTTTGATCATCTTGGCTTCCAAGGAGAGTTCTGGTTTGATCTATTCAAGGACCCATCTGCTTGTCTTTTGGCTGCACATGGTATCCTAAGCACTCTTCTCCAGCACATCTCGAATGAACTGATTTCCTTTCTGCTTCTTTTACTGCCCAGCTATCGTATCTGTACATGACAATGGAGAATACAATGGTCTGGATATTTCTGACCTTAGTACTCAGTTGTATATTTTTAGTCTTTATTTTTCAGGATCTTTTCTAATTCCATTATAGCTGCCCTACCCATTCCTAGTCTTCTTCTTTTCACACACAAATATATGAAAACTCTACCATTCCATCCCTCTCCAGTTTGGTCCTACATGTTTCCCATTCTGTTATTTAAGTTCTGTGTCTCCATTGACGCCCCCTTGTCGTGGGGGAGAGGCTTGCGCACCCTAATGATGTTGTGAGCTATGATGGCGGTGGTATAATAGCCACAGGCAGGGCCTCCCATGCCAGACAGGTCACAACCGAAGGGTCTGACCAAGAGTGCCAAAGGGCAGGATGGGCTCTCTAGCCTTATGGCAACCATCCTAGGAGAAGGAAAACTCTAATCCCAAACCCGGGCAGATGGTGCTCGTCTAACCCTGAAAGGTCAACCATCTCAGAGAAGGAAACTCTAATCAAACCTACGACCCGAGGACCTCGCTGCCACTGTCCATGCTTGTCAAGGCCTCAGCAGATGAACCTCTGGTTTAAAGGGTGAGGCCAGTTCTGTGCATGCTGCGCTCCACCAGAAAAATCCATTGCACAGGCTTGAAGGACACATCCAATCTCCGAAAAAGCCCTGTAGCGATAGGCGAGGGACGAAACGGCAGGTGTAAAGATGCACTGGAAGCCGCAGACCCAACTCTGCATGCAGGCGGTTCAGGACCTTGGTCACTCGAGACTGACCGGGGATGACAGTCTTGTTCGGCAGCATCCTGAATGACCAAGCAGCCTTTTTTAAAGGAGAGCACTGCTTGCTCCATATGGAGAGGGGCATAGAAAAGGTGGCCTAAAAAAAGCTCATCCCCAACAACCCGGTTGGCTAGCTGCGGCCAACGGGAATCTTCTGATGCGGTCAAACAAAGACAAAGAGACAAAGGCACACACCAGCCTCCAAAGGTGCAAACAGACTAACGCTTGCATGCTGGAACATCAGAACCATGCAAGATTCTGCAGACAGTGGACGTGTTGAGCGTCATTCTGCTCTAATAGCCCATGAATTGTCATGACTTAACATCGACATTGCTCCTCTTAGTGAAGTTCATCTCTACGAGGAAGGCAGCCTTAAAGAACACGGTGCCGGCTACACACTCTATTGGTCTGGCAAACCCAAAACTGAAAAACATCTTTCAGGTGTAGGCTTCATGATCAAAAACTCCATCGCCTCCAAACTCGAAACCTTGCCAACAGGACACTCTGATCGCATTATCTCCTTATGCCTCCCACATGTTGTTCTCTTCAGTATATATGCCCCAACTATGCAAGCTGACCCTGCGGAGAAAGACAAATTCTACTCAGACCTACGCCACCTTATACAAAAAGTCCCTGCAGAAGACAAAATCATTATCCTAGGTGACTACAATGCCAGAGTAGGAAAGAACTTCGAAGCCTGGAAAGGTGTTTTAGGCAAGCATGGTGTTGGAAACTGTAACGATAATGGACGTCTCCTGCTAGAATTTTGTGCAGAACAGCAGCTGACTATTACAAACACCATCTTTCAGCAGAAAGACAGCCTGAAGACAACCTGGATGCACCCCAGGTCCAAACACTGGCACCTCACTGACTACATCCTAGTGCACCAGAGACATATTCGCGATGTCCGTCATACCTGAGTGATGTCCAGTGCAGAATGTCAAACAGATCATCGCCTCGTAAGATGTAAACTAAATCTTCATTTTAAGTTTAATCCTAAGAGGGGTGGCATCCTAAAGAGGAGACTCCAAGTCAACAATCTTCAACAAGCTGCCATGAGAGACAACTTTCAGGCAAATTTGCAAACAAAACTTGAAGACCACCCTATAGACTCTTCTCCTACAGCGCTTTGGCAACATATCAAAAACAGCATCCTGTAGTCTGTGGAAGAATCCTTAGGGTTCTCCCTCAAGAAAAACCAAGACTGGTTTGATGAAAACAACCAAGAGATCCAGGAGCTGTTGGCAAAGAAGAGAACTGCTCACCAGGCACACCTCACCCAGCCATCCTGCCATGTAAGAAAAGCAGCCTTTCGCCTCGTATGTAGTCAACTCCAACAAAAACTCAGAGACATTCAGAACAAGTGGTGGATCAATTTAGCAGAAAAGACACAACGTTGTGCAGATCTGGGTGATTCCAGAGGATTTTACGAAGCTCTTAAAGCAGTGTTTGGACCTACATATCAGACTCAAAGCTCCCTATACAGTTCAGATGGTCAAACACTAATCACAGATAAAGCTTCCATTCTGGACCAATGGGCTGAACACTTCCAAAGCCTCTTTAGTGTCAACCGAGTAGTCCAAGATTCAGCTATTCAACAGATGACACAACAACCGATGAAGAAAGAATTGGACATAGCTCCCACTTTGGAAGAAACCGTTAAGGCCATACAGCAGATGAAAAACGGCAAGGCTGCTGGGATTGATGGAATTCCACCTGAAGCTTGGAAACATGGAGGTCATGCACTCCATGCTAAACTCCACGAACTCCTTGTGAGTTGCTGGGAAAAAGGCGAACTGCCATCAGATCTCCAAGATGCAGTCATCATCACCCTGTAGAAGAAAAAAGGAGCAAAATCGGATTGCTCGAACTACCGAGGTATAACACTGCTCTCCATTGCTGGAAAAATCCTCGCAAGGATACTGCTGAACAGATTAGTTCCTGCTATTACGGAAGAACTTCTTCCCGAAAGCCAATGTGGCTTCAGAGCTAATAGGAGCACTACAGACATGGTATTTGCCCTCAGACAACTGCAAGAGAAGTGTAGAGAGCAGAACAAAGGACTCTATGTAACATTTGTCGACCTCACCAAAGCCTTCGACACTGTGAGTAGAAAAGGCCTGTGGCAGATCCTGGAATGACTAGAATGCCCCCCCAAATTCCTCCAAATGATCATCCTGCTACATGAAGGCCAGCAAGGTCAAGTCAGATATGGCGATGCTCTCTCGGAGCCCTTTCTAATCACTAATGGTGTAAAACAAGGTTGTGTTCTTGCTCCAACTTTATTTACAATCTTCTTCAGCATGATGCTCCAAAGGGCTACGGCAGATCTCAAAGAAGAAGACGGCATTTATATACGTTAACGTACTGATGGTAGCCTGTTTAACTTAAGCCGCCTGAGGGCCCGCACTAAGACTTTAACCTATCTAGTCCATGAGCTGCTTTTTGCTGATGATGCTGCCCTCGTTGCCCATACGGAAGCAGCTCTGCAATGCTTAACATCTTGTTTTGCTACAGCTGCAGAACTCTTTAGACTGGAAGTCAGTCTGAAGAAAACGGAAGTTCTCTACCAGCCTGCACCACAGGAAGAACACTACCATCCCCACATCACCATAGGCACATCTGTGCTTAAGTCTGTCCAGCAGTTCACCTATTTGGGAAGCATCATCTCCTCAGACGCCAAGATTGATAAAGAGATCGATCACAGACTGGCAAAGGCATATAGCGCATTCGGAAGGCTTCACAAAAGAGTCTGGAGTAACAAACACTTGAGGCGAAGCACAAAAATCAGTGTGTATAGAGCCACTGTACTGTCTATTCTCCTCTATGGGTCTGAAACATGGGTCACCTATCGCCAACACCTACGACTCCTTGAACGCTTTCATCAGCGCTGTTTACGCACAATTGTAAATATACACTGGACTGACTATGTGACAAATGTTGCTGTCCTCGATCACCAGCATTGAGGCCATGCTATTGAGGACGCAGTTGCGCTGGGCAGGACACGTTTCTAGGATGAAGGACCATTGCCTCCCCAAAATAGTATTCTACAGTGAACTCGCCATGGGTCAGCGTAAGAGGGGTGCCGCAAAGAAGAGATACAAGGACTCCCTGAAACAACATCTCAGGCTTGGCCAAATAGATCACCAACAATGGTCCTCCCTGGCCTCGCATCGGGAGGCATGGAGACGCACTATCCATGACGCTGCAGCCTTCTTCGAAAGCTCACGCCGAATGAGCCTCGAAGAGAAACGACAACGCAGAAAGAACCACAACCTGGAAACATCACCCAAGGAGACTTTCTGCTGTGCTTTCTGCAACCGGACCTGTTTATCCTGAATTGGCCTTTTTAGTCACCAACGCGCTTGTACAAAGTATGGGATGAGTCCTTCCTGAATCTTGGTTCGCGAAGCAAAGCCAGAGAGTTCGCCTAAGTTGGATAATACACATTGAAACCATGCTATAAGTTTACTTACTGCAGGATAAGAGAAAAATGATAGTATATTCAATAAGATCAGGTTATCTTTCTGAAAATGTGTGTATGTGCATACATACATGAGTGTACACAGCTAATGTGCAGATTTTCTTTCAATGAAGTTTTCCATTTTAGCATTTCTAAACTATTTCCATCCTTTGCTGCCACCTAATGGACTGTAAAAATAGTAGAAAATTGTGTGCAGTATTAGTAAGTGGAACCAGTGTGGTGTAGTGGCTTGAGTGTTGGACTACAACTCTAGAAACCAGGATTGGAATCCCCATAGCCATGGAAACCTACTGAGTGACCTTGGCAAAGTCATATTCTCTCACCCTCAGAGGAAGGGAAAGGAACACTCCTCTGAACAAATCTTGCCAAGAAAACCCCACAATAGGGTTTGCCTTCAGGTCACCATAAATCAGAAACAACTTTAAAATGCACAACAACAACAACAACTTAGTAACCACAGTCATGTCTTCTTATGATGTATCTAATATTGTACAGTGAAGAAAGCTGAACAGAAGAAAATCCACTTATTTGAAATGTGTGGTGCTGGAAGAGTTCTATGGATACCATGGGCTGTTAAAAAGACAACTAAATGGTCCCTAGAGCAAACTAAGCCTGAGCTCTCACTAAAATCTAAAATGACTACTGGGGCTATCACAGGTTAGACAAGAAGTAACATGATTCACTGGAAAAGAAGATAATGCTTGGTGAAGTGGAAGGCAGCAGGAAAAGAGGAAGATTACTTTACAGAAGAATTAACTCCTTCATGGAAGCCATAGCCCTGAGTCTGCAGAATCTGAGCAGGGCTGTTAATAACTGGATCTTCCAGTGGTCTTTCATTTGTAAAATCACCATAAATAGAAACTGTCTTAAGAACATATAATAACCACCACCAAGTGGTAGAGTGAACCATGGTCACCAAGCAGTTGAGTGAATTATGGGTATCTGCCTGTGGCAGCTCATCACATAGGAATATAAATCCTAATATGTTTCATCCTCTTGCGCTACATGAGACAAAGGAGATTATTGCATTACCTTCGCTGCCATGATAGACCTGGGATGTAACTTTCTTACAGATCTTATCATATTTACCCATCACCAGGCAATATGCAGCCCATATGCAACTCAGGCTTCTCCAGGCTTGTTCCACATCTTTTCAAGAATAGGAAAATCCCATTCTTGAAAAGCTTCAAGAGAAGCCTGGATTGCATACGGGTTGCATACTGCCCGGTGATGGGTGAATGCAATAAAATCCGCCTTAAAAAAGCAAAGTTAATGCAATAATCTCCTATGATGGAGAGGTAAAAGCAAGCTGGTGAAATGTTCCAACTTCTACCTAGCACATTATTTACTCTGCTTGAGAGATCCACTACAATTTCTCACAATATCCAATGTCTACCAGCTCTAGTCAACAGAGACAATGGTAAAGGGTGGTAGGAGTTCCAGTTCAGCAACATCTAGCGGACCACAACTGGCTACTGGATTTGGCCCACTTTCTTTGCAGCTGGATTCCTGTTGGTTAACTTCAACTGGAGTAGAGCCATTGAATCAACTATTATATGGGGAGACAACATGTACACAAACTCCAATTAATTGAACAATCTACTCTAGTTGGAACCAACAACTGGATTTACGCCTGTGTATCTGTCAGTGTGGTTCTTTTCCTCTCTCTTTCTCTTCTTCTTTTCTTCTTGAGATATCTATCTGTGGTTGTTACATTGTCTTGTCTTTTACAAACACGGGTCAAGTTCCTGCATCAAACACTGAACCACAATGTTGAAACTATGCTATAACAACCCATCTGACTTCTGAAACCCACCTTAAAAGCTAGTCAACCAACTGGAGTAAAGGAGATGTGTGCTGCTGCTGAGTGGGCTAGTACAGGATGATGTGGCCAGCTCCTCCCATCAGTGAGCAATACTGCAAGGAGTAGGAGCAGGAATCCTTGTGGGAACCTGTTACAACTTTTCATTGCAGCATTGTTTGCTGGTGGCAAGGGGAAGATCACATCATCCTGCAGTGGCCTGCTCAGCAGCAACTCAGACCTCCATCATTTCAGATGGCTTTTAAGATCGGTTTCAGAATAATTTGCGATTATGACAATTGTGCCATAATGGCAATGCAAAGCAGTTATGACATCCTAAGTTTAACTTTGTTGTTGTTATGTGCCTTCAAGTCATTTTTGACTTATGGTGACCCTAAGGCAAACCTATCATGGGGCTTTCTTGGCAAGGTTTGTTCAAGGGGGTTTGCCATTGCCATCATCTGAGGCTGAGAGAGCGTGACTTGTTCAAGGTCATCCAGTAGGTTTACATGGCCAAGCTGGGAATCAAACTCTGGTCTCCAGAGCCATAGTCCAACGCTCAAACCACTACACCACACTGGCTCTCTAAGGGTCTCGACAGATGGGCAGTTCTGAGCTGCCTGTCTTTGCCCTGAGTTAGTGCTAGAGCAAACGCATGCTGCAGAACCAACGCGCTGCCAAAAAGAAGCTGCCTAGAGCAGCTTCTTTTTTGCGGCGCCACAAATAGGAAAGGGTGCCATCATGACGCCACTTCCTGACAGTGACGCCTGGATTCTGTGCGGCGCTTGCATCATCATGGCGACCCCCATGTGGACAGGAAGCTGCCATGATGGCACCACAATTACGAACTAGGGTTCGGGAGTGTGCAATTGCTGCGTGCTCCCGAACCCTACTTTTGGCCCAAGGATGGTGCTTTCTGCCCATCTGTACCGGGCCAATGTGTTACCTACAGCTTTGTAACTAACAGTCATGTTTTGTATTTCATTTTTGCCGGGGGACCATTCTGTTGTACCAGAAGTATCATCTTGATTATGATCTCTGTCAAGACTTTTCATTGGGCTTTATAATTTAGAGCAAATCATTCATAAAAATTAACAGAGATCATTCATAAAGAGAGGCAGCTATCCCCTTTAAGGCAGTACAGATATAGCTAAGTTAACAGTCTGCACTGGCCAAGATACTTCAGGGGCAGCCTGGAGTATCCTGGCCCCACAGCTGCCCTGACATGCCCCTATTACTTCAGCCTCTGGTGCATTGCCACCCTGGCAAATTGCTCACTTCTGAGGTCAGAACAAACAACCCAGGGGTGGTCACATAGCTGGGCACTTCCTTCTAATCTCAGAACGAGCAACCCACAGTGGTGCCAGGCACACTGGGCAGCCCAGCAGAACATCTGTGCAGACGTGACATGGGAATAGAAGGTTCCACATCTCTCCAGAAGATCTGGAGCAACAGGAATATTTTTTAAAACCTTTATAAGGCTGTTACAATGCTGGCAAAGGTGGAGGGAAGTAGAAGGAGAGGACGACTGCATGCTAGATGGATGGACTGTATTAAGGAGGTCATGGGTATGAATTTGCAGGAACTAAGCATAGCAGTGGGGGGACAAGGAGTCTTGGAGATGTCTCATCCACAAAGTCGCCATGAGTTACAATTGACTCAACGGCAGTGAACAACAGCAACAACAACAAATTGTCTAACTGTAGGGGATGGTGTTAATCTCTGTTACTAAGCCAAAGGAGCCAGCATTGTCAAAGACGACTTTGTGATCATGTGGCCAGCATGACTAAATGCCAAGCTGCATGGAATACTGTTACCTTCCCACCCGTGTGATACCAATTTATCTACTTCCACTTTTACATGCTTTTGAACTACTAGGTTGGCAGAAGCTGGGACTAATGACGGAAGCTCACTTCATCACCTTGCCCTCAGGTCTCGGTCTGCTGACCTTGCAGTCATCAACGTCAGTGTCTTAACCGCTAAGCCACTACAACCTCCCAAATCCTCTTTTCCTCCTCTTCTTTGCGTAGAAATGGAAGCCAAGAACCACAAACCTCATCCTTTGTCTAGCCGGAAGATTTTTTTTTTCGCACTGGGAGGATAGTGTGGAAGGCACAGTGAAATACAGACTTACAGCACTGGATTGCAGCAGTGTTTCTAAAAAAAATAAAATCTGAACTGAGAAATAGCAACTCTGGTTGATTCAACTATAGTCTTGTATAATAAGATATATTGAAGCTGCCTCCTGAACACACATGAACAAAAATTCAGAAAGGAAAAAGGAGAACAAAATAATCTGCACTGACTACCCCCAACATTAAAAAAAAACACCACTGCCACCAAAAGCCCCATAAACTTTGGCCAACAAAATGGAAATCATAAGATGTATGCTGGTGAAAGAAAAAAGCATCTCTGGATTCATTTTAGAAGAAGCATACAAATAGTCTCTTGAAATAGCAACATGTTTTGCTTCTTTATGCAAGGCTTACCTGACCTGGTTGGTTCATTTCACATGTGCACCTTGTTAGTTTTGAATAAAAAGTTTGCTGAAGTCTTCTTCAGTTTGGAGGTATAATCACTCACCCCTATTCTTTCCATGTTATTCTGCTTCCATACTAAATTTTCGGTTAAAGAACTAATGCCCAGGAACATTAACTGAAGTATCTCTCTAGTTCCCAACTTTGGGAACCTTACATGTTGTTGGACTGCAATGCCCAGAATCCCTGACCATTGGCCATGTTGACTGGTCTTTTTAGGAGGCCCAAATGTGGCAATCACTGCTTTCAGGGAAATGTTTATAGGAGGATTTACAGTCTGCCCTTGCCTTACGTGGGGTATCTGTTCCAGACCTCCCTGCGTAAGGCAAAAAGTGTGTATACTCAAACCCCATTAGATATAATGGGGCTCGTGCATGTTGCGCAGCTGTGCATGCGCACCATTTGCTGATTCTCTCAGTGAAGATGCTAGCCACAGATGCTAAAACGTCAGGAAGAAACTCTTCTAGAACATGGCCACATAGCCCAAAACCCCCACAAAAACTATGGATGCTGGCCATGAAAGCCTTCAACTTCACATTGGAAATCTCTCGGTGGCTTCTGTGTAAGTTGGAAGCCACCTATAGCGAGCCCACGTCTGGCACGGGCTCACTGTATTAATAAGAGAGATGCTCACTTGCCATGGTTGAACAGAGGTCAGCAAATTTTGGTTTATTATCATTTTTGGTAAAATTTCATAGAATCATAGAGTTGGAAGAGACCACAAGGGCCATCCAGTCCAACCCATTCTGCCATGCAGGAACTCAAAATCAAAGCATTCTCAACAGATGGCCATCCAGCCTCTGTTTAAAAACCTCCAAGGAAGGAGACTCCACTACACTCCAAGGGTGTGTGTTCGACTGTCAAACAGCCCTTACTGTCAACAAGTTCCTCCTAATGTTGAGGTGGAATTTCTTTTCCTGGAGCTTGCATCCATTGCTCCATGTCCTGTTCTCTGGAGCAGCAGAAAACAAGCTTGCTCCCCCCTCAATATGATATCTCTTCAAATATTTAAACAGGGCTATCATATCACCTCTTAACCTTCTCTTCTCCAGGCTAAACATCCCCAGCTCCCTAAGTCATTCCTCATAGGGCATGGTTTCCAGGTCCTTCACCATTTTAGTTGCCCTCCTTTGGACACGCTCCAGTTTCTCAACGTCCTTTTTAAATGGTGGTGCCCAGAACTGGACACAATATTCCAGGTGGGGTCTGACTAAAGCAGAATAGAGTGGCACCATTACTTCCCTTGATGTAGACACTATACTTTTATTGATGCAGCCTAAAATTGCATTGGCCTTTTTAGCTTCTGCATCACACCGTTGACCCATGTTCTACTTGTGGTCTACTTGAACTCCTAGATGCCTTTCACATGTAGTCTTGTTCAAATTTGTTCACAGATAGTTTGCCCCTGAGGCTGAGAAAGAGTGTGACTAGTCCAAGTTTGCCCAGTGCATTTCCATGGACATTTGAACTCTCTGGGTTGTAGTCTAACTCTCAAACAACTACACTATATTATCTCTCTCCTTTAAATCCATTGGCATATAACTGCTGTTTTCCTATTAAAGACAGCTGAATATAAACTTGCACATGCATGAATTCTCCCACATATATGTTTAGATGGTTTTGTCCAATGAAGAACATTCACATTCAGTTCAAAGCTGCAAGAGGAGAGTTGCACACACAATGCCATTGAACGTGGACAAGCATTGTGTATGGAGGTACCTATGGACGCTCATTGCACATCTATTTATGCTGCAGGAGAATGTCCATATACATTAGGCTGCACATTTGAGGTCTTAGTTCAGTTGTGCAACACTGCCACCTGACACAATGGTTGTATAGCACAATTAATGTGAAATTCTGCATGGGGTGATTTATGTTATGTAGGTTCATGACTTGAAGGCACAGAACAACAACAGGATCTTGGATACTGTTTACGTGTCTAGAAATTATTCAAGGCTCTATCAAGCTAGATATCCTTGTTGTCTTTCTAGCACATATAGAGAGACTCTTCACTACAGTAGTCCCTCGGGTTACGAAATTAATTCGTTCCGCCGCTCCGTTCGTAACCCAAGTAATTTCGCAACCCGAAAAGGCTAGCGGCTAGCGCTGGAAAGCCGCTAGCCGCACTTTGCGGTTTGAATTTCGCGCCGAAAAAAATAATTCGTAACCCGAAAAAAATATCGTAACCCGGAACAGTTTTTTCCTATCTAATTTTTTCGTATCCCGGAAATTTCGTAACGCGATCAATTCGTATCCCGGGGTACCACTGTACTTTACAGCATCATCTTATGAAGCTTTTTAAGTATTACTGTATGCCTGCTGTGTGATTTGTTTTTATCTATTGTATTTCTCATGCATTTTAAGGATCTTGCATTTCCAGTTCTGCCCATATTAAATTTGTTTCTTTTATTAGAAACACATTGATTTACTTTTTCAATATTGCATGGATTTCATATGGAGTTAATTGCCCAATAGCTCTTTGACATTGCATATTTGAATACTGGGATATAGATAGATCCGAATAACTTTATTTCTGTACACACAGCTGAACTTACTGTTCAGTTATAGGTTTTTAAAAAAAACATATTTTGTTTGCTCTTGTGCTTGCTAAGAATATACTAACATCTGCTTCACTTGCATATGGCTAGGAAAGAGACCTTGGAAAGACACTGCCAACCAGAGAAGATTGTACTAAGATACACTGATGAATACTCTTTATAAATTAAACAAAAACTTTTATACTCCTGTTGATGCAAACTAGAGTTTAGTGTCCAGATAAAGGGAAGCAGTAGTCCCATTCTGGTTGTAACAACACTGAACATTGCCATTAAGGACTGGCACCAGCCATTCACATATTCAGACCAAGTAGCTACTGATAGTTTATCCATATCTATGAACATGTTGACCCTTCTGTGAGGTACATCAGCAGCTTTCTGGCAGCAGCCTGGTCATCAACCTGCACATATATGAATGACTCACTGGCTATGGTCTGTGTGTGGCCCTCAGTTAACATCCATGTGGCCCACATCTGCTCTTGAGTAATGTAGTCTTCTCCTACTTACCATTCCTCCTGCAAGCTCCTCCTAGTTGAGTACTATCTGAGTCAGGCTCTTGGCTCATAACTTTCAAATGTGCATCTTCAGCACAAGCTTAAATACTTTCTATCTCTCCCCCCCCCCCCACATCTTTACAACTTTTGTAAGCAAGCTTAATCTCTCCTCCTGAAATCCAGCGATTAGTGGCTTTACTTCAATAAATTGCCTAATGATAATTGTCTCTGGAAGAGGCTTGCACAGCTTAATGTGAACTTTACTTGGGACGGATATGGAAGAATGCATTTATTATCATTATTTGTGCTTGATTAACTCAAATTGTGCTCTGTTCCAAAATTGCTGGAGGAAGCGCATGAAGCCTAATTGGATGATTGCTTCTATTCCATTTGACTGATGAAACACAAAACAAATTTTTGCATGCTGAGACAATGCCAGAGAGCTTATTTGTCTCTTGTATACAACACGACTGCAGAAACTAAAATAGCTTGGCTCTGAGCCAGATTTAATGGTATGCCACTTGATGAGTATGCATTTTAAAGCTGTGGTTGTGTGTGCATGTTCCCATTGGCATCTCAGCATGAATGGAATTTTGCATCCCCCAGCCACACTTCCAAGTGCAAAAGAGGAACACATCAGTTGTTTCACTGACAATGTATATGCAATGCAGAAATGCACTAGAATTCCTAATAATTAATAATACTTTTAAATAATTATTTTTCTGTTGTTGTGTGCCTTCAAGTCATTTCTGACTTATGGTGACCCTAAGGCAAATCTATTGTGGTGCTTTCTTGGCAAGATTTCTTCAGAGAAGGTTTGCTGTTGCCTTCCTCTGAGGCTGAGAGACTATGACTTGCCAAAGGTCAGCCAGTGGGTTTCCATGGCCAAGCAGGGATTCAAATCCTGAGCTCCAGGGTCCTAATTCAACATTCAAATTGCTACACCACACTGGTTCCCTTTTCTAGTACTATATTTATTATGTTCTTAAATATTCTGCCTCCTTTAGCCATTGGATGAAGATTTTGGTTAAGAGGACAGAACTATAGAACTCTTAACAAATCTGATCTGCAACTCAAGTTTTAAGGACAACTCCCATCCTCCCGATGCTAGCCTGCTTAGAATTGAGGTATGGAGAAAGAATATAATTCCTGAAACTGACCATGTAGAAGCAACCCCAGTCTGGCATCAAACATTTGATCAGTAATAGAACTGACCTCTGCCTTTTCCTGCCTACTTGGTTGTGCTAATGTGCCTTTAAGCATCATTAATTTGCAAGTAAATAAGTGCTGGGGGAGGTCAATGAGAACAACAGTGTCCAAGAGTGCCTTTCCCCAGGCGCCTTAATGCCAGAAAGCTATGAACAGTTAGTCTGATAGGATTCGCTTCACACATCTGGATCAGTGGCCCTTCACACATTGGCACACCACAAATTCCATCTTGCCTAATCACTGGGTATAATGGGATCAGGGGAAAGTCAAATAATATTTGATTACCAATGTCTCCCCCTCCAATAAATAATGGTGCAAATAATATCATGTCTAATTTAACCCTTTGGTGGAGTATATTTGGGGGCAGGATTGAAGTGAAGCATAATAATAATAATAATAATAATAATAATAATAATAATAATAATGATTTGCATCCCGCCTCTCCCTATATTGGATTGAGGTGGGTTACTCTGTTATGATTCCGCCTACTGAGAACGAAGCCAGTTTCAATGTGCTTAGCCCTGGGCTTTGATCACATTGGGAAGAGACTGAAGAATTGGGAACAGGCTTGGGGAAGAAAGATCACAGAAGACAGGCAGTCGCTTAACTGTAGAGATCCTCTAACACAGAAGAATTATTTCTTAATTCCACGCTATCAGTGTATAAATGAAAGAGCAATTATGGTAATGTCACAGGGACTAAATGCACAAAATGTAGCCAAAGGCTTACAAAGCTTTTTATAATCCGTGCAAATTTGAAAAATGAATCGTGGAGCAGCCGTCCAACTCATTACGAATGCAGAGATAACAAGCCCAGCATTGCTCATTCAAAATCATGTTGGGATTGCATGTCAAGTTAACTTGCATACAGTAGGTGGCACACTTGGTCTTTTCTTGACAAATTGTGGCACTGTAGTGATTGCAGAAGAACGGTAAAGTGTGGCATTCATTTCGTATTATAAGAAGGAAGAGCAGCATTTCAACCCACATCCCTCTTCCAATACACCACTTCAGAATCTTGTGCCAGTACTCTGTAAAACATTAGGCTGGCTTTGGCCATGGGAAACCAAGATTCACTTGCTCAATCAATTGTGAAACTCAGGGAGATGTGAGCCAAGAATGAAGAGATAGGCTGAATGCACCAGGATCACTGGTGATGCCTCCATGCCTCTCAGTTGTCTCTGGTTTTCTAGGATAAAGATGGTTGGGTTGGCAATGTGTCTCTCTGGACTGACACCACAGAGATGCATCACTGAGTTGGAAGACATCCCAAGGGCCATCCAGGCCAAACCCCTGACATGCAGCAATACACAGTCAAAGCACTCCCGACAGATGGCTATCCAGATTCTGTTTTAAAATCTCCAGAGAAGGTGACTCCACCACATTCCAAGGTATCATGTTCCATTGACAAACAGCTCTAACCATCAAGATGTTTTTTCCTAAAGTTTAGGTGGAATCTTTTCCCTTATAGCTTGAATCCATTGTTCTAGATTCTGGAACAGCAGGGAAAAAAGCTTACTCCATCCTGTGTATGACAGCCCTTCAAAAATTTAAACTTGGCTATCATGTTACCGCTTAACTTTCTTTTCTTTAGGATAAACATACCCAGCTCTCTGAGCACTGTTTTCAGACCTTTCAATAGTTTGGTTGCCTAGCTCTGGCTTATCAATATCCCTCTTGAATTAAGGTGCCCAGAACTGGACACAGTGTTCCAGGTGAGATCTGACTAAAGTAGAATAGAGTGGCAGTACCCCAGGGATGGAAGGTTTTAGATGAAATAGAAGGAGGTAGTGAATACTACTGTGTAACCTGTTCAAAAGAAGTCACAGAGATGGCCCTGCTCCATTATTTCAAGTGGTGGTACATGCACATGGCCATGTCGACATGGACAAATGCATGTTGGTACCCACTGACAATAATCAATGAGGTCCTGTGATTTTTGGTATCTGTGGGGGATGGGTGGATCTGGAACCAAATCCTCATGGATGGAGCAGGACAAGTGTGTGTGTGTGTGTGTGTGTGTGTGTGTGTATCCTATGTAAGTACAGTTGACCCTTTGTATCCACAGGGTGTGTCCTTTCTGGATGCTCCCATGGATGACAAATATCATAGAACCTCAAGTCCTGTTCTCCTTAATGTTTCTGTGACTTTATTCGTGTGGCCATGTTCTCACATTGCCATTAAGGAAAATGGGACAGGGCATCTGTGGATAGGATAGGATAGGATAGGAAGAGCTGGCTGTAGTTTTTTCTCAAAGGTAGCAAAAAGTAATTTCAGTAGACTGCATAGCTTTGTGAAAAAATCTTTGAAAACTTCATGGTTTTCAGAGGGCTATTTGCAATTTGGAACTTAAATTGCACAAAAAATGCATGTGGTTGTTTTGCACAGAAACAGCATCTTCTTCAAAGGAATCAGTATTTTCTGCATGGAAAATAATATTTGAATGCAAAAAAATGCATTTTTCCCCCAGCACAGCAAATACTGTTTTATATATATACTCAACCATCTGTGATTTTTACAAAAAATAAATCCCTGATTGTAGCATTTTCTTCACAGAAAACATTATTGTCTGCACTGGAGTTGATATGTCTGCATTGAAACTTTATTTTCCATGCAAAAATACTGTTTCCTGTGCAGAAAATGCTGTAATCAGTTACCCTGTATTTATTTTTTGTAAAATTCACAGATGGTTGTTTCCGGTGTAAAAATCAACTATCTTTGAATTTTGCAAATTTTGCATAGAATAAATCTTGAACTGTGATGACTTATCAGGATTCTTCTAAACAGGGTTTCTCAACACTTAAAAACTTTTTAAAAAACCATTTTTACCATTTTTGAATATTTTCAAATATTAGTTTCAACCTTGATGTAACCTTAATTTACGTGTGGCCATGTTGCAATCAGGATTTTTGCCAGTATCTGCCATCTGAGGCAGTCATTTTTTGTGTATGCTGAGGGCACCAGCAGCACTCCCTTAGTCATATCTTCTGGTATCTCTCAGTTACTCTCCTCTCCTGCAGCACAAAGTTACATTTGTTCCATTTTTTAAAAAGTACATTAGGGGCAGCTCTGAACCATAGGCTGGAGCTTGGGGAGGAGCTGTGGGTATAGAAAATACTTACAGATAAAATTTGGTCTCCCCTCTGCAGCTCGCCACTGAGGTCAGCTGGTCCACCCGCTAGGATGAAAGATACAAAAATGCCTTCGCCATCTTCTCCTCCTACAATGTTAAAACCAAGTCCAGTTGAACCTTTGTGTAGGACAACTTTCCGAGGTTCTCTGTGGGGGAAAAAAAGCACATTGAGTAAGTATAATGCTTCAAGAACTCCCAGTGGTTTTCAGATATCATGCTAGGCAGTTATTTCAAAACCTTTTCATAACTATCAGTTTGACCCATATGATGTTTCTGTCATCAATATGCACAAGGTTATTAAACACTACTCTACTTATTATTGGAATATTTTCATATTAATTCCAATGCATAAAATCTGATAGCAGCTTCTCAAAGTAACCAGTAGTTATAGTGCATCCTAATAATAATAATAATAATAATAATAATAATAATAATAATTTCTATCCTGCTTCTTCCCCCACTACTGGGACACAAAGCGGCTTACAGGAATGCTTCCCAAGTTATGTGATGTAGTGAATCTTTCCCCTCAATGTGCAAGATACCTGTACAATATTTGTTCCAAATGATCAAACCATTCACATTATACTTTATTGAGGTACTGCAGACCAGGAGCCAATGGATCACAGAACAACACTGGTATTTGGACCACCACTGTAGCACTGATCTACAGGGCATAAGATTGATTGATTGATCGATTTTCCATGTTTCTCCTGACATGGAACCCAAGGCAACTTAGAATAAGATTAAAAAGTCCTTGATAAGCAATCAGACGAGGTAGGGGCTGTACAGACAGCCCCTAAGTAGCAGCGGGACACTATCCCTTTCATTGTCAGATTGGAGCTGCAGCAACCACACACCGCAGCCCTGATCTGACCTTTCTGTGGTGCAAAAAGGAGCCACAAAAGACGGCTCCTTTTTGTCCCTAGCCACTACTGCTGCACCTTTTCACTGCTTCTTTGATGCAGTGCGGTTGGTGTGGGGACAGCATGGGGGGCGGCATCTGTGTGGCTGACATGCAGATGCCACACTCCCACTCCACCCTGAGCACACCATTTATGCCGGTCTGTTTAGGCCTGTAATGTGGTTTTGTACCCCAAACATACTAATATATATCAATACATAATCTAACATCAAACTATGAACTGGATTGTTTGAACGCCAAGACACAGTTTATGTTTTAGATGTTCGTTTCCTTTCTTGGATATCTCAGAATGTTCTCTCCACTCTTGGCTCTGGAGTAAGGAAAAACAATGCCCTAAATTATGGGTTTTTATCTTCAAATATAATACTAAATTATAGTAATATCAGACTGGTTGGCAAAGCAGGTTCAAGCCATATGTTAGATCCATGTTAGATGGAGACTCATGGAGCATGAGGCATTGGCTCAGATCTCATAGTGAGCAAAAGTTTCAACTTGCTTGTATTGGGCCCAGTACAGACTGCCAGAAAGTGGCAGTCTGGGGCCAATTTTAGGGCTCAGGATTGCGGAGTGACCATGTGGTCCTGAGACCTACCACATTGTGGTGGCGCCATCATGGTGCGGCCCTGTCCACATGAGGACTGCTATCATGATGCAAGTGTGGTGCAGCATCCAAATGTCATGGCACCATGCTTGCATCATCAACGTGTGACAGTGTGCCAATGGCGCACTCATAGTGTCCGCCACACACACCAAAAAGAACCCGCTTTTAGTGGGTTATTTTTGATGTGAAGGAGGCCGCACGGTTTGGCTGCTGCGGCATCCCTCAGGAGCAAAAACGGGCGCTTTTTGGGGTGGTCTGTCGAGCCCGTTACCTTCTAAGTATCCTGATTTCCCCATGTTATATCTCAATCCAGTTATATTCTGATATCTCACGGCTGGATGCCAGCATAGGCTATGGAGGCTGTGATGACCCACAAGACACTGAAAATGTAGTATTCTGAATATGACATATAGACTCCAGACTTATAGAAGGTATAAAACAATGGATAAAAGGGACTTGCTAAAAAGAGAAAACCCTCCCCTGACTAAAACTGAAAACCAAAGATGAGCTCTCACCAACAGACCAAACAAGACTGTATTCCTTTTCAGGCCCTGCTATGTTCTTAAATACCATTCCTGTCCACTCATTTTGGTGTGCTCTAGATCTTGTCAGCACATTGTAAAGTCAATGAAGCAGTCATCTATCAAAATTAACCCTTCTCATCTTCTGGATATTAAAATCATCATCATCATCTATTTTATTGTTTGTATGTACAGTTCAGTGTAAATCTACGGCGCTATATAAATAAAGCATCATCATCATCATCATCATCATCATCATCATCATCATCATCATCATCATCCACTTTGGAAACCCTCAAGTTTTTCTGAAAGGCTATTAAATCTTTGTTTCCCATGGAATCACCCTGACTTAGAGCTTTATCACACTAGTGGGCAAACGGGATTTAAATGAGAGTTAAACAAGAGAAAACCAGGAAATGCTTGAAGTTTATCACACTACATTTCCTGGTTTTCTCTAGTTTAACTCTCGTTTAAATCCTGTTTGCCCACTAGTGTGATAAAGCGGTCAGTATATATAAAACTAGAAAACTCTTTGCCTCAGTGAACCCCCCCCCCCCCACTTTTCCCAATAGTTGTCACCCTCAGGCTTCATTCTGAGTTGCTGTTCTTCTCTCTTTATTCTCAGCACTCCATCTGTTTCTGTTAGCATCCCATGACTGACACTCTCAAACCTCGCGGTTTGAGCCATTCCTGCTTTACATGGACTATTCTTCAGGACAGGTGATAAAACCTCTTAATCCAACCCTGAAATTCTACTATCCCTTTCCACATCTTGGTTAGCTCTACAGGCTGGGTGTTAGAGATAGATACTTTCATATATGTGTTTTCTTTCATATTTATTCCAAACAAAAGTTCTTTTAGTTCACCCACACTTGATGTCTCTATTAGCTAGTGCTGGCATAATTTGGTGCTTCTGTTCCTAAGGTTACCCCCCTCTGGCAGGCCAAGCCAAGCCAAGATTCCCCAATATATTAAAGGTAGACTGTTATGAGAGGCGGAGGCTCTTTAAGCACTCACACACCTTTGTGGGTAACAGTCTTGGCCTACATGTTCAGCGCAGTTGCATAAGAGTCTAATCAATGCAACCTGTGGCCTTAACTATGATGTTCTTCAGATGTCTACATAGTTGAATTCTACCTCTTCATCTCTAGTTGGTATGCAACATTGAAGAAAGGCTAATAAAGTATACTGAACTATACTTTTTCTTGGGATGCCAAACCACTATAAAATATCTTAGCAGTTCTGATTAATATGTTATAAAGACAAAATTCAGCTAGGCCTCCTAGTGAGCATCTGAGAGTGGAGTTACACAATATTGTAAATGAGAAACTTGAATAGTATAAAGCTGCATTTTTAATGCTTTACACACATTAAAAACACTGAGAGACAGTCAGCTCTCTGCATATAATAAAATAACACAACCATGCATCTGAGGATGTAGACTCAAGCCTACAAAAGCTCATGCTACCAGCTTCTTTCTTTCAGTAAGTCTTAACTAGATTCCTTTGCATAATGATTTTTTCAGATAACCCACCCACACTTCCCATCCATTCGATGTTCTCTTATGCCTTGTCTTTCCATTTCCCTTCCTACCTTTCCCTCAGCCTTGTCTAGCTGACATGACTATAGTTTTAAAATGCCCAGTTGCAGTAATTTAGGGAATAACAGTACACAGTGATTAACTCTTACTCCCTATATACCCTCCAGCATTTCACAGATGGGAGCAGGGACACATGTGACCAAACAACATTAGAGTATAGTCAAGATGGGAAAGGCTATTAAGTTGAACATGAGTGAACAGTGTGATGCAGCAGCTAAAAAGGCCAATGCTATTTTAGGCTGCATCAATAGAAGTATAGTGTCTAGATCAAGAGAAGTAATAGTGCCACTGTATTCTGCTCTGGTCAGGCCCCACCTAGAATATTGTGTCCAGTTCTGGGCACCACAATTCAGAAAGGACATTGAGAAACTGGAGCGTGTCCAAAGGAGGGCGACAAAAATGGTGAAAGGTCTGGAAACCATGCCCTATGAGGAACGACTTAGGGAGCTGGGGATGTTTAGCCTGGAGAAAAGAAGGTTAAGAGGTGATATGATCGCCCTGTTTAAATATTTGAAGGGATGTCATATTGAGGAGGGAGCAAGCTTGTTTTCTGCTGCTCCAGAGAACAGGACCCGGAACAATGGATGCAAGCTCCAGGAAAAGAGATTCCACCTGAACATTAGGAGGAACTTCCTGACAGTAAGGGCTGTTCGACAATGGAATGCACTCCCTCGGAGGGTGATAGAGTCTCCTTCCTTGGAGGTCTTTAAACAGAGGCTGGATGGCCATCTGTCAGGGATGCTTTGATTTGGATTTCCTGCATGGCAGGGGGTTGGACTGGATGGCCCTAGTGGTCTCTTCCAACTCTATGATTCTATGAGAAAGAACACAACTAGCAGAGGCTGCAGCAGTTTGCTTTTGCTTGTGCCTACTGGGAAGGGTAAGATTGTAACCCTCCTCTCTTCTCCTTCCCTGCTGATTTAATGAAGCAGAAACAACTTGGCACTAATTGAATTTTGTGAACTTTGCATTCAATTGAACTTTGTGAACTTTATACACAATTAAGCTGAAAGCCAGTGTGGTTTAGTCGTATGAGTGTTAGAGTAGGATCTGAAAGTCCAGGTTTCACTGGATGACCCCAGGTAAGTCTCAGCCTCAGAGGAAAGCAAAAGCAAACCCCCTCTGAATGAGTTTCGCCAAGAAAACCCATGATAGATTCACCTTAGAGTCATCATAAGCCAGAAATGGTCTGAAGACATAACAACGACTTAACAAGTATCCCAGCCTTCGTGCAAAGGGGTCTAGGCTTTAAATTTGCATTTCAACTTAAAACAGAATGTCCTATTCAGCACACCCACCAACATTTCACAGATGAAAACTATGGGGTACAGAAGTACAGAAATTCCCTGAGACTTCAGCCAGTGCCCTGAGACCTAGCAACCTACCAGCTGGTCAAAGGTTTCCCATCCACGGTGTAAAGCTATTATCTGATATACACAAAGAATCTGAAAGTATTTATGCTTTGCAATAGCAAAGAAAATGGCAGTCATAAAGAATCACACATTAATCTGATGTACGTACCCATTTAGCAGAATGCAATGGGAATGAGGTCGTATGACAGAATGGCCTGTACATTTAAAAAATGTTGCATTATTTTTTAAAATGAGATAAATCACTGCAAGTAGAAAGCTAGCATTATCAGAGAACTGAACTCATACTTTATTGTCTGCTGTTTTTTTGTTTGTGTGGAAAGGAGCTGACATATAAAAGAGAAATAAAAAATAAAGAGTACTTCCAAGTATCACTACCCAATATTCCTTTTAGTACTTCCAAACACTACCATCCAGTATTCCTGCACATTTTAAATGATAAAATGGACTGTTATCAGGAATCTTTTCTGTCTGTTACCAGTAGATGGAGCTGATAGTTTAGTTGCTAAGTGGGCAACAGCTCTAAAAAATCATTTCCTTTTCTCTCTGTAGTTAAACACACATTTTGCTCCATTATCTTTTCTTTAAACTCACTGTTTAATGATCATCTTACTGGGGATATTTTGGAGACAGATAAGCTTGTAATGAGCTTCTACAGTACCAGTATAGAAAGTTGGTCAAGAAATGTTTTCAGGAGTTACATATGGGGAAATGAAGGGATAACTCAATATAAAGATTCCTGAAGACAAAATAAGAGTTAAAATTGTAATTCCGAAGGGACAAAAACCAGGAAAGGAACAGTCCTCATGAATTGTCTGTCATCCCACTCTTTCTGCTACTTTTGAGATGCCCCAGATTCTCTCTCCTTCTCCCCACTTTCCCCCTTTGTCCTCAGCTTTCTTCAATTGCTGCAAACTGAGTTCAAAGTGCAAAAGTAGATTTCATTCAGTTAACTCAACAGGAAGGACACAAAAGGAGGGGCTGAATCTTGCCCTTCCCAGTAGGATCAAGCAAAAACAAACTGCTGCAGCTTCCCCATGCTTGTGTGTTCTTCCTCATTAATAACTTTTGCCACCTTGACCAGACTCTGATGTTGCATGGCCACTTGTGTTCCTGCTTCCATCTGTGAAATGCTGGATAGTATGGATTGACAGTTTCTTCTAATTAACACCCACCAAAACTAATGGTAACTATGTCAAACATGCCAACAGGGATTGCATTAGAGAAATTCCTAACATATTGGAACCCCAAAAGAAAGCTGAATAGAATCATAGCATCATAGAATTGGAACAGACCCTGAGGGCCATCTAGTCCAACCTCCAACCTCACCATGAAGGAAAACACAATCAAACCACTCCTGATAGATGGTCATCCAGCCTAGTACAACAAGTCTCTCTATGAAAGTGTCAAATTTTGTCCAAGGCAGAACATTCACATCCAGTTCTAATTTGGGGAATCAGAGTTTCATATGCCGTCCCACTGAACATGGATGTGCATTGCACATAGAAGCACACTTTTGCACTGTGTACAGACTTCCATATGCATTTTGATCTTTTTACAGTGGCACAATGTTGACATTCAGCACAGCTGTGTAACATAATTAATGCTTAACTTTGCCTGCAGAGATTTTGCCACACAGCCCTAATGCTGGATCTTGGCCCTAATGTGATAACTGTGGAGTTATAAAAACCTGTATGATTGATAGCCAGTGTGGTGTAATGTTTGAGAGTTGGACTATGGCTCTGGAGATCAGAGTTCAAATCTCTGCTCAGGCATGGAAACCCACTCAGGGACCTTGGGCAAATCAAATATTCTTAGCCCTAGAAAACCATGTCATAGGTTTGCCTTAAATTCACTGTAGGTCAAAAACAAATTGAAGGCACACAGCAACAATGACTGACAATGCAGGCAACTCCAAGGGAAAATAAACTTTCTTGAGTGGGCATACGTTCCATTCTGGTTAACTCTATGGCTGCTCCCTGCTTCATAATTTCACATGAGGCTCTGCCTGTACAGTTTCACCAAGTTCATTTCAGTGAGTTAGTTAATCAATCAATTAATTAATTGGCCAATTAAACAATTAAAAGGGCAGGTTTATATTCCTTTATATTCTACTTTTTTTCATTAGTACTGGCTGCAAGGCATCTAGTGTTGTCTGTTCATGCAATCATGTTTGAAAAGGCTAGTACATTCTCCATTGGCCATATAGCAGCTAGTGGGAGGGTGTAGGTGTCAGTTTTGCAGATCTCCAGTGAATGCACTGGAAATTTGGGTGAGAGATAGATGAAGTGTATGGTATGCATAGTTGCCTTTCCCTGGATTCTAAATGACACTCCATCTTCCCCAAGCCACTAATTTGCAGAGGGAACAGGCTTTAAGGGCATGGGAAGATTTTCTACATGGAGCTACTGGATACCTTCTGGTGCAACAGCTATGAATGAAAACATGGAGGTTGTGCAAGGTTTATATCATGAAATATCAAAGTCAGGATTATCCATGCCCTCATACTTCTAATTTCTCTGTATGGCTTGAAAACTGGGCAGTGAAGAAAGCTGACAAGAAGAAAATCAACTCTTCTGAAATGTGGGGCTGGGGAAGAGTTCTATGGATATTGTGGACTGCTAAAAACACACACAAAGAAATGGGTCCTAGAGCATATCAAGCCTGAACTCTCCCTAGAAGCTAAGATGACTAAAATGAGACTATCATACTTTGGCTATACCATGGGAAGGCATGACACATTAGAAAATGTTATAATGCTTGGTATGGTAGAGGGCAGTAGGAAAAGAAGATTGCATTACAGATGGATAGACTTAATCAAAGAAGCCATGGGCCTGAATTTACAAGACCTGAGCAAGGCTGTTGATAATGGGGTGTCTTGGAGGTCTCTTATTTATAGGATTGTCATCAGTCAAAGTTGACTTGATAGCTGTTAGCAACATCACCAACAAGAGTGAAGCCAAGGCATTAAGAGCATTGTATTTTTAAAAATACAGAATAACTCTGAGATTAAAACTCAAGAAATAAAGCTCAACCTTAAATACCTTGCATTGCATCTCCACTAGAGTGTAGCATTCTAGCAAAAGGCCAAACAGATGTGACACATGAGATTATCCATTATTAGTCTTTTTATATTTACTCATTAGCTGCTCCAGGTGGCTTTGGTGAAGATTAGAAAAGGAGCACTTTTGGAAAGGATGTTTATCCTTCTCATTATGTAAATCCCTCCTCCAAATGTGTGTGTATGTGTGTTTAGCTACATTTATATGCTGTATCTGAAACACGACTGTGTTCACAGTTGAAGCATCAGGGTAGAATAAAAATACAACACAGCCCACTGTGGGAGAAACCAATGCAATGAATTACTGAGTTGAAAGAGACCTCCAAAGACAGATATTCATATCAGTGGGGAGTTGAATTCACTCAAGAATCTGGCCCAAACTTTAAAGTAGCTATTCAAGATTTGGAACTTTATCCCCAAATTAGACTTAATATCTTTAGTAGTGTATGTAAAGTTTGGACTGAAACCCAGAGCAAATTCACGACTGAATTTGGTGACTTCACTGGTAACTTCCCACCAACATGGAAGTCACCAGTACTTACTGATCCTAAAGCTGATCATTAATTTAAAGACAAAAGTCATGGCAAAAAAGTAATGTAATGTGTGATTGCATTCATTGTAGTAAATTATATTTTTGGCGTTTGTTACAAACTTCATAACAAATTGCTTTCAAACATAATTTTCTTAGCTATGAGAAAAGGGCATATACAGTTACTGTTTCGCTCTTGGTTATGGGCCCACTGTTATTTTTTTTAACAGTGAAAGGGCAAGTGAAGCATAGCTTATACATCCTCTACCAGAACATTGTATTACCACGCGCAGAATTAGCTCAGGGACTACAAAGTACCAGGAAGCCACAGGAGCCACTAATCACAGAACTCCCACATCATGATTCCAAAGCTGGCATTTGTTGTCTTGTTGTTGGGGGCCTTCAAGTCATTTCTGAGATATGTTAACCATAAGATGAACATATCATGGGGTTTGTCACTGCCTCTATCTGAGGCATGAAAGAGTGTGACTTGCCCAAAGTAACTGAGTGGGGTTCTGTGGTGGAGTGGGGATTTGTACTCCTGTCTCCCAGAGTCCAACACTCAAATCACCTCACCACACTGGCTCTCATTTTGACTCAGAGCACATTCACAATAACATTTTTGTGCCGAGTAGATCTGGGGAGATTCAAAGATGGAATACCAAATTCCCAGTACATTTAATCCGATCGAATCTTTCCATGGCAATTCAACCCTGATGAAGTTCACATTACCATTTGTATTGATCCTGTTCTCAGGGTTTTTTGTCCAGTAAATCAAATGATGCACATCTACATCACACTGTTTGGGTGAATCCCCCATCAGCCAAGGAGGATGGCGATGGCAAGCCCCTCTGAAGAAACCTTGCTAAGAATGCCCCTTGATGGGTTCGCCTTGTGTGGAATCACACTGTCCTAGCCTTGAAGGATGGCGATGGCAAGCTCCCCTCTGAAGAACCCTTGGCAAGAATGTCCCTCAATAGGTCCCCCTTGTGGGAAATCCACCTAGCTTCTAGCCTCTACTCACTCTAATATTCTCATCACATTCTTACTCCTTATATGCTTCTGCACACTCACACCTTCCTTCCTTCCTATCAATCAGTAATTTATACATGTTTAATTTGTTTTGGACTTTCGGCTTTCCTTGATTCCTTGAAACCTCATCTACATTTCATTTCTTCTTAATCTTTATTCCTGCATTTTGTCTAGCTTATCACTCCAGTTCAACCATCAGTTCTTTTATATGAGTGTTTGTGCTTCTTCTGCAAGATGCACAAAATTGAGATTATAAAGGTGTAGTTGTCTGAGAGTTGGACTATGACTTTATGTTTGAGAGTTGGACTATGACTCTCCACTCGGCCATGAAAACCCACTGTGGGACCTTGAGTGAGTCGCACACTCTCTGCCCCAGAAAACACCATGATAAATTTACCTTAGGGTCACCATAAGTCAGGAATGGCTTGAAGGCACACAGCATCATCATCAACAACAAGAAGAAGTCCTCCAGGGCTGTATCTCTCTTGGTTTCTGAAAGAAACCTCTTGGGAAGGTTTCTAGAAGAACTGTGCTGATTTTGAATACTCAAAAGTAACACAAAGGCTGGGATCCTTTGGAGAGCTGGTGCAGCAGAACTGCCCAACAATGTAATTCTGTGAAACTGTAGAGGAAGTTGAGTGGCCAGTATGGTGGGAGGAAAGGAGAGCTGTTACTGTGCATCAATGCTGGGAGTGACACAGACTCCTGAGTCACCTGGAAAAAGACTTGGGTAAGGAGGGCACGGTACAGATATACCTTTTGAACCATGCTGGTGGCATACTAGGGTTAAGGGACCACGTGGCAACTGCATGGTCCCTAACCCTACTATGCCATGGTGCCGTAACAATGGCAGCGCCCCATGTATACAGGTGCCACCACTGTTACGTGATGGACACATAGCGTCCTCATGTCACGCCGCCATTGTTACATCACCATTGGTGCACTCAGGCATCACAAGCGTGATGCAAAAAGAACCCGCTTTCTGTGGGTTCTTTTTACTCCACAGGGAAGCAGCGTGGTTTGGCAGCTGTGGCTTCCCTGCGGGGCAAAACTAGGGGCCGGGAGACCGTCCTTTTTGGATGATCTGTACCGCGCCGAGGTCTCTGAGACTTCCTTACACAAACTGGTAAAAACGGAACTGCTTGTACAAGTGATTGGTTATGCAAACATGCTAACCCATGTGCTAACTAATAAACAATGGTCATTCCCTTCAATGCTTTCATTTGTAGAATATTTGAAAATGTTGTCAGGATGGGATGAGTCATTTTTAACCAATTATCATAGAAGATTTAGCTACTAAAATAGTCATAAGCAATCTAATAGGTCATGTACCAAACCTAAGCATCCATGCACAGCTCACACAGAATTTCTTTTTCTTTTTTTCTCAATAGGTTTCATTTTCCATGAACAAGAATATGATCTAGGAAATAAAACTCATGTAGAAAGACACAAAGTGACTCCAGTTGCTTTCATGTGTAGGTTCAACAAAATGAATGGGGAATGGGATCACACTGATGGACCTGTCTTCTGCATGGGGTATATTACTGGCCTTTCCACCTGGAAGTCCATGTACTTTTGCAGGCAGGGGGCCTCTGTGTGTGTCAGTTGCATCTCTGCACATATGCACTTTAGTGCATGGAAGCAGGCTGAGTGCTAATGCACTGAAGAGGAGCCATATTAAAGCAGGGCTTGGCAACTTCAGCCAAGGTCATACTTTTCCCCCACATGCCTCCATAGTTGGCCATGGGGAGTGCATTGTCAACCAGGAGTTGTCCCAAAATGCAACCCGGAAGAGCCCATAAGTCACTTCTGCTTCTCTGTCTGTCTCTCTCTCTGTTGTGTGCCTTCAAATCATTTCTAACTTATGGCAACTCTAGGGCAACCCTATCATAGGACTTTTTGGCAAGATTTATTCAAAGGAGGCTTTCCATTGCCTTCCCATGAGGCTGAGAGTATGTGACTTGCCTAAGGTCACCCAATAGATTCCATGGCAAAGCGGGAATTGAACTGTCATCTCCAGAGTCATAGTCTAATGCTCAAACCACTATGCCGTGATTGGGTACGTCTAGCTAATTTTCAACAGATTTTTGCATTTTAAGCACCTGCATTCTTATCTATGCAGGTGCACTCCTATTTTCTTCTCCTTCCTTTGAGAAAAAAAAAAGCTGGTTTTCTTATTGACTATGCAGTTTAGCCAATGATAGATCATGATAGCTGGAGATCACCTACCAGGAAATGACTGTATGATAGGAACTTACAATCATTGCAGAGGGCCTTTTCCACTGCAGTTATGGGCAACCCAATGACAGTATCCCCCACAAGATCTGACTGACACAAACACTAGTATTATACCAGTGTGTAGTCAGAAATATGGCTTTAGGGCCTAACAGATTTTACCCAACTTGCACAGTGGCTATTTTTGCCATTATTTCAAATCATTGTAACTGGTTGACAATGGTTTGGTTTTAAATGATACATGATTTAATATATTTTCAGTCTTTTAAAATTATTGTTATCATTTATTGTCCTAAACTGATTTTTATCATGCACCACCTTGAAGTCCTCAGATATAGGGGTAGTAGATTAGTTCTACCTCTTCCATCATGATTTCTGTTGTCCTCCATCCTGATTTTTCATCATCCCCAATCACACAGGCAGTTTCTGTGGATAAAAGAAGCTCGCCTCTTCATAAATTTGCTCTTGATTTATGAAGGGTAACAGAAGGAGTGGGGTGATGGTAACCTGTTTCTCCACCTCATGTACTTAACTGACAATGTGTTCAGAAACTTCAGCTGGTCCAAAGAGTTGCAACCACATTGCTAACCAGGACTGGATACAGGGAGCACACAACTCCCTTATTATAACAGCACTGACAATTGGTTCATTTCTGAGAACAATTTGGATTTGACCTTTGCTGTCCTATGGTTCAGGTCCAGATTATGTCAAGGATTGTGTCCTCCTTTATAAACTTCCCTGTGTTTTGAGATCTACATGGGGAGGCCCCTGTCTCTGATCCTCCACCCTCAGAGGTACATCTGGTGTGAACGTGGGAGAGGGCCTTCTTGGTGGCTGCTCCCAGGCTCTGGAACTCCCTTCTCAGAGAGGTTAGGCCTCCTTACTTCCTTTTCACAGACAGGTGAAGACCTTTCTGTTTCAACAGACCTTTGAGCACTGAGTTTACAAGGTCCATCCCACTTAAACAATGTGCTGGACTTTCTGTTATGTATTTTTGTTGTTGTTGTTGTTTTTTAAAATATGGTTTTATTTTATACTTGTTTTAATCTTTTTGATTTAATTATCTTTTAACTTTTGTCTATTTTGAATTTTTACTGAGTTTTTTAATCTCTTGTAAACCACCAGGAATCCCAACCAGGGGAAAGGGGGATATAAATGTAACAACAACAACAACACTACTGAGACAGTAGTATTTTCTGCCCTCATACTGAATGGACAGATCTTTTCAGTTGTCTCAAACCATCATCAAAACTTTTGTGGGCAAAACACATTCCCTGATTTTTCTGAGCCTGGGGCAAACATGAGGTCAAAGGAAAATTTGCTTCCGAAACTAAGGCTGCATCCCCACTGCAGAAATAAAATAATCTGGTTTGACACCACTTTAACTGCCATGGTTCAATGCTATGGAATTTGGGAATTGTAGTTTGGATAGTGGACAGTCACCAGAGTGTCAAACCAGATTATTTCTACAATGTGGATGCAGTCTAAGAGGATCTGAATCTGTAAGCTACCCATAAGAGACTGCCTGGGGGAAATATTTAGAGTCTTTTGAGCTCTTCAGAAAACCTATTAAGAGATACCCAATATTATCGAGTTGCTAATAAATACATGCATTCCGTTTTGAAACACAGAATCAATGTTAAGAAGTAATCACAATACAAATAAACTGATTCATTACTCTTTCTTACCCTTCCACAGAAATGCTCCGTTGTATGCTCACTGTGGGTGGCCGGTTGACTGTGCTGTGCTGGGAATGACTGCATAGAGAGAAAAGAAAGAAAGAAAGAAAATGGAAAGGAAGGGAAGGGAATGCGGAAGGAAAAAAGAAAAGAAAAGTTAAGACAGAAAGAAAAAAAGAAAAAAGGAAGGGATGAAAGGGAAAGGGAAGAAAGGAAAAGAAGGAAGGGAAGGGAGGGGAGGGGAGGGGAAAAGGAAGAGAGAGAAAGAACAAATGAAGAAGAGGAATGCAATTTATTGCTAATTCTCAAGGGAAGGAATACATAATTTTTGCAATTTTCCTTCTTCTGCAAGAAACGAAACCTATTTGCAGTTTGGGTCTTTTCTGCATAGAACATGTACATGGGCTTGTTTGTTTGGTAATATCCCCCAGCATTTTTTGCATACGAAACTGAATTTCTGCACAGAAAAAAAAATGCTTTTATGCATAAATATTATGTAAAAACTGCTGTTTTCTAAACAGAAGATGCTGTAGCTAGGGGCGTGTTCTGTGCAAAATTCACATGTCTGCACACAGTGTTTGTGGTTTGCACAAAAATGGCATTTTCTGTGCAGGTAACTAGAGTTTCCACATAGAAGATAATATTGCTGCACAGAAATATTGCATGTTTTCTGTGCAAAACAATATTTTAAAAATATACATTTCGCACAGAATAAATCCCAAACTGCAAATATGCTTTATCAGTTCAGGATTCTTCTCATCAGCATTCCCTGACACTTGAGAAACACATTTTTGACCATTTTAAAAACATTCCATCCATCCCTAGGAATGAAAAAACATCAGTCCACATCAGTGGACTCTTGATCATATAACTTCTTCATCTTACTATAACAAGAACTACAGGCTTACCTAAAATAGAATTGAGATCCCAAGTAGCAATATATGCAGACACATGCAACTGCAGCTTCCACTGAAGAACTAACAAGCCACTTGTTAAAACTATGGATCTCCATAGGTTGATGAACTCTCATCATTCCTCCCCAATGGCCAGGCTGGTATGGTAGATGGGAACTGGAGTCCACCAACATTTGGAGGGCCTCAGCTTTGCCACTAACATTTTGAGTTATTTGGGTAGGAACTGTGGCTCAGGGTGAAGTGCAGAATTTCTACACTGATAGTGCCAGATTTAGTCTCCAGCATCACCAGGACAAAATATCAGCCCAATAATGCCTGCTATCATGGGGAAGAGCTTTCTAGGGCTTCACGCTAGATCAGCAGATCCCCAGATAAGGTCCACTGAGTTTGCTTAGATGTCAACCTCCAGAAGCCTCAGCCAATGTGGCCAATGGTCAGACAGGTTCTTTGCAGTCTAAGATCTGGAAACTCACATTTGGGGACCACTGGGCTAAATGACAGGACAGAGCAGTTTCTCTCTCCATTGGTGAGAACTACTGAAGCAAAAACAGGTTTGAACTCATACATACCCATTTCCCCCCATATTTATGCATAGCACTATGCTTGGGACCCTGGTCTTAAGGTTGTTAATATTACTACTATGCATTCTAGGGTATTACTGTCTCATCTCTCTCTCTTTGTTTTTAACAGCACACTTCAGTTATCAGTTCTGCTGGAAAATTACATCCACGGGGCAAAGTGAAAGAACTAGAGTGCATCTACACTGTAGAAATAACACAGTCTAACTCTTCTTTAAGTGCTATAGCTCCATCGTATGAAATCCTGGGGTTTGTAGTTTTACATGGCCTTTAGATTTCTCTTCTAAGGACTACTGATATCTTACAAAACTACACATTCCAGGATTCTGTTGCATGGAGCCATGGGCATTAAAATGGTATGAAACACCATTATTCTACTGATTTGTTCATTTTTTTAAAAAAAAAGTTGTGACATGGGCCTGGACATAGTTCAGTTCAATGTTATTCAAAGGCAACACTCTGCCTGAAATAGCCACCATCACAAAATATGAAGAGAACAGAAGGATTATGCTTCTCAACTCTTACTTTTCTGGTTGAGAGGGAATGCTCTTTTATCTCTAATCATCAACTGAAAATGTGAAAGTAGGGTATCCCCATCATCACCACTCATAAGAAAAGGCAATGGTACATTAGGAAATCTTGTTCACTCTGAGGAAGAACTTTAGAGAGAGGAAAGTATTGAGATGGGTTGGAGCGGGACCTTTTGTGCATGGATTAGCCCCAAGAACCAGAGTTTTCCTCCTCTGTACTATTTGGATGAACTGGTATGTGAAATTACTGCTTCCATGTAATGCTGTCAAAACTGTAGGCCTTCCATTGGCTTGGTGTGCTCCATTAAGTGATTCACGGGAGCTACCAAGCGCAGGATTAGCCAGGGACATCTTCAGATCTACAGATACATATCTAATCCACTGAGGCCAGATCCATGTCTGAAATCACTCAGTCCTCTATGCAATCCTTGCTGTTGAGGGTAAAGGATCATCTCTTTCCCCCTGTCTCACTCAACTCTGGATCATAGCCAGTCATTCACAATGTGGATACTTATGAGCCCTCTGCACCATGCACACCAGTTTCCTGTGCTCATAAGTTGACACATTTAATGCAGTGGAGGGGTGGCTAGATTAGGGATGTGGAGAATGTGCATTATTATTCAAAGTGCTGCTGATGAAAGAGAACTGATACTCTATGGATATCCCCATAGAGTAAAGGAAGAGCATATATTAAGTTCTTCAGTTTTGTATTTCTCCCAGGCAATTGCATTTCTGCAGAAATGCACAAGGTTTTTTTTTATTGTTTTGATAAGGAAATAATTTTTTTGCACAGGATACAGAGTTTTCCATGTAGAAAACCTACCTTCTGTGCAAGAATCATTGTTTCATGTACAAAAATATTGGCTGGAATGCTTCCAGTGTCTTACACATGCATAGGTTCTCCTATGAAAGCATCAGGACATTTCTTCCTCATGCAGAAACCTGACACTCATTTCAAGACTGTGAAAGTGGAACTGCACACACACTGTCATTGTGCACACAGAGGCATATGCCCATCAGTGCACAATGGTGTACATGTGATGCACACGTGCATTTGGTTACCCATTGGGGTGTTTCTGCAATTGCAGCATGTTGTCATTCAATGCAAGCACATAGCACAATCTGCGTGCCATTCTGTATATGGAGATACATGCAATGTGCCCTTGATCTTAGCCATTGTTTTCTCTGCAGAAATCTCAAGTGTATTTTTGTGAGGATGAATATTCCTGGACAGTGCGCCAAACAAAAAAATAATAGTCTACGGTTGCACAGAATATTTAATATTGTTGGATTGCAGGGAGAAATGTGTGAAAATTCATAATTCATGCCTACAATTAAAAAATAAGTAAAGCTTTACATCCTTAATCTAAAGGGGACTGCTTAATTTATACAAACCAATGAGACATTCGTTGCAAGTAGACGAACCCTGTTTACGTAGCAGAGGCCTTACAGCTCCTGTCTGGTTGGAGCAGATGGATTTGGGATCAGAATACCATGAGTAAACAAAATGTTTTATTAACATTTCTAAGAGCCGACAAACATGATAAAAATTAAAATGGCTGCTCTCCATTTTCCCCATTGGTACAGATGACTTTGACAAGTTAATTGAATGGAACAGAAGATGCAGAGTGGCCCACTGAGACTGAGCTGGCATAAGACAGATACATTGATGTAGTGCAAGTCAAACACAGTTCATTTCCACAAGTCTTTTGGGAAAATCAGTTATGTCTGTCTGACATCTTGACAGAGCTTTCAAACAGAACTCCTTGGGGACTTCTTTTCCACCTGGGAAAGTATAAAGGAAGACTACCAAAGATGTTGGGCTATGAAATGACTTAAAAAAAAACAAAACAGGAAACAAGCTGTATAATTTTGATGCCATTTTTAACTCCAATAAAGCTTAAGAAGCATGCTACAGCAATTCACAGGAACACATAATGTCTGCAGTAAGCAAAAACAAAATAGTCCAACATGTTTAACTGTGAAATGAATTAGTAACAAGCAGTATCATTATCCCTTTGCACAGGTACATCTTTTTGTGATTTTGATTTTGTAAATTCTAACTTGTCTCTTGGTGGAGAGATCTTGTAGCACCTTTGTGACTAACTGAAAGAAAGAAATTGGCAGCATGAGCTTTTGTAGACTTCAGTAGACTTTTTACTACTTTTTACTTTTTTTAAACTATTTTTTATTTTCAGTAGTTTTTCATAGACTGAACTCTAGGAAAGCTCATTCTCCCAATTTCCTTCGTTCAGTTAGTCTCAAAGGTGCTCCAAGATCTGTCCACATATTGATTCTACAGATTAAGATGGTAATATCTTTGAATTGTCTCTTGGTGTAATTACTGTTACCTATGTATGGTCCCCTTTTCTTTCAGCAGGCCTGAAGAAGGCTATAAGAATATTAGGCTGTTTTCAAGAATAAAATTATCTCTTTTTTTCTGAGACTTTACCTCTTTTCTACATTACATCAGTTTATGAAACTTGATTTTGTTTTTGTTTTTAAAAGTCTTTGAAAAACTGTACACAACCTAATAGTGGTTGAAAAATCTCAGGGCAGTGCATAAGCATTGGCTGGCCTCCTATTAGTCACATACACAAGTGCTCAATCTATCACATGTCTACCTGTGCCAGGAGGTGCAGCAGGACATAAACAGTTGCCACATATTATACAAGAGGGCTCTGGATTTTATGGGAAAATCTGGGGCAAAAGGCGAGTTTTTAAAATCCATTTAGTGGCCCGTTACAGACGGGCGTAAAATACATCCTGGGGATGTACTAGGGTTAGGGAAAGTGCATGCCTTATGCACGCACCTAACCCTAGTACGTCCCCAGGATGTACAAAATGGCGCGCCCTATACACATAGGGGCCGCCATTACGATGTCACGAATGAGCCGCCTCCAAACCGGGCAGCGTGGACATGACGTCTTTGCGCCGCGCAAGGGTGCATAGAGCGCCCTTTCCGTGGCTCTAGAAGGAGCTCCGAAACAGAGCTCCTTCCGTGATTTGCGTCGCTGGCACAGCCTTTAGATGGCTGCGCCAGTGACGCAAGGGACAAAGGGACCGAGCGGCCCCTTTCTTCTCCTCCCTGCCGCCGTCGGGTGTCCTTGGGGCATGAAGCTCCAAGGACACCCCTTTCCAGGCGGTGGGGGAGCAGCCTTTTGCCGCTTCCCTGTGGCCTGGAAAGCAGCAGATCGGAGCCTTGGAGGCTGCTGCTCTGGCAGCTGAGGCCCTGATCCGGCGGGGAAAGGAGCGCCTACAGGCCGCCCCAAAGGGGTGGTCTGTAACGTGCCTAAGGGTGGTATAATGCAGGTCCAGTGCTGAACTGGCCATATGTTGTCAGTACAGTTTGCACCAGAATCTGGGATGAAGTTGGTGGGGGAGGACATGTTATTTGGTTCATACAGACCTGGCCTAAGTTTCTTCTGAAAAGGAGCAATAGGTAATTTCATTGTTATTCTTCCACTGCAAGAAAGCCTTAAAAAAACCATACAGTTTTCAAAGGCTCCTTGCAATTCAGCACATAAATATTACTTCCAGGGCAGAAAATGCTGTTTACTTCGCAGACAGTGAGCTTTATCACACTAGCGGGCAAACAGGATTTAAATGAGAGTTAAACTAGAAAAAAACCAGGAAATGTCATGTGATAAACATCAGGCATTTCCTGGTTTTCTCTAGTTTAACTCTCGTTTAAATCCCATTTGCCTGATAGTGTGATAAAGCTCATAGTTCTTTTCTATGAAAATCAACCATGTGCAATTTTTAATGCAGACTAAATTCCAAACTGCAGATTTTCATCAGTCCAGGATTCTTCTTGTCAGGGTTTTCCAAGCACTTGGGAAACATGCTTTTCACCAGTTTGCCAACATTTTTAAATATTATTTCCATCTGGGGTGCTGCTGCAACTATATGGTGAGTTGGAGCTGATTGGGTTGAGAGGAGAGATATAGCTTAGCTCTGCCCATGGAACATTTATGCTATGCTCTAAACTACAGAATCTTTGTCATTTATTGGGTAGATTGGGGCAGATGTTGTCCTCAACTCCTCTTCATCTTCCTATTTTATTGAGACTAGGGCTGCATAAATGTTGTCAGCTGGAAGCTGCATTGGTCCCCCTAAGCACCCTAGACAGGGGCGTCACTAGGGGGTGATGGGGTTCAGAATGCACCAGGTGACACCCTAAGGGTGGGGTGACACCACTGCTTCACAAACATCTGCCTTTTGGCAGAAATGGGCTTTGTTATTTGCCTGTGTCTCTTTAAAAAAGCTGGTGCTCAGTAGAAGAGATGGTGGAGTGAAGCTCAGTGGGAGAAGAAAGGAAAGGCTTTGGGGATTTTTAAATTTTTAAAATTTAAATTATTTTTTTAAATAATTTTTTTCTTTAAAATCATCACGGTTAACCAAAATTTCCCTTTAACCACATGGAACTACGTACATGTGCATTTAGGCTGAACATATGGCACTGTAATATAAAAGTATAATTTTAATTTTGCCAATTGCTTCTGTCACAATTATTGCCATTACATCCAAGGATAAATGGGAATGATTTATGAATAACATTGTACAAAATTATTACTAAGGATTCTGTATTGTGCAGTATGGGAGGAGGTCGGGGGGGGGGGTGACACCAAGAGTTACCTCACTGGGTGAGACCCACCCTTGAGATGCCACTGCTTTAGAGGGCCACAACCCCTCAACAGACATTTCTCTATTTTATTCTGCCTTCAAATGGTGGGAGGGGGCAATTTTGCCAATTGCTGGCTTTTTCTGGGTAATTTTAGGCTCAGGAGAGCACGTTTACCAACAGAAAGTGATTAAGAAGGCATCCAGAACCAGAACCCTTCCTGTAGTGAGGAAAAGAGCCTTTCCTGAGCCTGAAATCACTTGGAGAGGGAAGCATGGTGAAATTCTTCACCCCTTAGGGGCATTTGGGGACAAAATAATGTTTTAATCCCCTGTCTGAGGGGAGGCTGGATGGTGCCCCTTCCCCAGCTATGATTTCCACTAACTTAAAGCTCAGCCACTTGTTTCAGGATCTTCAAGTTTTACATAAGCAGTGTGTACAGCAACTGAAAACACCAAAGTCTCTTTCTGCCACTTAAAGCAGTGCTAAAATGTGAACTTCAGTTGCAATCATATACCCACTTACCTAGAGGTGAGCCCCACTAAATTGACCAGGGCCTACCCCTGAGGTGACTGGTATAAGACTGCATGATTCAAAGGATTGCATTCAGATGTAAACCATGCAAAACACAGCAACCTCACAATGTAAATAAAGAGGGAGGACATACACAGGGAGAAAGAAACACAAAAATAAAAACATATTGAATTAGAGGCTATATCCAATTATGGAATCTAAACTAGGGTTGCAATTTGATCTTGGTACAATACAGAAGAAGCAAATTCATGCACTGCTGGTGTCGCAATAGTATCTTCCAGGACTTGCAGGCAGATTAAAAGCAAGCAGAGGTGCTAAAGTCCTTTGCAAAGGCTCAGCAAAGGGAGCTTGCAAAGTCTGAGAAATCATGAGCATCATTTTTATTATAATGATGGTGTTGATCCTGATTAAGGTTGCCATTGCTATGCATGCTACTTTGGGAATAAGTCCCATTGAACACGATGGGAGTTACTTGTGTGTAAAGAGCCACAGAAATGCTCAGTAAATATAGCCTTCTTAGAGAGAACACTATGAAAGTGACTAGCAACCTCCCCCCCCCCGCCCAAGCAACAATATAGTCATAAGATTAAAAAATGGTAAATGGCAAAATATCAGCATAGTCCGGAGGGGGGGGCAGATACAAGGAGTAGCCAAAAGAACAAAGAGAGGTTACATCTGTGAGAGCTTCTATCTGGAAGTTAAAAGGAATAGCACCTTGTCTACCTCTGTACTGTGCAAGTTGAAGTTCTTCTTGCACTTTTAAAGAGTATGAAATTCAGGGTACTAATGGCTGGATAGTTTATTTCATTTTTTTTCATTACTAATATACTAACTAAGGTTCTCAAGACAATGAACAAAGATGCAGTACAAACTGAAAGCAAAATATGAATTGAAGCTTGATGCACAATTAAAAACAACAATAAAGGACACATAAAGTTTTAACTGGTTTAATCTTCCTTCCGCCAACCATCTTATGATGCCAAAAGGACTCCCTGAATAAAAAGAAAGGTATTTGCTTTTAACTGAAAAGTTACTCATGGAATCTTGAACAGATGCTGGGAAGGAAGATGGGTAGCAGGTCTGCTTAGTTCTAATATAATTCTATAGCCAAGACTTGGATTTTATTTAGACCAGGGTTATTTAGACCACCATTCATGCCTACCTTCCCTCCACTTAATTTTTAAAAAATGCTCCAATCAGCACCAGGAAGCTGAATTTGGGAGTATGTATTTGTATTTCATGTAATACCCAAGGTGACCAGACATCCTCCTTTTCAAGGACCTGTCCTACATTTCAACTTTCTGATCAGGAGGAATTCCAGAATGTGCTCTATTCTGAGCATGACTAAGAAGCATAAATTTATGTTTATATGAGTGCCTTTAGTTTTTATTTGGTGATAACCTACATTTTTCTTGAACATCCTGCCTCTTGCAGTACCTTGTCCTCCTTTGTGGTTAGGACATCTAGTCACCCTGGTAATACCCCAGTGTATTGCTCTAGTTAGTTCATATTGGGGAAATAAAATGGTGAGATTCAGAGCACTTCTGCTGCTCCAGAATCTAGGACATGGATCAGTGGATGCAAACTCCAGCAAAAGAGATTCCATCTCAGTGTTAGAAAGAACATCCTGACAGTAAGATTTGTTCAACAGTGGAGCACGCTGCCTGGGAGAGTGGTGGAGTCTCCTATGGAGGTTTTTAAGCAGAGGCTGGATGATCCAGAAGAGCCTGGATGGTTGAGTTGCTTTGATTGTGTGTTCCTGCATAGCAGAGGCTTGGACTGGATGGTCCTTGTGGTCTCTTCCAACTCTATGATTCTATGACCTCTCATGGATACCAAAATCTGTGGATGTTCAAGTTCCATTAAATATAGGTCTGAAAGAGTCAGGCTGAAAAAAGCAGTTTACGGCTGCATCAGCGCGATTCATGCTGGGGCCATGGCAACCGCATGTGCTCAGCCCTGATCCAGGCTGCCACTGCTGTTTTGAACCAGGCCAGCAAAAGAAGTAGCATTTTACTGCTCCTTTTTGGCCCAGTTTTTCGGCAATGATGCAGGTCTGGCATCCCTCTATGTTCAGGGCATGTGTCATCTAAATGCTACACCCTGAACGTGGTGGGAAACCACATTTGGCTCGTCTGTTTCAGGCCACAGTGGCATAGTAAAATGGTATCCCTTATGTAAGATGGCAAAATGAATCTTTGTTTTTTAGGTTTTATATACATTTTTGAATATTTTCAAGCTGTGGATTGATGAATCTGTGGATACAGAGGACCAACTGTACTTTTCAGAGCAGCACTCTTGACCTGACATTTCTCTTCATCCTATGGCCCTGCGATCTGGAAACCCTACCTCTGACCTACCAGTTTGCCCACCTCTAGCTGTAAGCCCACTCACATGAGAGGACTCCACAAGACAGCACTTTGCCAACAGCCCCTTCAAACATGGAGTCAAGCTTAACAGTACTTGTTGGTACCATTACCACACAATGAAGAAAAGAGACTTTTAGGGGCTCAACAGACCACCCCTAAGGGGTGGCGGGACGTTGCCCCTTTCCTAGCTGGATCGGGGCCATGACAACCTCACACTGTCAGGGCGCCCAGGGGGGATGTGGACGTGTGTTGTGAGGATGCTACACCCTGACTCTGCCTCCATGCCGGCCTTTCAGGCTGCTCTGTACAGGGCCTTACTGAAGATCTTTCTGGCATACTTAAAAAATATACTGGAGTTTCGTTACTTTAAGTCACTCTTATCTCAAAGCTCAGGGCTTTGTTTTGCTTTGTTTTAATGGTCTCAAAAGCAAAGCTGCAACCAAATAAATCAATATATCTTCCTTCCTTAATGCATTTATAAATGCTTTAATGTGCATTTATAAGAGTGAGGGGAAAGAGCAAACCAGTCCACTGAAGTAGAACCCAATTTGATGGTTGCAGCAGACAATTTCAAACTTAAAATGAAGTTTTTGTTCAGGGATTAATCATAAATGAGACTATTCAAAACCCAATCCGTTTTAAACAAAATTAAATACATTTCTTCACTGGTAGCACACAGTACTGGTAAGTAATGAGCCACTTTCATGAGTTAAGGAGACCATGTTCTACCTCTAAAGAGTCATTGTGGGCTCACTGCCCCATGCGCTAAAACTGGAAATGACTCGAAATCACATTTCCTTTCACACGACATTATTACAGAACCATAATTCCACTTTTACTGCCATGGTTCCACCTGATTGAATCTAGGGATTTTCAGTTAAGGAAGAGATATTTAGAATTTTCAGTCAGAGAGCTCTAGTGACTCTCCAAGCTACTTACCCCAGGCTTCCATAGACTGGAGCTATGGCAGTTAAGAGTGGAATCATGATAATAATAAAAAAAAATCTTCCTTCACCATTCTTCCTTTACAATCTAGGAATACAATTCCCTTTATTTATGTAAAATAAATAAATAAATCCAGCCATGTAGGGTCTTGGGGGTGAAAAGAAGGGATATGGGCCACCTGTTCTTCACTCATGGGCTTGAGCATGTTGAATATTAATAGATGCTGAGGCCTAGTAACTGCATCACCTAAACTGAGTCCTAACACATACATCTATTCCAACTACACATATTTACCAGGGATAGTTCTTCTTTTATGGTGCCCCAAAACTGCTATTCCGATTCTCCCACAAGGTTTCCTTTTAGGTTTGGTACTAGAAAGTGTGGCTATCCAGATTAAGTTGGACTGCAACTCCCAGTATTCTTCACCATTAGCTATGCTTCCTAGGAATGCTGGGAGTTATCTCAGCCATAAAATCACAGTGTTAAAAGGAACCTCATAGGCCACTGAGTGAGTCCAACTCCTCACTCAGTGTGGGAACTCTAGCTAGAGCATTTCCAGCAGGTAGCTTTCCAGACTTTTTCCTGAAGAAGTCCAGAGAAGGAGACTCCACCACCTTTCTATGCAATTGGTTCCATGGTCAAACTGTTCTTAATGTAAGATACATCTTGTTAAAATTTTTGAGACTATGACTGGAATCCAGTTGTGTCCAAATTCAATTCACAGTTGCATAAGCAGAGTTCCTCAGGTATAACCCTTTCATACGCAGCAAGCAAAGGGATCTTTTAGCAGCTTTGAGACTGAAAACCTGTACAGACCAGCAAAAAGCGCTGGCCTGTGGGCAGAGTCACGGCGTAGTGCCTGCATGCTCGATGCTATGACCCTGCCAGGGCGCCATTTTGGCATGTGCTCATTTACATGGCATGCACCATGATGATGCCACTGTGGCGCAATACCCAAACAGTGCAGCACGGAAGGAGCGTCATCATGCTGTGCTACTGAGCCACTATGCCGCCACACTGCCATGCCACCACACCTATGATGCCCTTCCAGAGAGCTGCTTGGGGTAACTTCTTTTTGCTCCCTTCAGGGAGTGGATCTGTGCTGCTACATGCAGTTCCTGTGGCACCGATCCAGGGCAAAAAGGGGCGGCTGCATGCTGCCCATCTATATAGCCCCTATCTGTGCAAAATAATTTATAGCATAAGCTTTCATAAACACTATAGAAAGGAAAGGCAGCTGAGTGTTTTATGGTGCTCTCCAATCACCACCAAAAGATCCATTACAGCTTCAAATAATAAAAGTATATGTATTCATGTGTGCTTCACATGTCCATAAGCATAAACAGCTACAGCAGGATCACCTAGGTAACTAGATATTCCCCATTTTAATTGTGTTAGTCTCAGTCAAGACAATTTGAGTTATTTCATTGGGCTGCAGGAGAGGAGGGAGTGAGGGATTTTGATTATAAAGATAATCACAGGACATCCTTCCTTGTTAGACATTGCAGATTGAGTTTTATGGTTCACACTGCTAATTGCAAGAAAAGTTAGGGAGGGAAAGACAGCTGAGTGTTTTATAGCCCTTATTCTTTAGGAAACTGTCAGAAATGGTCTGTGAGGAACAACTGAGTTGAAATATTTTGCTCTCCACAGGGGAGCAAGAAGAGTAAAAAAAAAAAAAATCCTGCTCCCCACTTCATTGACGGGAAGAATAAAGAGAGGAATTGACATCACTACTTAGGAAGCCTTTGTGCCCACTTTATCTCTCTTTGGAAAAGTTGTAGGAACAAGTGACACATTTATAACTGTTACATCTTTGTGACCATCTGTTACAAAGAATATGGCAACCCTGTTGAGAAAACAACAACAGAAACCCAGCAGCAGCACGTTTGTACTAGCGGAGGTCTCTTCTGTGAGGCTGATTCCCTTCCCTGACTTTTGAGTTAGCATTGTAAGGGACAGCAGCCATTCAGGAAAACTCAAGATGGCTATGAAACAGTTGATCCAGTGGCTTAATACAGCCCTTTCCTCTTGCTGCTGCATCTTAAGCCCCTAATTAAAGCTAAATACTATCCTGTGGTGTTGAGCTGATATACATCTCCCCAAGAGGCAGGCTTTCCCCTGCATGCTTTTGAGGATGCATCTGCAACTTCTTTCAGTTTGGGTCTTAGCACACTGTGCTACACAGTGGAAGCAAAGATTTCTTTGTGAAAACGAGGGAGAGTATAATCTTTACAGAGAATTAATGAAATCTGTTTGCTGCAGACATGAAAATCCCATGGTCCTTTCAAAGCCTGATCCTCCTAAGAGCTGCCTTGAGGGAGATTCCTATGATCTTACTGGTTGTGTCCTTTTTGGGATAGTGGTAAAAGCTTACTCCAAAAGAAAAAGAAAAAGAAAAAAAAGACAAAGCTGAATCACACAAAGGTTTCTTGTGTCTGTATCAGTCCTTCTTGTGTTAATTAATTGGTTCTTTTCTCAGATGATACTGATTTACAGAAGTCTGACCCATGAAACAGTGGCGAATTTCCCTACCCTGGGATTCATAGCTAGAATCTTGTTGGTGACAAATGTGTGATGGACTTCTCAGCTATTTCACAAGTATTTTCTACACTGTTGTGACCATTCATTGGCCAGGGAATAGGAAAGGGGCAAATTAGGCAGCCAAGAAGTGTCCAATCCAACAGCAAGTGCAGCCAAAATTGGTCTTTTGGATGGAGAATGACCTTGTTTTATTTCCTGTTACAGCTGAGATGTGCAATTTCTTAGTCACATGAATTGTTTCCTTGCCACTTTCCATCCTAGACAGTAAATTGCCACAGCAGCATGCCTTGGGGCTTTAAAGCTACTGAAGACCAGGGAGAGAAGAGATCAAGAATTATGCTTGTAGAGTAAGTGCCAGATGTGCAAAGCAGGTGTGACAAGCTGGAAGACCTCAGGTGGAAGGAGGAGGGTTGTTCCAAGAAAGGAGAGATGCTGACAGGCATCCCGGGACTACAAAGACCAGAAGCCCTGTGGGAAAAGGCACACTGAGGAAAAAATAGTGAGGCGGGGCCTAGGAGGGAGAAGGCCCAGGATAAAAGGGGGAAGGTCAAGGAGGTTGAGGAGGAGGGCGTTGGTGGAAGAAGCGACAGGGAGACAGAGGAGGATGCTCCAGGAAAACTACAGCATTAGCAAGGCACGGGACACTCATGAGAACTGGGAGCCTTGTGTCCGAAGGGTTAAGGAACCCCATAGAAGAGGGCTTTTTGGCTGCGCACCCTCAAGCTCCTCAGCCTCCCACTCCTCCACCCGAGGTAGACTTGAACTTAAGCTATTGCTCCAAAGATGCTTTTCACTGGGACCTCCAGTGGCATTGTTGGCCGGCAAAGGAAGATTGCCTGGAGGGGGAAGAAGAACTATAAATCCCGACCAGAAGTGAGAGTCCAGTGAGGGTTAATTGGACACAAGTGGACTTTGTGAAGTAACAAAATTCCACAACTGTGATTAATATTTTGGAAATTAAAGTTTATTGGCATTCACTTTTGTGGTCTCTTCTTGAATAAACTAATGGAACATTCCAAGAAACCGGGAACTGGGGGAACCCCCTGCGGCCCCGCCACAGCAGATTTCTCAGCCACTGAATTTTTGTAAGCCTTTAACCCACCTTGCATGACTTACTAAGACTAGGTTCTTTCTTTCTTTCTTTCTTTCTTTCTTTCTTTCTTTCTTTCTTATTTTTTTAAAAAAGCATACATATAACTGAATGAAACATTAAATACTCCAGGACATCTGGTTGGTGAGGGAAGGCATGAGTCACATTTCAAAGGATACTAAGACTAGGATCTGTGGAATTCTGACTCTTCATTCACAGGCATTGTTCACATGGCTGGAAGGAGGAGTAGCCAAGCAAGTTTAGTTTAGTACAGGGATGGGAATCACATGGCCATCCAGATGTTGTTGAGTTGCATCTCACAGTATTCTTCACAGACTATTCTGGCTAGGGCTGCTGGGTCTTCCAGTCCAACAAAATTTGGAGGGCCACATGACTCCTACCTCTCATATTATCATGATATCTGAACATGGCAGGATAAACCAATTGTTAGCAGAATTTATTGCTGGAGCCGATTAGCCACAAAATCCTACTAGAACCAAGTAGCCTTTCTGTCACAAAAAGACACTCAAGACAATCATTTTTTTAAAAAAAAATCCAAACCACAAAGTGAATAAAAACATAAAAAGATTTAGAACATAATTAAAAATACATGAACAAAAAAGCCACTCCTTCTTCAATAATAAACAACCTTAAATATCAAAACTGGCTTGCTGGATGAAGAACAATGGAGAGGGGCCAGCCTAACTTTTTATTAACCAATCTTCCATTCATTGAGCACCTTGAGACATGTGCCCTGTTTTCTTCAGACTGTGAGAAATGGTTTTCTTGAAAAATCTCTCAGGACTTCCTAGCTCTGAAGGGGTAAGGAAGTCTTTCAGATAGGCTGATTCCAACCATTAGACCTGATAAGTTGCAATGAGCACTTCCATTTTCTCCAGAATCAAACCAATAGACTATGAAGCTATTGTACAAAAAAAATAAAAAAAAATAAAAAAAATAAAAAAGAAAAAGAAAAAGAGTCCCATGTTCTCTGTACATGGCCCCAATGAATACTCTGGCCTCACTATTCTGGACCAATTGCATGCACATATGTGACGACTTTTAAAAAGTACCCCATGTAGAGCATGTTATAGAAACCCAAACAACAAAGTAATTTGATGTGTACCATAATGACCATTAGAAAAAAATAAACCCATGTATGGGCAGAGTTGGTGCCTCAGTCTTAGATACCCTAATGTGCCCTTGGATATTCTTGAAAAGGAAATATCTGGCTCTGGGTGAGGAATATACCCAGACTCTGAAGCCTAGTCTTCAAATAAAGTGTAACCCCATCAAATACAGGCTGAATCAGAAATTACGGATCTGCATTTTGATATATCCCATTTTGCCTAAAGTAAGCCTCAGTTCCTTTACCCTTATCCAGTGCATTAGTGGTATCAGGGACTGATTTAGAACTAGAACAGTTTCAGTGGATTGATATGGAAAAGCAATGGCAGGAAGCAATGGTGGCTGTAGGATTCTGGGAACTGTAATCCGAAAATAAACTTTTCCAATATTTTGGGGGCTTTTTAACATTAGAAGATCTGGACAGCGATATCTGGAACCACATACCTCCAAATGACTGGGGGGGAGGGGCAAATAAATTAAGTCCAATTCCTGTTTATAGCTTATCCATGCATATATTTCCCTACAGAAGCAGTTGGACATTTTTGTTTGATGTGGCATGTCTGCACTGAGTTCAATGTGGTTAAATGTTAGTTGCATCCATAGTGCCATTTTGCATACATATGGCACATGGTGCGTGTGCATGCACATCACACATCATACATACATGTAGGCATGGCACATGCAAATGCACATTCACCTGTGCATTGGGTTTACCATTCAATGCAAGAGTTGCATAGTGTAACCCCTGTGAATTATTGGTTTGGTCCAGTTGGTGGGGAAACCATTAAAAAGGAACTGTTTTTATTGTGTTCAAAAAGAGAGGATGAGCTGGAGAGGAGAAGAGCTGCAGATGCCAGGGATAAGAATTAGGCTTTTTACTTTCAATCAGGTAGCAGGATTTTTACTTGTATATTTAGGAGGGGACAAAAGGGTAAATTCTTTAAAGTGGAATTCATGTTATGCATTTTCACTTGTTTTATAATTTTTATTTAGGGCTTCAGGACGGCATCCAAATGTTGCAATACAATTGAGCACCAGAGGCAGAAGAGTCCTGCGATCAAGGCCTGTACTGGCACCTCACTAGATGCATGGAATTTTGGGACAGCGTATATGTTTCCGATTTGTCATATAACAAGTTGTATTGTAGTTATTGTTGCATGTCTTCAGTTCATTTCCAATTTATGGCGTTTTTTCAACAAGATTCATTCAGAAGAGGTTTGCTGCCATTGCCTTCCTCAGAGGCAGAGAATGTGTGACTTGTCCAAGGTCACCCAATGGGTTTGGATGAGTGAGGATTCAAACCCTGGTTTCTCAGAGTTCTATCCAATACTAAAACCACTACACCATGCTCATTCTCTCTCTCTCTCTCTCTCTCTCTCTCTCTCTCTCTCTCTCTCTCATAGGACTTAAATTGTGATAGCATTTGAAATATTCAATTATAGTTGGCCCCATAGAACCCAGGAAGAGGTAAAACAGCACAATGCATGCATGTCTCCAGAGGCAGAGATTTCTGCTACACAATCCCAATAAGATATTTCATCCAAAGTCTTCAAAAATTGGACTATGGAACCAGGCTGTTTGAAACAAACTACCATAAGGATACCATTCATATGAAATCACTGATACGAAATTCAGATTCCATGAGTAAAAAGTATGGGTACTACTTCAACTTTCTCTTGTGGTTTTCTAATAGTTGATCATACCTGTGTTGTTATGAATGGGTCTGTGCAGATCATTCCTGACATTCTTAGGAATATAGGATCCTAATTAAAGCACACATTTATGTCCCCCACAAAAAAAATTGCTAAATGGGTGGGGGTTACAAAATGTTAAATCCAAAAGAAGCAAGCAAAAGAAAGAACAACAATAACAACAACATGCTGGCAGAATGCAGCAAGAAATTAAAAGGAAACACATCAACAGAAGGAGCCTGGCTAAATAAAATGACCTTCATTGCCTACATCAAAGCAAATGAAGGCAGAACCAAGTGGAAATCCATGCCCTCAGGAGCCCTGCCTCTCATGTCTATCAGTCACACCACTGATGGTGCAGCAACATGGAGCAATAGTAACTTTAAGATAAGTGTTATTAGCCCTTGGTCAGGTTCACATGGGAATGGATGCTTCCTTTGTATCATCTATGCCATGTTTTTATTTTATATTTTAAAGGCATTTATATGCTACTTTTTGGTCACAAAAAGATATCCAGGACAGTTCTGTTGTATATCATGGGAAAATGTAATCAAATCTGGAAGCATTATTATCTGAAGGCTTTAATTCTCATTGCTTTTCAGAATGCAAAGCATTCTCCATTCAATGTAATGGTTACACTGGGCTTTTGCATCTGGTGTGAATGAGAAAACCAAAATTGGTCACTCCTGATCTTTTCCTTTCACCCACTGCCTTTTTCACTTATTCCTTAGCACCTTCCTCCTGGTTTATATGAGCTTGGAAGACATGACACTCAGAATCTCCACAGAAAACATGACTATGGCCAAACTATTTGGGAGTAGTAGTTCACAAGTCATTTTCCAAGTTCTGAAATTCATTTAGCAGAGGTTGATGACTCTAATCTAGTAGCCATGTTCTCCCCCACTTCTCTCTGCACAATCTATCCCTTGGGGAGTCATCCCTCCGTGATAGATCTGAGTTTCAATTGTAAAACATCTCTGACTGGAGATTTAGGTTTGTTTTTGTTTTTTTAAAAAAGTGTGGCGAGCCAGTGCTGTTTGGAATAAACCACACTGAGCTACATGGGCCAGTGGTCAGACACCATCTGGCTTTCCACCTAGCAGCCCTGCAATGGCTGCCAACTCTTCCAACCCAACCCTGTTGACAGAGGATTGCACATTTCTATGGCAGCTGTGAGCTGAGTGAGGTTGGAACCAAGTGAAAACAAGCCTTTGTGGAGGAAGCCACGGGTGAAAGATGGAGCCTAATTCATGTGCGCTTGAGCAACTTTCATGCATTTTACTATGAGGAAGTGAGGAAGAAGCGCATGCAGTACCTGATGATCTCAGAGTCAGGGAGCAGGCCTATGTGGTAGTGGGGATAGGGAGCTGAAAGGAGGAAGCTTTTGTCACACTCGACAGGGGAATAGTGCCTAGGAGAAGGTGGCTTATCACAGAATTTGTTCACAGTGCTGTAAACGGGTTCAGGAGGCCTGGTGATAATAGAGACAAGAATAAGAGATTAGACGGGCGTTAACATGTGTGACCAATTGATTGCACAACCAATTGTACTCCAAAGCATGCAAAGAAGATCGACGAGAGAAGGATTAGATACATACGCCAAGGAGGAAAGAAAAAGAAACTTCTGTTAAGTTACGATACGCTCATCACAAAGATTTAAGAATGTGATAGGCACAGAACTGTTCACGAGACAGCTAGAGAAAAGGAAATTGGTGACACAGCTGTACTATAACATTCAAGTCTTAGCCTGTGAGATGGGCTAAAAGATTTCTTCTTACCTTCTGGAACTCAAGAATGACCTTTACTTTACCAGGGCACTGATCCTCAAAAGCTTAGGTGTACATCTTTTTAAAATTTATTAATAGCAATATAATTAGGAACAGACATTCACACCACAGGGGTAACAATATATATGTGCACGCATTTATCATAAAGTGGAAAGGCCTTTGGCAGCCTCTCTGGCATACATTTATGTGTGATGCATTGATGAACTGTGAGAAAACAACATGCATGGCTCCAGGGTCTACAACTGTGGCTTCCAAGTAGGAATGGTTGAAGCAACAATGATCTGTGGGAAAAGGGTAGACCAGCTGAGCTGTCAACCAGTTGACCCAGGACAGCCCAGTTTGATGCTGCTGCACTGGTGCTTTCACCAAAACAGAAATGGGCAATGTAGGACAACTACCTTCCTTTACTTAAAATTTCCAGTGGATATGAAATGGACTGAAGCAATCTGGACCCCAACCCATTTTCTGTAGGCAATATAAATGGAACGGTGATATAATTTAGTAGTGACAGAAGATTACTAAGACATTGCTTCTTTGATCTTGGTTTGCCACTGGAAAACAGTTTTAATACTGACACCAGGGAAACAGATGTGAGCTATAGCTTAGAGGTACACAACATAATTCATGCACCAAGCTGACTGAGTCACGGACAGAGTTTCTGGCATCTCCCCTTAAAAAGATGAACTATCAGGTGATGAGAAAAAACTCTGCTTGAGTTATTGGAGAATTGCTGCCAACCAGAGTAGACAGTTCTGGGTCAAATGGACTGAGGATCCTATTAAATAGAAGTCTATTGTACCTGTGAAATGAGTAAGTTGTTGCTGGATCACTGGGAATGGTCTAAACAGACCGGAAGCCACGGTTTTAGACTAGGAGTCCTTTCCAAATGGCACAGTGAACAAGAGGTGACATCTTTAATAGCTAATACTGTGTATCTGTGGAATTAAGGAATACACTCCATGTGATGCATACTTGGTTTAAGAGCGCCATTTCCATTGTGTTAAAGGCCAAACATTTGAACAAATGTTGATTGTATTCATTGTTAAAATACACCATATGCAAGCAAAGAATACAGTCCATGAGAAACATGCTGGATAATTTCTTTAGATACAGCATAGCAGGGCCTACTCTTTGGCAGCCCAGCGTTTCAAGCCATAGACCGTTCAACATCCACAGTTAGAGTTTCAGCATGTATGGCAATTGCGGAAGCTGCAGTTGCAATCTTAGAGCCAAGCTCTCTCCTTTCTGTTTGTTAGACAGAGTTTTGGTGCATCCAGGCAAATCTTTGTGAAAGCTTATCTACAGAGGCTTCTCAGAAATTCATGAGTGCAGGACATCTATATCTCTCAGTTATGAAGTCTTCTATGGCAGGCTTTTGTTCTACATTCTGTTGGCTAACATGACACATTAAGCAGCCACCAAATGATACAGTGCACCTAATGGTGGAAAAATAACACTTAAAAATGACAGATCCTTAAAGCTGAAGGGCAATATTTTTTGTTAAAAACAACAACAAAATTTGGTGAAATCAAAGGGGACAAAATGTTTTTTGGGGGATGAGGTGTGGGAAAGGAAGAAAACCCAGCAATGTCATATCATGACAACTATTTTGGTACATTTAAATATCCATTTATTTCCAGAGAGCTGTAAAATAGCACAAAAGGAAGTGTTTTACAATTGATATATCCAGGGTCTGCCTTGTTTTGAAAATACTGAAGTGGCAAGGAAAATGGTAGTTCTGGGTTTCTCCACTGTGCACCAGACATCTCAATAGAATTTGCAAAGGAAGTGCCAGGCCAAAGTTATATTATACATTTTCAAGTTTTTATTATATTTGCACTGTACAAAATACATCTACTAGAGTGTTTGAGGGACAGGCAAGTCCTACATTTGTTTAATTGCAGATCCTTGTTGATGATTTTACAGTCTCTATTTTAACCGGCTTAAAGCTTAATCTGGGCAGCATCCTGATGTTGTCAGAAGGCTTTTGCCACCAAATTTGCCACCTGAATACATCCCAGGTGCATTCCCGCTTCCAGGAGCCCTCATCGCAGCTCTTTTTGGATCCAGGAGTTTTCAGGTTTAAGTGCTCCTGGAAGCAGGGATGGACCCAGGCTGTATTCAGGCAACAAATTTGGCAGCAAAAACCTTCTGATGTCATGTTTAGACTTCAGCCCCAGTTCCATGATGTCTCATTATGTCAGGAAGCTCTGGCGGCACAGTGGTTAAATTCTGGTACTGCAGCCATTCACAGCCACAAGGTTGCGAGTTCAATCCCAGGGACTCAGCCTTGCATCCTTGTGTAGGTCACTAAAATGAGTATCCAGCTTGTTGGGACAATTAGCTTACACACTGTAAACTGCTTAGGGAGTGCTTAAGTGCACCAATAAACGGTACAGAAATGTATTTGTTATTGATATTGCTATGTATATGCAAATATTCCCAAATTCCCCCCCCCCCCCAAAAAAAAACCCACAAAAATTCAAAGCACTTCTGGTGCCAAGCATTTTGGATAACGGAGACTAAAAGTGTATATCAATGATTTTAGAGTGATGATTTTACTCATGTTAGTACACTCTGTTGTGCTTTATACAACTTGTTAGCCACACCAAGTTGTCATTGAGGAAGGATGAGATGTACATATAAATAAATTAGGAAATATCAGGAAACCTTAACAATATTTTGCATAGCACAACTGTTGGGTTTGTTTCGTGAGTGGATTTTATGCCTAAAATCAAATAAGGGGTGCTCATCAAAAGAAAAAAAGTGGTATGTTTGATCCATTTTCATTTTAGCCCACTCAGCAAGCTTTCACTTACTTTATACTGATTTTTGTTGAGAATGACCTAACCCACCCCCACCCATATATACAAACATGTAAAGAAATTTCTCCCCCATAAAAACATGCACATATGGGCTGGAATCTCAACAAAAATAAACCGAATGAATAAACTGCTGAACTGACATGTAAGTAAATCAAACTGTTATAATGGGTCTACTCTAATAAAAACAATAGTACTGAGACCATAGTATTGATTTTGAAGGATCTTCTTTGCCATGAAAATAATAATGGTGACACACACACACACGTCCTCTTAGTTTAAATCATGAAAACTTTGATCTTATAAATCCTAATGCTTCCAGAAAAACAGGCATAAGATAGCACTGAAAGCAAGTAATAAAAACCCACAGCTGAGTGACAGCTTTTCAACCTTTCCCTCTAATGTTTCATGACATATGTTTCTTGAATTTTAATGAGCTATATGCTATAGGATATATATGATCCCCAGAGCACTTATAGGAAGGTCAGAAAATAAATATTTTATACCTTCAGGCTCTAGAATAAAGTTTGCAGCGGTAACTACTTCTGAATTCCATTGTGGAATATGGAATTTTCTCTGTGTTGAAAATTCATTGTAAATACATACATTATATACCTAAATCTGACATGCTCAAAGTAAATCTTTATGGCTTCTAATCAGGAAATATAAGAAATGGCAGAATGAAGGACTACTCTTCTATACGCTGTAACTGAATTCATTCAACTGCTAATTTCCATGATCATTTTTGGCAGACCAAAGTCTAGGTTTTCGGTTGAATGCTTCCGTATCGTTGACCTGGTCTTGTGAATGCTGTAACATTTAGTCAGAGTGCATGGTGTCTCAACAATATTGTAGGAAAGTATTTTGGATCTAGATAGTTTCATATGACAAAAAGTATTAGTTTCATATGACAAAAAGTATTGAAAAAGTTCAACAATTTTGAGGTATCATTAAAAAATGTTTTGTGAATATGTCCAAAAATAAGTTTTGCTTCCATAGGCAGGAAGAGCTATTTTGCTTCTCATCTAGTGGGGCACAGCACTTTGATCAGGAATTAGAGAACCACACATATAGTTTCACACAACCAAGGTGTGTATAGGTGCTTCTCTTTCTATTCTTTACAACAGGGCAAAGTACTTCTGAAACTAAGACACACTTCAAAAATATTTTGAGATATGTGCTAACAGTCTGATCTTAAACAATCAGATTAAAAATACTTCTCTTGTTGCAATTCAGATTCAAACAAATATCCTTTAATGTTTGTGATATTAATTTAGAGCCTACTGGCCATACCCCCAATTCTATGCAGATTCCAAGGATGTCAATAGTATGATTATTACTAAATAGAGTTCTTGCATATTTTATTGATTGATTGATTGATTGATTATCATCCAGCATACCCCCCTCATCTTTTAGTGTGGTGTAGTGGTTTGAATTAGGAGGGAGGGATCGTTTGGGACAGAAATGAAATTTTCACAAAATGGTCCTGAAATGTGAAAAATATTTTTTAAAAACCCACTGAACTTTTTGAATTTTTGAACTTCTCCATGCTTGCTTGAAGAACAAATTTGCACATTTTCTCTATTCACCTTACGGGAGTTCTTGTTAGAAACAGGAAAAGTGCTACAAAGGTTCTGGGCTGCAATCCTGTCAAACTAATTTCTGAATACAGCTGGATTCAGTTCTGAGTAACCATGCAAAAGGCATACTGTTTCTCCCCTTTTGGTTCTCATGGACAAATGTAAAGGAGCCATTGTGAACAGAGGTGGACAACTGTGAACCCCCAGAAAGTGTTGGACTTATTCTGCCATGAGACCTAGTCAGCACAACCAGTGATGAAGGACTGAGGGTAGTGTTGCCAAGTTTCCTTTATTGTAAGGGATGCCCCTTATTTGAAAACTGAAAAGTTTGCTTCTTACAGGACTGGCAAGTGTCCCTTATTATGAGGGACACCATATATTTGAGTGTTGGAAAGTTTTTTATATAAACTCAACAAGATGCCCCAAATCCTCATATTCTGGAGTCTGGGCCATTTAAAAGATGGACATGCATGCATATGTACAGCAATTTATGAATGTTGATGGCATGCTAATTTTACAGAGAAAATACATGGGTAAGTTAACTGAAACCAATCCTTTTAACTGGCACATAAGCAGAACACAAGCTTCTTTAGAGGTTTTTAAACAGAGGCTGGATGGCCATTTGTTGGGAGTGCTTTGATTGTGTCTTCCTTCATGGCAGAACTAGATAGCCCTTAAGGTCTTGTCCAATTCTATGATTCTGTTATATGACTCTATGACTGTCAGCCCCACATGCCATGAATTTCAACTGTATCTTATTGCTATTTTCAAAACCAGGCAACATTAATTGTGGGAGATGCAATCTAACACCATCTGATGGGCCACTGCTCAATCCTGAGTTAGAACAGCCCCCTGTATTTATAGACACTGCACCCCATTGACTGGCACTCCCATGTTTTGGTTCAAAGTCTCCCATTCTAGGCAGTGTAACAAACACACTGGGAAACCCATAACAGGGTGGCTGAGAGGAGTAGCTCAGAAAGAATAATGTCATACAAGTAAATTAAAGGTATTTATGTATATGTATGTATGTATATATATATATGTGTATATATATATATATATATATATATATATATATATATATATATGCGCAAATGTGCCAGATTGAAAATGAATATTAAAGTCCTACAAAAGGGAGAACTAGCTCTTGAAATGGATTTACAGATGTTCATGGAATCAAATGCACAGGCATTAAGGAAAGTGGGAGGGGGGATGGAGGCAGATTCTTTCAAGATAGATCAATGTTACTTAATCCACAACCAAAGCACTTTCAAAGACTGAACAGCTGCTCATTGTATGTCTTTTATTGTGATTAACGCAAATACAAAGCATTTGTTACACTGTGAAATTTGAAATAAGATTACATAACAAATGCATCCCATTCCCCAATGCATCTGGAGATGCCATTCCCTTTTCCAGTTTGTACACAATCATCTTTTTAAATGTCAAACATTCAATTGTACATTCTCAAACACACCTTAGGACAAGAGATTCACATTATTCTGTACATCATACAAAACAGGCTAAAGCAGCAATCTTTCAATACAAATACAAAATTCATCTTTTAGCTTCTGGGAGTGTATGCCACATGTTTTACAGAAATTTAACAACCTTTTTATTAAAAAATGCTTTGATTGAAATAATTTTACCATCCACAGAAATGAACTGTCAGAGTACAAGTGAATTTGCAAAACAAAATCATACCAAAGTTATTTTAGGAAGTTCTGTTTACTTATAGGCCTTAAAGAAGTCACTTTGGAAAGTTGGTATGACTACAGAGACATTAGTGAGAAATCCTACCTGTAAATATTATCAGTAAATGGCAAAAATATACAACAGGTAGAAGCATATGAAAATAAATCAGAGCAATACTGTCAGGTATGCAATGGAAACCTAAAGAACTGGATTTCTATTTCTTTTTGGGGGGAAACATTGTGACTCCCCTTCAGACTACCACCAATTTGATTTGACCATTTAAATGAGTTTACCTATGTTGAAATGGATCCACTTTAGACAATACTCACTTAAGCCTCATTGGGTCCAGTGGATATACTCAAAGCATGACCAAATCTAGACCCAACTCATTCTGGTTTCAAAAAGCCAGCTACAGATTTAATAATTCTATTACACAATCCCCTTCTTATATAAAGATCCGCTTGAGTAAAATATCACAACAATGGTGGCTTACACATTATATTAACCTAGCCTGACACAACCATGCAATGGAGAATTTTAGAAGCAAACAAACTAGACATACAACTAGTGTTGTTACCAGTAATTGTCCAACCTCAAAGATACATCTTTGTGTTTTCTTTCTTACATTTTCCTAATACTTTCTATGTTACTGTATCCCTCTTTCCCCAACCTCACTGTCACCCCTCCATTATATTTGGTATAGTTTTTCTCTACTCCTGTTTTCTCACTGTATTCTTTCACAGGTTTTGCTAGGAAGCCATTTTCCCTCTGCTTCAATTTGCAATGCTATCTATCTATCTATCTATCTATCTATCTATCTATCTATCTATCTTTGACAAATATCTCTTCTTGTGGTGACATCTGAGAAATGGTACATCCTGAAAAGGTTTAGATTTTTAACAAATTACTTATATTGTATCATTTTAACCATTAACCATTTTAATGAAGCAGCTAAGATCAGAAATAAATATTAGAACTGTGCCCCCCCAAATATTAATTAATTTTCAGAATTTGTAGTCTTCTCACTGAAGCGTCAAGGTTGATAACAAAAGCAAACATGATCACGCATGTACAAGAATAAGTTAGGGCTTCCAGAGTGGGACTATCCTTAACCCTGATATTTCAGGATCAAAACCTGACACCTTTCTGATGCCATAAGAGGTAACTCCTGGTGATGTCATTAAGCAGGCTACATTTAACATCAAACACACTTGCACCCAAAGAAAAAATACCAAGTCTAACTGAAAAAGGCAGTGCTCTTACCTTGGGGACCAGAGAAAAAGGCCCTTTAACACCATACATTTATAGTGCTATGATTCCACTTTAACTGCCATGGTCCCATCCTATGGAATCCTGGGATTTGCACTTTAGGGATGAGTACTTAAAACTTACTGAACTACTAACCCCTGGATTCCAGTGGAGGCAACCAAGGCAGTTAAAGGGGAATCATAGCACTATAATTTTGTTCAAATGCTATGGCATTTCTTATCAATGGAAGTCATCCAAAACAGTACTGTTCTGCACAGCCTTCAGTGTTTGAAATTGGTCTATTTTACTTGTTTTAAAACTGCATTTTAGGACTGTTGCAATCTTTAAAAAAAATTATAGAGGATTTTAATATGTGCCTAAATTTTTTTTTTAATCTTTGCATTGTTTTAATTGCTTTTATTTGTCCATTGCCTTGGGAGCCCTTGTGGGCTGGGGCATGGTTTAGAAATATCTTAAATAAATCAAAAAAGTATGAAAGAAACCCTGGCTGAGTTTGCACTTGGTTTAGGGAAGCTTTGACATTATCCTTGATAAATGACTGTAGTTAATACTAGGGATTCCTCTCCTTGCTAGGTTCCCAGGGGCAGGGCTTGTCAGGGAGTTTCAGTGAACCAAATTGGGAACCTCCATCAAATGGAGGTTCCCAATTTTGGACTTTGGTTACAATAGCTATATGCTACCTCCAGGAACCAAGGCAACTGCTTTTGAGTATCACCTGCTAGGGCACAAAAATTGGAAAGAGCTATTGCATTTGTGTTTTCCCTATCCACAGCACTAGCAGCAGTTATATCAGTAGTAATAACAATAGAGATTTTCGTGATATTAACATTCTCAGATGTCATAATGCACAGAAGAGAAGGGAAGCCCTAAGGAGGGAAAATCTGTTTCATAGAAATGCAAGTAGGAAGGAAAAAAGTCACCTCATTATGGCTTTACCACAGAGAAGCTGAACAAGGGAACTCTACTCATTACAGACGCCTGCGGACTAGGACTGAAATTCTCATTATTCTTGACTGCAATCTACCTTTGTCTCCTGCTTGGCTTTATTGTATTTAATTTTTCCCTTGCTCTATCCAAACCCACTCAAGGGTAGCTAGGACACTGCTGCTTGATCAGCTTCAAATAATCAGTATTCACTCCAAATACTTCAAATGACGAAAGACCTGACCTCTGCAGCAACAGGCCTCTTTCCAGGAAGAGAAAGCTTTCAATTATATCATGCAGTTTATGCAAGCAAACAAGAAATTGGCTGCTGTCGATACAAAAGACACTCCCTGGAGCTTTCAATCTACGAACACCTTTCTACCTCTGCTGTTTTTTTCATTGGCTCTTTGTGTTGCCATAACATCGTATACACAGAGTTGCACAACAAAATAATCAAACACCCATTCCTTGGCAATTTTTTTTTACTGCTTTAAGGACTCTATTCAGCAATCTTTAATACCTAACCAGAGCTAAGCCTTAACAGGATTGTTGTTTTTACTTGCTAAGCACTGTGGATTTCATGCTTTCTATCTTCTACAAACTTCTTCCATAGCTGTAAAGTAGAGGTAGGAATTGTATGTCCCTCCAGATATTCCTGAACTACAACTCCCAACATTCCTCACTGTTGGCTATATTGGCCAGGACTACTGGGAAGTGCAATCCAACAAAATCTGGAGGGCCAAAATATTCACACCCCTGCAGTGGTAAGGCCACTATGGAATGCATGTGCTTAGGATTCTCAGGCATATTTTTACAATGTGAACTTGATGTGTGCAGAACATTAGTTGTTCTCTGATGCCTCAGTGGGTAGAACTAGGTCTAATAGGTTTTTTTGGGGTGTGTGTGTAGATTTTTATTGAATGTTAGAAGGAACATTTTGACAGTGAGAATGATTTGGCAATGGGACCAATTGCCCAAAGAGCACTTGAGGTCTCATAGAATCACAGAGTTGGAAGAGACCACAAAGGGCCATCCAGTCCAACCCCCTGCCATACAGGAACTCTCAATCAAAGCATCCTTCTCTGGATGACTTCAAAACGAGTCTGGATAGCTACCTGTTGATAATGCTTTAGTTGGAGATCCTACACTGAACAGGGGGATCTCCCCATAGGATTCTGGGCCTTGTGATCCTCATTGTGGTCCTGTCTGAGCTGAGACTCAGAACATACCTAGTACTCCTACAGTTGTGCATGGCAGGAAACAGTCACAACAGGGCAATCTTTATGCTTAAATATTTGAAGAGACGTCACACTGAGGATGGAGCAAGTTTATTTTCTGCTGTGCCAGAGCATAGGACAAGGAGCAATGGATTCAAGTTACAGGAAAAGAGATTCTACCAACATTAGGAAGAACATCCTGATGGTAATAACTGTTTGACAGTGGAACACACTGCCTTGGAGTGTGGTGCTTTGGAGTTTTTTAAACAGAGACTGGATGGACATATTTTGGGAGTGCTTTGACTGTGTATTCCTGCATGGCAGGGAGTTGGACTAGATGGCCCTTGTAGTCTCATCCAACTCTATAATTCTATGACCTCTCTGTCAGAAAGTTCATTGCATTACTGATTGTCATGCTGAACAATCCTTTTAAGATGCCTTGGACTTAAATCCTGAGACTCTGGCTTGAAAAACTGAAAACAAGCAAAAGGGCAACATTATATAGGCCAGTTTATTGTTCCTAGTTCAACAAATTACAGATTATTGTATCAGAAATGAGCCACATACCCCAAAGCAGTCCCTCCACTCACCACACAACTCATATGTCTTGCTATGGGGGGGGGGACTCACGGTTTTATAAAAACCACAGTTTCACAACATATTCCATCTTCAGAAACTATAGTTTGAGCACTTACTATCAGCCAAAATCCACTGGCCATGCGAAATATCGTATGAATCTGTGATTTAAGAAAACAGAAAATCTTGTCTTCATTCAGGCATATGAAAGATCAGGGAAGAAGGAAACAAGAACCTCTGAGATAACTGACCATTTCCCTTCATATAAAACTTAGCTTAATGGACTAGGAACATACAGATACAGCTGGTTTGGTGGACTAGAAAAACTAAATAGATACCAAATTAATGCAGTTCATAGGTTTCTCATTTCCCTGGACTAGATTGAATGCTTCTCCTCCCTTTCAAACTCAGTTCATGATATTTGAATTCTCTGATATTACCTGTAAGCAAAACAAGTTTTATTTTTAACATAAGGTGCATCTAAACTGTAGGAATAAAGCTAGTTCATGCCACTTTAAGTTCTGTAGCTTCATCCCAGGGAATCCTAGGTTTTGTATTTTTACAAGGCCTTTATCCTTCTCTGCCACTTAGTGCTGGTGGGTCACAAAACTATGAATCCCAGGATGGTGTAGGATGGAACCAGCACAATTTCAGTGGTGTCAAACTGCATTATATTTACAGTGCAGATGCACCCATAGTCAGATGTCTCTTACAGAACAGAAGTTTGCAGCTTGCTCAGTGAGTTGAATTACTATTCTTTTCCACACCTTTAACAGCTCTTGGGTCTTACTGTGCCTTTTCCTTGCTGTTTAATTAAAGATTAAGCTCAGTCATGGCATATCTCCATGAGGTTGATGGCTGGTGAATTAAAGGACAGAAAATGTGAACATTTCCTGACTTTTCATACAACTTCACCATTACATTGTTTTTAATAGCAATAATATAATTGTAGCATGAGGGAAATGGTTCTTAGATGACATTTGCAAGGAGCAGGATACTACTATATTCTCCAGTACAAAAGCATGATGCCATATGTTTGCAAATATGAAAGAAATGCATTCTTCAGAAGCAGGTACTGGACAGTGCTAAAAGAAGCTGCAGCAATAAGTATTACATTGCATGAGGACAAGATCCTGTGTAATCAGAAAATGTTGTGAATTATCGAAAATGTTATTTAAATGACTGGAAAAATCTTTCTGGCCAACAGCAGTTTTCAATACAAGATGGAAGTTGTCTTCAAGACAGTACAGTGCAACAGTTAAAGCAATGGTCCTGGGAGTCTTTGAACTTACTCTTTAGTCATGAAGCTATTGAGGTAACCTGGACCAGTCACTATGTCAGGTATAGCAATCCTTGGACCAGTCACTCTTTTTCAACCTAATCTATTTCTTCGGGTTGTTAAGTGAGAACCAAATATGCTATTAATAGGGAGATGGTACAGACAAAAGACTCACCTACCAAGATACATCATCTTTCACTAAACCATCTTTTAACGAGTATCAGACTAGCTGCAAGGATGGATGCTATTGTTGCATCCATTTTTAAAATTTCTTTCATTAAGATCTTTTTATATCACATGCCTTTGGGGAATTTGACTGCCTAGTCCATAGCCTGAGGGGTCCACATAACAAGGTCTTGCTAGAGTAACACAGTTGTAACCAATCAGGCCAAAATGTTTCCCCAGTGCCTGGTATTAGCCGCCTCTAAGTGATATTTCCTAGGAAATTGGAGTAGAAAGTCTATGTTGCCACTGGGTGGCAATGCAGGTCAGAAATCAGAGATTTTGCTCATTCTCTTGACATCACACTACCTACAAAGAGCCCTGTGGGATTGCCTGGGAGGAGGAGAAACAGAAGATTGGATGACTGTAAGTTGCTTACCTCTAACTGAAGGGATGGAGAACTAATTTGATGTGGGGCATATGTTTGTGCATGACTCTCCTGCAGGATGAATGATACTAGGAGGGATGACCATGTTCTTGAGGTCATGGGCATGGCTATACTGCCTGATGTCTCTGAGTATCCACCCAAGGTGCCACATGGGAGGAATGAAGTGCCTCTTGGCCAAAAGACTAAGCTATCTTGTGGAGCATGGGCCAAATCTACCTAGCCTCATTCCCCGTTCACTTTCCCATGAGAGTAAGGGGAAGGGATAGTGAAGTAGGCTCATTTGGCCTTCTGGATTTTGATATCCAGATTCTGAGGGTGCCTGGACTGCTGGCAAAGCATATTTGACTTCACATGCACTCCTCGCCTTCCCTGAAGTGGAGGAGGAGCACAGGGACACAAGAAACTACCTTATATTGAGCCAGACCATTGGCACCTCAATACTGTTAACTCTAGATGACAGCTACAGCTAGGTTTCCTCACCCGATTTGGAGATCCTGGTAGTCTCCCATTCAAGGAGTAAGCAGGCCTAATTCTACATAGCAGCTGAAAATAGATGGGATTAAGTGTATTTGGGGTGGCACAATAGTCCCTAAGGGCCATAACCTGGTCATTCTAATGTGCCATTTCATTTCTGAGAAAACAGGGCATTAAAAATGGAGAGGGATGAGCCTGCTGAGTTGCCCAGGCTGGACTGGGATTCCCTGCTGGCCTAATTAGGCCTTTAGGTTAGCAGTTCCCCACTTTGGGATATAATGGCTTTCCAAGCAGGAGTTGGAAACTCTAAGTAGAATCTACACTAATGGGAACATTGACTTTTAGGATCATTTAAAAATTCTTGGTGAACTCTTCTCAAGGTTCCAGTGAAAGGGAAACTAGCATGGCTTTGCATGGACAAGTGCTTTTGTGTTCCCTTGGTTTCCCTTCAAAGAAACGGTGAAGGTTACATCATGTTCACCATTACACCAAGGCACGGGGAATAGGTTATGTAACAAAGATTGGGGTGGTGGTGTTTTTTTACCTTAAGGAGGCAGTACATGGCCTATAGTCAAAACTTCTATTGAATTTGCTAGCTTGATGGAATTTCCCCAACACATGGACTCTGCAATAGTGACTTGGCAATCTTAACAAACTATATTATTATATGTGTCTCAGGGCTCCCATCCTCATTGGATTCTTGTCTGTCCTGGGGGGAGAAAAATACATTTCTTTCTCTAAATAAGTTGGATCCTTGATTCACTAGGCCTGGTATTCTAATTTCTCTTAGACTTATAGGGGAAGGAAAGTCCCCTTCACTGAAATTATGGTCACATAGTTCTAGCTGGCTTTTCTTCACTTATCCCATGTGTACTTATTTTGGCTGACTTACGGACCCATACAGACTGGCCAAAATAGGGCTGCTTCGGGTCACTTTGGAAGTATGCTGTTTAAATTATGCATGCATCCTAAGAGTCTGGAAGCCGCGCCAAAGCCATGATCCAGTCCTAAGGACTGGAGCACAGCTTTGGCACAGCTTCTGGCCTCTTAGGACACATGCATCATTTAAACAGCATACCTCCAAAGTGACCCAACGCAGTTTTATTTTGGCCTGTCTGTATGGGGCCTTACAACTCCTTTTCTTTGAAGAAGTTTACATTAACATTTCCAACATAAGCAAAATTGCTGATTTGTTTTGAAAGAGAATAGCACCTGCTTGTTTAGCCTAGATCCTTACCTAAAACTACATTACATTGCACAAGCAGAACTGCTTAACAATGAAAGATTAATACTCGTAATGAAACAGGACAGAGAAGCCAGAGATATTTAAGAAGCACCATCAAAATATGGTAGCCATGAATGAATAATGGGGGAAAACATTTCATCCTCAGTTTCTCTCTTTCTCTCATCACTGATGCATGAGGCTAAGTGGCAGACAGGCATGCAGTTGGATCAAATTGCAGGATATAGTTCCCTCTCTATAGTTTCCTAATGGAAACGGAGCAGAAAAAGGCTGGCAGCACCTCCATGATCAGCCACCGCATGGAACGCCCATTCCATACATTGCTGTCACTATGGTTACCATGCAAAGCAGCATAGAGAATTTTCAGTAATGATCAAGTTCCTTTCTATTTTTGTTTTTCTTAAAAAAAACAAACAAAAAACCAGCACCTAATACTAATATACACAGCTATAGGAGAGAATGACTGCAGCAAACAGGAACCAAACTGACCGTGGAGATGATTTGGCAAAGGCTGAAGTAAATGGCTGTCTATAGATTATATATCTTATTATGCAGAGATGCAATGAGAGTGAAATACAATGGCTAGAAAAAGGCTGGCCCAAGACCTTTGGCTGTCCGAGGCAAAATAAAGATGGCACATCCACCCTATTCCAATGTCAGAAACCAAGTAGATTGTAAGTTGAATTTTACTTCAGAACTAGTTGTAATACAAGCATCTCCTGCTATGCTTGAACAGCTGGCTAGTGTGACCAGGATATGTAGCACGCACATCTATGTCTTCCAACCATGAAAAATGGCTAGGGGACACAGCTAGAGGGATGGAAATGCTGCTCTGCCACTTCCGACAACTGCTTTTACTTTGTCTCCTGGTAGGGCTGGCCCTGACTAGGTCATAGGAAGCTTCTCCATCAAGTACTGTCTCTTCTTCATCATCTCACATAAAAGCACTCATCTGTTATCAGTGTTCTTTGTTCACTTGAGATATCTGGGATTAAATCTGTGCTTTCTGTGTGCAAAGCATATGTTCTACCACTGAGCAATGATCCAATGTTCTTCTAACCAGAGGTACAATATTATAAGTGAAGAACGACAGAAAAAATATGTGCAGCATCTGAAAATCTTAAGCTAGGCCGACATTGCTGGGCTGGATGAACCTGTGATTTGAGCACGCAGGGTTGAATTGCTCCATTCTTATATTTTTGGAAGCCCCTATATAAGTATTAGGTATTAGTAGCTAGCAATAACATGGCAGGCATTGGTGAGTCTTGAAATGAAACCTAAAAGTTGCTTACATAATTTACACACATTCCACTCCAGTTTGGTACATAGTTTCATACAATTACAATGCAGTGCAAATGCAAACCTACTCAGAGCCAAATCTCATTGGATTTAAGGAAGGTTCAGTGGAAGTTCCTTGCAGTTAAGTCAGTAAAGGATTGCAACCTTAAAAAAAAAAAATCTCCAAATTTATTAAAAACCATTCTTCTCCTTCCCAAATACATGTTGTGGTAATGCCAAAGCTTCACATTGTTTATTACTTCTCATCTACAGTTTACAAACTCATTACACAAGCAAGCAAGCTCTCAGTAGCAATTTTGTATAGCATCAATAAAGCCCTGAAAAACAAAGGTTTAAGATGATGTCCAAAGAAATAATAATCATATCAGCAGCTAAGAAAGGGACCAGAGCTGACTTCCGGGCTCCCAATCAAACCACTGGCATACACTGGCTTTTGTTTCTTACGGAGCAAACTGAGCAACATGAAAATATTCACATTGAAAAAAACAACACTACATTTAAAGCGGGTTCACAAGCTGGTGCCCACGAAAGCGTGTATCGGTGCACTTTTAAAGTTATTCTAAAAGAAGGCATAAGATCTTCTCCCTTCCCAGCAGGCAGAAGTGAACAAAAAGAATTAAAAGGTTTTGTTTTGCTTTGCTTATTGGTTTGTCTCAGTGATTGATTGTATCTCTGGCACTCATGAGAATCCCCCTATTGGCTGGCAGTTATCCCTGTTCCAGTGGGACACACCTACCAAGGGAAGTCATATCTGCAAAAAGAGAGAGAGGTCACTAGGGCCAACATCATCAAGGGACCCAGAACACAGAACTTTGTCTGGTGCAGTGCTCCCCAATGAGGACCACTTCACTCATTACCTTGGTCAAATCATGTACCCTACTGGTTTGGCAGCAAACATAGGCCTGGACATCTGGGCTGCAATGTTGGTGTCAATTATGGTATTGGTTGTGTTATTGTCATATGCCTTTAAGTCATTTCTGATGTATGGCAACCCTAAGGTGAATCTATCATGGGGTTTTCTTAGCAATTTTTCTTCCCAGAAAGAGTTTACCATTGCCTCCCTCAAAAGCTAAGAACGTGTGACTTGCCCAAGGTCAACCAAGGTCTCAGTACTGCAACAACTGTACAGTAAAGTGGTTGAGGAAGCATAGCTTTCAACGATGATGCCTAAGTATTGGCTGCTGTACCTTTTCTGTTCACAGGGCTCTTTTTTGTAGCTGCTAATCTTGGGCTTCCCAAGTGTTGCCTCAAATCCAGAAAAAGCTTCTTGGGGAGAATTGCTAAAGCAAAGAATGCTTCACTTTTTGTTTCTCTCCCACTTTGTTCTACAGAAGTGGGAATCCATGTTCTCAGACTTGGGTTTGCTGCCAAATATCTAGCTCTCTCCCAAATTCGAAGCATCTGTTCACCAACATAGAAACCAGGTAGGCAAATTCATCATAAAGACACATGTGGCTGAAGCTCTATGGTGAATGTACACATCGAGTTAAACCTCTCTTTGAGTAATGTGTGAATGGTCCTCAGTGGCATAAGCCAATTAAGTACTTGATAAAATGAGGAAAAATCAGCATCAGTTTTACACTTTTGGCTGCTTCCCTCATTCCCTTCTGTCTAAAATAATTCACTTCTTGAAGCAAACAGGTTAATGAATAAATCATAATACAATACATGATCCAGACTGTTTTGCACTAAAGGTTGATTGTGGGAAGAAAGATAACATTGTTTTAATAACATAGGGCATTCAACTTCTAGATTAGAGCCATACTTAACATTGATTAAATTAGGGAAAATCTCAAAACATTAGGAATTATAGCTTGGTGCAGGTACTCAGAATTGTCATAGAGATCCCTCAGTCCATCCTGTTATATAATTTTCAGGTCACTGTGTTACACATAATGATCAGAAATTATGATTTATTAACAGTGTAGCAAACCTTTGCAACGAGGGTAGAATAGTAGTGTTTTTTTAAAAAATATACTGTAATCGGAAATCCATTCACTACAATAAGAATACTGTCATGCAGAAAGACAACATTGTAAGAGGAGTCTTAAAATACCCACTGTGCCCTTGTCATAGTTATAGCATTCATAAATGCTGAAAACCAGTGTAAAATGAAAAAGTGCACATATATTTTGAGCAGGGGAGAATGTGCTAAGGGAAAAGGCACATCCTACTGATGAACAGTTCAAATGATTAGGATATGCTAGCAGCCCAAACAATCAGAGTAGCCATATACATCTGAACCTTAATGGCATATGACAGTTATATTGGACTGAGATTGTTTGTATCTGTGGCTAGGCCCAAACAAGCTGATTCAGCAGATGCCCATTATAAAGAGATATAAAATGAAATTTGTTTTGTCATGTAATTGACTCTTTTCAAATTTCTTCAGTAATGGGTTATAGGGATTTAGCTATCTGTCCAGATAGGGAAGCACATTATTTGTTGCTACTAGAGGAGCAGATGAAAGATAGTAGTCCCTCCAATGCAGCTTCAACCCATGCATTTCAGGTCATTGGGGACCATAAATGAAAAGGAAGGTTAGGACTGGTGCAGGGACTGAAAACTAGCAGATATCCCAATACCTTGGAAGTGCATATAGATGCATGTGGATCCATGGGCAATGATACCTTACCCCTCACTAAAGCAAGATGAACAAAAAGAGCAGTCTACTCTGCCCTCCCAATGTTAAAATATAAGCATCATATTCCTGCTGTTATCTAAATAAATGTTAGACTGATGTCTCTTTCCTACATAATAAGATTGTTTCACTGCTTCTGCACTGAGAATGGTTCTAATGACCATCTTAAAAGCATATTCCCTAAAGCAAGGACTTAATCAAAAGCAGGCAAGTAAAGATGGATATCTGACCTGGTATAGTCATCCTCCACTAGCATGTGCTTTGGGATAGGCGAATATCTTCCCGGTGAGATGGGGGCTAAAGACGCCTTGTATTCTAAAGTGCCATTGTTGCCTGAAGATAGTATATGGTTTTCCATTGCTGGGGAATAAGCTGGAAGTGGAATATAGATATTTACCATTAGTGAAATTTGGCATTAAACAGTTTACTATAGTGCTCTTGATATACAATGGCCAGAATCCTGTTGGCATTTTGCACATGTGGAAGCTCCCCTATAAAGGAGGTTGGGAATTTTTTCTAGGATTCAGAACATCTGCATTACATTCAAACATATCTGTATATATAAAATAATAAATAAATAAAAATTTTATTTCTATCCCGCCTTTCCAGGGATCAGAGCGGCGTACAAATAGTGGGATTTATCATCCCAATATGGATGCTCATTGTACACTGGGCTTGAGGATGCACATAGGAGATTCACATAGTTCCATGGATTTGGAAAGGACTCCACTGATACTCAGGTCCAGCCCCTGATTCACTGCAGGAACTCCAGCTAAAGCATCTCCAGCAGGTAGATGTCCAGCTTTTTTTTTTTTAAGCCACCCAGAGAAAGAGACCCTGCCACCTGCTAGGTAATTGGTTCCATTGCTAAACCATTCTTGCCATTAAAACATTCCTTCTACTTTTCAATAAAAACCTGCCCCCTGTAACTTAAAACCATTACACCGGTCCTACCCTCTGAAGCAGCAAAGAACAAGCCTGTACCCTTCTCTAAAAGGGCTAAATATCAGTCCTTTAGATATTTAAAGAGTGCAGTCATGTCACCTCTGAGTTTTCTCTTTTCCAGGCTGAGCATGCCCAACTCCCTCAATCTTTTGTCATAGGTTTGGGTTACTCCACAACATTTTGTGGTGGAACATATCCCAGTCCATTAATAATGTGTCATGGTAGAACCACTGTTTAACTCCGCAAACTTAAGGTAACATTTCTGTCTCCCAGATGTATAATTTACACCCATAATCCTGTTCCAGAGTTGTTGGTTTTTTGGTGTTGGTTCTTTTTTTTTTTTTTTTTTGCATGAACACATATATACAAAGCTTTCAAGAACTGAGGCGCGTTACAGACCGCCCCTTTGGGGCGGCCTTCATCCGGCCCTTTCCCCGCTATATTGGGGCCTCAGCTGCCACAACGGCAGCCTCTGAGGCCCTGATCCGCCGCTTTCCAGGCCGCGGGGAAGCTGCAAAAGGCCGCTTCCCTGCGGCCTGGAAAGGGGTGTCCTTGGAGCTTCATGCCCCAAGGACACCTGATGGCGGTGGGGAGGAGGAGAAAGGGGCTGCTCGGCCCCTTTCTCCTCTGCGACGCTGGTGCAGCCATGTAAAGGCTGCGCCCGGCGACGCAAACCCCAGAAGGAGCTCCGTTTCGGAGCTCCTTCTCACGCCGCGGAAAGGGCACTCTAGGCGCCCTCGCACGGTGCGATGACATCACCACCGTGCCGCCTTGTTTGGAGGCAGCGCGGTGGTGACGTCATCATGGTGGCCCCCGTGTAGAACGGGCGCTGTCATTTTGTATGTGCTGAGCATGTACTAGGGTTGGAGGCGTCCAGAAGGGACGCCCCTTTCTAACCCTAGTACGTGCTGAGCACGTACTTTTAGGCATGTCTGTAACGTGCCTAAGTTTATTAGTTGCTTTTACACCCCATCTTTCCTCCATGTATTATGAATTCAGGACATCACGCATGGCTCTCCTCTTCCCATCTTTATTTTTACAATGATCCTGTGAGGTAGGTCAGGGTGAAGGAATGTGACAGGCCCAAGGCAATAGGTAGATCTCTAAAGGCCCACTTGAGCACTCTACCATAACCTCCGCATAACACAGGGCTTCCAGAGTGCAAACTGAAGAGGGCTTTAATGATTGTGTAGAAGAGGGAAGACTCTTTTAGGCTAGGAAGTAAAGCAAAAGTAAACTGGACCAAGGGAGGGAGGCTCATGTAGACTTCAGGCTACTCTCCTTTAATAAAAGAAAATGGCACATGGAGTTTTAACAATTGGTTTCATTATCCTCTGGCCCTTTGTCATCAAACTAAAAAGATACTCCAAACGCTATTTGGAAGCATATATTGATTTTTTTAAAAAAGGAAAATAATTACTTACGATGGGTAATATCTGGTGGGCCATAAGGATCAGTCATGTAAATGGTGGTAGGCTTCCCAACTTTTAAATAAACTACATCAGATGTATTCTTCAATATTGCTACTGCTTCTTCATGTGTTACTTCTTCTAAACTGTAATTATTTACCTAATGGCAGGAAAGAGATAGGGTTATTAGGCTATGCTGACAGAGAAACTAGAGTGCCGATCATTCACCCAGTAATAAAAAAAAAGAGAAATGTTTACTCAAGAAATAAAATGAATGATAGCAATTAGGTTATTACAGGTAAGAGGCTATATAGAAGAAATCCTATTAAGAGCCAGGAAATACCAGACAAAGAATGGAGACTGATACATCAATAATGGTTCCAAATGCTTTGGGATTATTATTACTATTATTATCACTATATTATTATTATTATTATTATTATTATTATTATTATTACTATTACTATCTGCCTCTCCTTGTGGATCAAGGTGGGCAACAACAACAAGTAATACAACACATATAAACCACAGACATGGTTTTATAGTATATTGGTTTCAAAGGCTTCATAGACATGATTTTATAAGTATAAAACAATATACCATATAAAAGCATATAAAATCAATGCTTATTAACATCTATCAATAAATACTTTATAACCATAATTTTAAAATGATCTGGATAGGCCTGCCAGAAGAGACTGGTCTTTACTGATGATTTAAACTCAGACAGTAACGATCAGCCTAGTTTTGGCTGACTGAAGGAGATGTCTCCTGGAGGACCTGATTGTAGGAGGCAGATTATATGGGAGAAGGCAATCCTGTAGGCAACCTGGACCCAAACTATGTAAAGCTTTAATGGTAATAACAAACACTTCATACTTTGCCTAGAAACTAATTGAAGCTAGTTTACATACTATTTGCAAACATCATTTGCTAATCTTAAAAATGGAGTATATGTAAAATCCAGAGAAACAGAGTTGTCAAAGCACCTGATGTATCTATTACAGTGAAAACATTTTGGAAATACAGTGGGCCCTTCATATCCATGTGGGTTTAGTGTCCAGATCCTGCATGGATATGAAAAAAATGTAGGTGTCCAAGTCTCGTATTATTAAATGGCAGCAACATAAATGCAGTTGGTGGAATTCACGTATGTGGAGCCTGCAGATCCAGAGGGCCAACTGTATATTGCCTTCTTTAGAAAGCTTCCAAAACCACACAAAATACATAATAATAATAATAAAAAGTTTATTATTTACATGAAAGCAATGACTCAAAAACTTGACATAGATTTTTTTAAAACTGAAATTTTACAACAATACTATTTTCTTAGAATGGAACCAACTCTCCACATTTGTAGAAATGAAAGGGAAAAGAAAAGAAGAAGCTACCACATTGTCTGTCATTGCCACTATATCTCCATGCAAAAAATAATGCAGAATAAAGATGGAAAGGATTTTGTTGTTAGTCATTTCTTTACAAAGAGAAAGGTTTTTCAAAATGCAAGAAACCCAGCTGGAAGGATAACACAGCAGTGAAACTTGGGGGGGGGGGGGGGGGGTTCTTGGTGTAGAAAAACCTCATACCTTTCTGTGTAGAATAATGCTCTGCCACCCTTCAAGATTCATAAATATGGGACAGGAGAAAACTGCAAAACAATGGCTTTCCCTCCTACTTTGGCAAGAAAACTATGGAAGTTATTTGTTCTTGCCTGTAAGGATGGAATAGCCAATTCCATCCCTTTCCCTTTTCTGGTCCTTAATAATCAAGCCAAACCATCTCACACACTTGCTATTAGTACACACAATAGGAAAATTGTGTACTTCAGTGAATATATGGAGGAAATGTGCCCATTTTGATAGATCTTGCCCTATTCACTAATAGACATGAACACTGCCTGACAGGATCTAAACATAAGTCATTCTTCATAAGACTCTGTTTCCTGATCTTTGATCATCTTGGTCACCTTCTCTGGATATGTTCTCAATAATACGATTCTGCTGACCTGGCAACCTTAGATCTATCAACCTAGGATGGCCAATAGTAAGGGATGGTGGGAGTATTAATCCAAAACATCTTAAGGCTGGGAGTTCCCTATCAGGTCAGAATCTTCTTGAATAAATTCTGTGTTCAAAAGTTAAGCAGTCTCACTCAAAGTTCCTGAATGAAACAGTGTATCTGAGAACATTCATACTGCTCCCAGATGCACCAAGAAAAGGAAGTGTATAAAGGCAAAACATAAATAACACTATGTGTGGTTTTTCCCTCAAGTGATCCATATCCTCATTCATCTGGCCACTTTCAGTCAATCTGGAGATATTCTAGCTTCACCTCTAAAGATTAGAGGCACTCCGGCATCTTGGGTTCCTCCAAGCAAGGTTTGTTTGAAAATCAAGCTGGCAGAAATGTCAGGAGCATGAGTGGAAGCCAGGCAAAGAGTTCTGGGGACATGTACAAATTTTATTTAAATTTCCTGTTCAAGTGGAAAATTGTTCCTTACATCTGCTGCACATGTCTCATTGGGATCTGATTGGATTGGATCTAAAAGGGAGACAAGTGCCCTTTTTTGCTGCCCCAAAGTTTCATCCTTTTGTGGAAGACTCTTGAAAATGATTTCATGCTCATCATCCTCTTCTTGTGGTGTCTTTTGAAGTGCAACTTGAGTGAGCATTCCCCGGGGAACAGCTGTGAGCTGGAGGGTTGTAATTGGCCTATTGCTACTTATTCATGTAGGCTTTTTAAAAGCTTACAAGTTGAAGATCTCTGGAACTGAAGCAGCTCTCTCTTCTTTTGCTGACAGCTCCCATTTTTTAAAAAAGAAAGAGTGTCTATTGTTTCTCCTAATTATTGATGTTTCATCCTGAATGGGCTGCATCTGGTGCTGAGTAATGTTGGGGAATGAAAAACAACAGATTCAGTTACATGTCTTTGTCTCACATAAATACACAGTGCAGGAGGCCTTGGTGGTATCTGGCTTAATGGGTCAGTATTTTTCTTACAGATCAGAAATATACAGCTCCATCATAGATGGGCCCCAGTGGGTGGTCAGAGCCTCTCCTTCTAGGATCCAACTGCCATTTCTTTGGCTTCTGAAGGAGAATAACAACTGGGTTCTTTTCCATCATGCCTGAGCCCCAGTAGCTGGTGAAAACCTCTCCCTCTTGTTTCCACCTGCCATTGCTGTGGCCTCTGAGGGGAAAAAACAACCATGGATCCTGGAGTGGAGAGGCCTGGGAACAACTGACTCCTCTGAAATGTTACGTTGGACCACCAAAACGCCTATGTAGTTGTGCCTCCACAGGCATTTTATTTGGACCCTGCAGCCAGGACCCTAGATTGCAAGCCTGAATACAGGGAACTCTTCAATTAACAAATTGTATGCCAGTCTGGGAGCTCCTTTACCTTAAGAGTAGGGTATAAATATAATAAATAATATAATTAACAGAAATGCACATATGTGGAGAAAAGAAAAGGCATTGGAAAGTGGTCACGATCAATCCTGAATTGAAACAGAAGTCATAGAAAGCAAATATGTTCAGAATGCCCCAGCGGACTATAAGAAGCTGGAGGGACTCACTAGGATAGAGCTTCCTGGAGCATCCCAAGAGAACTTGGCAGGGTAGGAAAACTTGCTGTGCCTATCTGACTTCTGCAAGCTCAGATGGGGAAAACCCTGATTGAAGCTTCCAACAAAAATTTTAAAGTATAGAACCCACTCTAGGCTTGCATGAACAGCAAGAGAAGGATAGTATTTCCCTACCAGAGGAAAACACACAAAGACATACCAAACATGGAGAATAAGAAATAATATAAACAATGCAGTATACGAGCAATTTGTTATTGTAGTAGAGGGCCTTCAAGCCATTTCTGACTTATGGCAACCCTAAGGCAAACTTATCACAGGGTTTTCTTGGCAAGATCAATCTTGTTCAGAGGGGGTTTGGCCTTTGCTTTCCTCTGAGGCTGAGAGAATGTGACTTGCTTAAGGTCATCCAGCAGGTTTCCATGGCTGAGTGGGGATTTAAACCCTGGTCTCCCAGTATCTTAGTCCAACACTCAAAACACTAAACGATGCTGGGTCTCATACAAATAACATCTGTATTTTTTGCCTTTCTTATGATATTGCAAAAGTGGAATAATACAATCTTTAATTGGTGGAATTAAAAAACTGCTTACTTCTGTTTTTTAGTGTCTCAATTCTTTCTTGAATTCTTTGGTGAGCAAAGTGCAGTCTAGGAGGCTATGTGTGGGCCCTGGAACCCACTATGATGTCCCCTGAAACCCCCACTTCTGCACATAAGCCCTCCTACCCCATTTTTTAAAAGATCAGCACAGGTTCTAAGCAATTTATAACACCAAACCATTATGAGGCAAAAGGTGTGTGCACACACATACACACTGTGAGACAAGCCATCCCATATAAGTCTTCAGTGGGGGATCAACTCTACTCACTGCCTAGGCTTTCTTCTGCTCCTCCAAAGTCTTAATATGTGCCTGTGAACACATACATTTTTACAAGTACACATACATCGGGTTGCATCTCACGCCAGTTGGAAGAAATGTTTTTGCCAACAGTGTCAAGAACTTGATCAGGAGAGCTTTAAACTGAGTTCCGAGGGGAAGGGAGACAATATTAAGGAAGGCGAAAGGGATGGCGAAAATAGTCAAACTGACATAGAGGAAACAAGGCAAACAGTGCAAGGACCCAACAGTGGGAGGCAAAAAAACTTGCACAGGCAGCAAGTAAAAGGGAACCATGGTCTGCGATGTCTCTACACTAATGCACAGAGCATGGGAAATAAGCAAGATGAACTCGAACTCCTAGTACAACAAAGCAAATATGATATAATAGGCATCACTGAAACCTGGTGGGATGAGTCTCATGATTGGAATGTGGAAATAGAGGGGTATAACCTTATTAAGAGAAATAGGCCAAACAGGAAAGGAGGAGGAATAGCACTATATGTCAGAGATATTTACACCAGTGAAGAGATCCTGGACATCAATCATGGAAGCCAGGTGGAGAGCATCTGGATAAGAATCAAAGGGGAGGGAAACAACAAGGATGTTACGGTGGGAGTCTACTACAGACCCCCAAGTCAGACTGAGGAATTGGATGATATCTTTCTAGAACAGATGACCACACAGTCAGAAAAGAGAGATGTAGTAGTGATGGGTGACTTCAACTATCCTGATATTTGCTGGAAGTCAAACTCAGCAAAATCCTCAAGGCCTAGCAAATTCCTCACTTGCCTGGAAGACAATTTCATGGTCCAAAAGGTGGAAGAGGCAACAAGGGGGTCAGCTATTTTAGATCTGATCCTAACCAACAAGGATGACTTGGTTAATGGGGTGCAAGTGGTGGGATGATTAGGTGGAAGTGACCATGTTCTCCTGGAGTTTGTAATACAGTGGAAAGGAGAAGCCAGGCATAGTCAGACACGCATCCTAGACTTTAGGAGAGCAGATTTCAGTAAACTTAGAGAAGTATTGAGGGCGATTCCATGGTCAGAAATACGAAAAGGGAAGGGAGTTCAGGACGGATGGGACTTTCTCAAAAGGGAGATACTGAAGGGACAATTTCAAACAGTTCCAGTGAGAAAGAAAAACGGGAGGTGTCTCAAGAAACCAGGATGGATGACTAAGGAACTTTCAACCGAGCTAAGTTTGAAACGTAACATGTATAAGAAATGGAAAAAGGGGGAAATCACAAAAAAGGAATTCAAAGAAATAGCAGGCATTTGTAGGGGTAAAGTCAGAAAAGCTAAAGCGCAGAATGAACTCAGGCTTGCTAGAGAGGTCAAAGACAACAAAAAGGGCTTTTTTGGATATGTCCGCAGCAAAAGTGAGAAGAAGGAAACGATAGGGCCACTGCGTGCAGAAGATGGCAAAATGCTAACAGAAGACAGAGAAAAGGCAGAATTACTCAACACCTTCTTTGCCTCAGTCTTCTCAGAAAAGGCGAAGGGTGCTCAACCTGAGGATAATGGAGCAGAGGACAGAATAGGGGAATTTCAGCACAGAATAAGTAAAGAGATAGTAGAGGAACACCTTATTAATCTAAATGAATTTAAGTCTCCGGGACCAGATGAACTCCATCCAAGGGTATTAAAAGAACTGGCAAATGTAATATCGGAGCCATTGGCAATAATCTTTGAAAACTCCTGGAAAACAGGAGAGATCCCAGCAGACTGGCGGAGGGCAAACGTTGTCCCCATCTTCAAAAAGGGGAAAAAAGAGGATCCCAACAATTATCGTCCAGTTAGTCTGACATCAATACCAGGAAAGATTCTGGAGCAGATCATTAAAAAGAAAGTCTGTGAACATCTAGAAGGCAATGCCATAATCACAAAAAGTCAACATGGGTTTCAGAGAAACAAGTCATGCCAGACAAATCTAATCTCTTTCTTTGATAAAATTACCAGCTTGGTAGATGAAGGGAATGCTGTGGATATAGTATATCTTGATTTCAGTAAGGCCTTTGACAAGGTTTCCCATGACATTCTTGCAAACAAGCTTGTAAAATGTGGGCTAGACAAAGGAATTGTTAAATGGATCTGTAATTGGTTGATTGGCCGAACCCAAAGGGTGCTCAACAATGGCACCTTTTCATCCTGGAGAGAAGTGACCAGTGGGGTCCCACAGGGCTCTGTCCTGGGCCCAGTGCTATTCAACATCTTTATTAATGACCTGGATGACAGAATTGGGAGCATACTTATCAAATTTGCAGATGACACCAAATTAGGGGGAATAGCTAATACTCCAGAGGACAGGATCAAGATTCAAAATGACCTGAATAGACTAGAAAACTGGGCCATAGCTAACAAAATGTAAATGCACACGAGAAATGTAAGTATTGCCACTTAGTGCGGAAAAATAAAATCACAGATATTAGGGTGGGTGACACCTGGCTGAATGAAACTACGTGTGAAAGGGATCTAGGAGTCCAAGTAGACCACAAGTTGAACATGAGTGAACAGTGTGATGCGGCAGCTAAAAAGGCCAATGCTATTTTTGGCTGCATCAATAGAAGTATAGTGTCTAGATCAAGAGAAGTAATAGTGCCACTGTATTCTGCTTTGGTCAGGCCCCACCTGGAATATTGTGTCCAGTTCTGGGCACCACAATTCAGAAAGGACATTGAGAAACTGGAGCGTGTCCAAAGGAGGGCGACAAAAATGGTGAAGGGTCTGGAAACCTTGCCCTATGAGGAACGACTTAGGGAGCTGGGGATGTTTAGCCTGGAGAAAAGAGGGTTAAGAGGTGATATGATAGCCCTGTTTAAATATTTGAAAGGATGTCATATTGAAGAGGGAGCAAGCTTGTTTTCTGCTGCTCCAGAGAACAGGACCCGGAACAATGGATGCAAACTACAGGAAAAGAGATTCCACCGGAACATTAGGAGGAACTTCCTGACAGTAAGGGCTGTTCGACAGTGGAATGCACTCCCTCGGAGGGTGATAGAGTCTCCTTCCTTGGAGGTCTTTAAACAGAGGCTGGATGGCCATCTGTCAGGGATGCTTTGATTTGGATTTCCTGGATGGCAGGGGGTTGGACTGGATGGCCCTAGTGGTCTCTTCCAACTCTATGATTCTGTGATTCTATGATTCTAAGACTAAATGTTCCTCTTCCGTATAAACTGAAAACTAGGTATCAGGGGAAATGTTTGGAGCTGAAGTTTTCTGAGCTTTCAATTTAAACAAACCCAAAACCAAAGAAGCATCCTCTGTTCCATCAACCTCACAACACACTTGATGGGAATGCAGGAAAGGCCTTCTTGGTGGCTGATCCCAGGCAGTTGCTAAGCTGGCTTCCTTTGATGTGTTCTTCCAGTGGCAGTGAAGCCACTTTTTTTTTAAAAAAAAAACAGTTTTCTTTCTTTGAACTAATTATTTATGCAAAAAGAGCTTGAAAAACATTATCTACTGCTGGGTCTTGTTTATTTTTAAAATGTATGTTTTAATGTCTTTGGCAGTTTAATTCTTTTTTATACTTTGTATATGAGTGCAGCTACACTTTAGAAATAATGCAGTTTGGCACCACTCTAAATGCTGTAGCTCCATCCCACAGAATCCTGGGAATTTGTAGTTTTATAGGGTCTTTAAGCCTTCTTTGTCGAAGAGTGTGGGTGCCTCCCTAAACTACAGATCCCAGGATTCTGTAGGATGGAGCAATGGCAGTTAAAATGATGTCAAACAGTATTCTTTCTACATCCTATGTAGATATAGATGCATCCTATGGTTCTACTGATGCAAACTTTTTTTTGTATCTGCTTTAACTTTTGTAAGGTGCTTTGAGTCCTAGGGCTGAGAAAAGGTGGGCGAAAGTCCCTCATGTTCATGAATGATGGTTGCCCTGCAGACCCACATTCCTCGGGAATATAGGAGACACATTACTGGACTGGCACAATATACCTTTATATTGTGCCTGTCCAGTAATGTGTCTCCTATATTCCCGAGGAATGTAGGTCTGCAGGGCAACCATCATCCATGAATGTGAGGGACTTTCGCTCATGTGCATGGGAGAAGTCCCCTAGTGGGAGCATGAATCCTCTAGAGGTCGTGGAGTCTAAACATTGTTTAGAACATGAAACAAATGAATGAATAATTGATTTGACTGTATAGTTAACTTCCAGCTCCTTTGCAGTTTAAAGCAGGTCCAGATCAGCCCTAGGCCTTGTAGGAAAATGTACAGGCATTGAAAGAATAGAAACAGAAGGGAACAACAGGCTGTTAAGATCTCACTAGGAGAAGATAGAAGAAGGGAAAGAGGAATGAAAGAGTCAACATTGGCAGAGGCAGGAGAGCAGCATTACAGCTCCATCCATTGCATTAGACCCTTTCAAAAGTACATATGGGTCTGAATGGATAAGACAGAAGAACAAAAACCAGTGACAGAACATTTCAGTCTCCCTAGTCATTCCATCTCAGACTTCAGTACAGCGGTCCTTGAACAAAAGAACTACAAAGGTAGATTGGAAAGAGCAAAAGCAGAATTGGAGTTCATCCATAAACTACAGTCCCTCAGCAATAGATTGAACAAGGATAATGGTTTCCTAGTGCACCACACACATTTCAACACGATCTGACCCATCCTCAGGAGTATCCTACATTAATCTATTCTCCCCACCTATAGGCTAGTTTTCAATGCCAAACTGATCTTGCCTCTTCATTTCCATACACAACGGCTAGTTCCCAGTGTCTTTGTTCACTAACGACCACCGTTAAAACTGGACTTGCTAATTCATTTCCATACACACAGGATTTTGGATTTGAATTGACATTCTCACATACCAGTGGCATATATATGTCTGTCCCTGGTTTCCAATCCACTAAATGCATCTGAGGAAGTAGACTGAAGTCTATGAAAGTTCATGCTGCCAATTTCTTTCCTTCAGTTAGTCTCAAAGGTGCTACAAGATCTCTCTATATACAGAAGAACAAAGACCCATTTTGCACCACACAGTTATATCACTATGATATCACTTTAGCTGCCATGGTTCCATCCTATAGAATCTTGGTGAGGCACTAGAGCTTTAAAATGCCAATCCCAGAATTCCATAGGACAGAACCATGGCAGATAAAGTGAAAATCTATAATTCTTTAGTATAAATGGGCTCTGGGTTAAAATCAATACATAGTTCCATCAGGAGTAGCTCTAATGAGGCAATGAGATTTATTCTAGTTTTGACTTAACCATCCCATTCATTTTCTAGATAGGACTAGTAACTGAGTTTTGCCCTTAATTCCTTATTAATCTTCTCTAATTCAGAGAAACAATATACATTGTTTGATGGGTGAGGATGCAGGGGAAGAAATGCAGATCAGTAATAGACAGGTTGTTAGATCCCTTGTTTTACTAGAGCCTCCTCCATGTTGGCTGCCAAATCCCATCCTTTCCAGTCAATAATTGAATTGTGGAGGTCATTTGGACACTGCCAGGTTGGGAAAGGCAATGTGAAGTCCTTAAAGAGCCACTTTAAAGGAACAAATAACATATTGTACCACTGGGGGCAATGGTGTTAACCACAGTAACACATGCCATCTTTTCTGTGGCTTTCTTTTTCAATAAACTCTTAATTTAGTATTTGACTTAACTATTAATTCATTAATTTCTCCTTCCTCCCCCCATTAATGTTAACATGGAATTAAGTTTTGGGGCCCTTTAACCAAATGTTAAAGAATTAGGCTTTTGTACAGTTGTTGTTCTACAGTTGTTATGAGTTAAATATTCACAGATGTGATTATTCATGGATCACTGTATTTGCCCCTGCCATTGGGGAAAAAAGTTCTTTATAGGCATCTGTAGGCCCTCCAGTGTGACTCTATTGTTAACTTCCAGCAGACATTGACCACAGAATCATGCTGTAAGTCATCCAGCATAATTCTATGGTCAACTTCTGCTGAAGTCAACCTGATGGCTCATAACAACAACAAAGTGGATGCAATGCAGCCTGTTCTGAATATGTATTCTATTTGTCTCACACCTTCTATAGGTATATACAGGATTGACATCAACCTCTCACCATAAGAAGCCTGTCTCCAACTTGCAACCTCCCATCCTTCTGTGCTGCTCCTCCATCAATAATTTTCGTGACGTAGATACTGTTGTCTCCAGGGATATGCTGATTCCCCACACCTCCAGCAATGCTGAATCCCAGACCTTGGGAAGAAAATGGAGAAGAGGGAGGGATTTATTCAAAATGGACTAAGGACAGACATTGCAAAGGTCAACCAAAAATATATAGTCAACTTTCTGTGCTAGTGTACAGATCTGGGTGTGCTATTCATGAAAGTGTTTCAAAAGTAGAATCCATTGCAACAGAAAGGGTGCATACTTATGCTGGGCCAATATATCTAGTACTGTCCATTAGAGGTTTTAACTCTCCCATCACCTACAGAAATGCTGTCAAATCCCAAAGTCACTGTCATGACCACATGTTGACCTTGGTCTTATTTTCAGAGTGAAACAAAGGATGAGAGTTAATGATGATGGAGATGAGCTGTACCAGTGAATGGGGGGTGAGGTTGTCTACAGGGTGGCAATGTGGGTACCATGATTTACCATCCCTGACACTCTGCCAGATGAGGTAGGTATCTCACATTGCCCAAAGAGGGGGCCAGCCCTGAATGAATTATTTATTTCAACCAGTAGCATCTACTGTAACTAGCAGTGGTTTTCCAGGGTCTCAAGATGTTTGTGTGTATACACTGTGGACAATGATACTGGAGTCAGAAATGCCAATGGGATTGGAATCCAACCAGTGTAACAAGTTAGGAAAGAGAGTATCTGAGTCAGAAACCACTAAATGTCAGAGGAAAGCTATCTGAAGTGACAAGGTGAGTGATACAGTGAGACTATTTCACAGAAACAGGATCCAGCCTGTACGTTTCTAGCAAGTGTAATTTGGTAAGATGAAACTGATAGCCAGAGGAATTTTTGTTCAAATCCCTGCTCAGCCTAAGTCACACTCTCCCAGCCTCCCTCTGAACAAACCTTGCCAAAACAACTCTGTGATAGGATCACCATAAGTTATTTGGGGAGCTCAGGGACCTCAAGGGCCATAAAAATAGAGTCCAGGGGCTGAATGTGGACTACAGATAAACAGCAGGGAAAGGGTGTTGCCATCATGTCCTGCATGTCTCTTCTCAGAGACATCTGGTTTGTTGTTGCTGACAATGGGATACTGCTTTAGATGTACAATTTGGCTTGACTGCACTTGCTGGTCCTAAGCAGGGTAGACAATGTGAATCAATGGAATTCATAAAAGCATTGGCTTGTCATTGAGCAATTGGTTCAATGAGTCTGCTCCAGGAGTGGGAATCATTGGACCTTGTAAGTGTAATTGGAACTATCATGACTAGTAGAGTTGGCCCTTCTTTTTTTACATTGATTCAAGCATCCACGGTTTGAAAATGTTCCAAAAAAGTATAAATTTCAAATATCAAAGCTTGATTTTTCATTTTCCATTTTCTACAGTGCTATATAAATAATAATAATAATAATAATAGGGACACCTTATTTATTTATTTATTTATTTATTTTGCTATGTCACTATATTTAATGAGACATGAGCATCCATGGGTTTTGTTATACACAGGGGATCTTGGAACCAAACCCCAGCGTATAACAAGGGTCCACTGTATTCTTCACCACTGGCTTGGCTGGCTAGATCTGCTTGTAGTCCAACAACATTTGGAAAGCTGCTAGATCCCCTTCCCTGGTTTTAGGATGATGGTTGAGCATGGCAGGAGTCAGCACCCTAGCAGGTTTGTGGTTTCTCTCATACTTCTTTTTATGGTTCCTTTAGTACAGAGTTGGGAATCATGTGGCCATCCAGATGTGGTTGCACTGCAGCTTCTAGCATTCACCATTGGATAGGCTGGGGCTTGCAATTGGACAACCTCTGGTAGGCTGCATAATTCCAACTCCATATCTACTCCACTTGGAACAAAGAATGGGATTTAAATTTTGGATTGATAAAACAGGACACTTTTTCTGGAAAGTGATTTGAGTAGGACTTGAAATGTTTACTTTTTTGGGAAAGGAAAAAAAACTCCCAGTGATTAGGGTAGTCTGGAAGTTGTTATCCAAAAAGTAACTTTTCCAATTTCTGGATGTGAGTGATGAATTGAAGGACTATTTCCGATAGAGTGAGAAAGCAACTTTTGGTGCAACTTGAGACATTAAGAAAACCAAAAAGGGCCTGTGGCATCTGACTGAAAGACTGAATTATGATGCTAGGTGGACCATTGGTCTGACTCAATAAGGCAAATGCTATATTCCAATTCCTTCTCCCCCTACAGAATTCATTCCTCTGCATTTTTCCAGCTCTGTGCTTATAACTCTCTGTACTGTCGTGTTAGCACGTAGCTCCAAAGGGAAATGAAACAAAAGCAAACTGCAATTGTAGGAAACTGCAATTTATTCCAGGTCACTAGACTGATGGCAGCTGTCTCTTTTTCTATTAAGATCACACTGCATACTCAGTCAAGGGAGTGGAGGAATCATTTGCTTTGGACTGAGAAGGGGGGGTGGAGAGCGGATCTACAAACTTATTTGAAATCTATGATCACCACATAAGCTGTGCAAGGCAGATTTGTCAGACATTGAGTGAAGCAAAGACTTAAAAAAAGAACAAGAAGAAGAACTATCCAGGCAGGCCTTCAGCATCTGCCTGCCTGTGAACCTCTGAGGTTTTAAAATGGGCATGCTGGACTTTTAAATATATTTTACTATATTTTATTTGATCATATCCTATTATTAAACTATTATTGCATATTTTGTATTAATATACTAAACGTAACATGTTCTACATATTCTATTATTACGGTGGTGTTTTTGATGGGAGTTTTAGTTGTATATTTAATCGTTCATATTTTAAAATGTATAATTTGTCAGACTTTACTGGCATCTTTTAATTTGTGTTGGAAGCTACTTTCTGTCTCAGCTCTGAGAGAAAGACAAAATGTAAATCAAATCAGCCAGTAAGGAGAGAAATGGCAATGCTGTATACACAGGGCAGGGAATATGTGGCCCATGCAGACCCCTAGGCCCATTTTTGTGGTCCCCGTGGCCCCTGGAGATCAATTGTTTTGTCAAGAATGACCTTAGGGAAAATTGGATGCATTTTCATAACCATTTCAGATCATTTTAGGCCCAGGAAAAGCCTTTTAAAAAAAATCAACATCTAGAAGTCACTCCCTGCATTTTTCAACATATCATGTCTTAACTTTCTCCTAAGCTTATTTTTAAAAAAATCTTTATTAACAATTTTTTAAAAAGTTGTTATAATAAATTCTCTATCACATATCCATTCATTAAAAAAATTCTGTATCGTCTAAAAGCTAAAAGTTCTTTCTCCTAAGCTTAAAATGGCCAATACACACACTGATTAAAAACAAGCACAATGGCCTGTATATTCCCTTTCATCCTTTGTTTTAATCTAAAGGGGGTAGGCAACCTGGTTTCCTCCAAAAATTTTGTACTAAAGCTTCTGTAAATCCCAGTCAGAATGGGTGGTAATCCAGGATTATAAGAATTGTAATTCAAAACTTCTGAGAACAACAGGTGTGCAGCCCATGTTCTTCTCAATCCATGTGCGCACCTGTGGATATGTGCAATTTGTTAAGAGAGAACTACAGAGCCTGAAATGCATGTGCCAGTTCTGAAATTAATTTCAGAAAGACTCCAACTTCAGCCAGAAGGCAGGAGGCACAGATGGGTGGCTAGAGCCAAACCTCTGAACAACAATGAAATAGAATTGGGGGAGGACATCTGCTCATGCCTATTTCACCCAAAGAGCTGGCAGTTTCTTAAAGAATATAATTCCACAAGAGGACAATCAGATGCTGTGGATTTATATCAGAAACAGTTGTAGAAAACAGGTGCAGTTTTCCCCAAATACAATGAAATGTTTCTAATCAAAATCATGGACCACAGTTATCTTTAAAAAATCAGACTATTTGCTGTGTTCAGTTAATCATGCCTCTTTGCAGCCAAGGGCACCCTGACAGAGGAGGAAATGTGCAGAAGAGGGAAATTATTCAAATGGTGGAAAGATTACAGTGACCATTAAAACAACAACAACAAAATCTCTAACAGCTTTTGACAGTGGTGTGTTGTTGTTGTTGTTTTTAAAGTTGCACATGTGGGAGAAGACCACTTTACAAAATGATGAGGATGATCTTTTGGGGAGATGGAGAGGAAGAAAGCCATGGATGCAAAATTATATCTGTGTCTCAAATATGTGGACCATTTAATGAACAGCCCAAGCTATGCATTAAGCCTCAGGGAAGTAACTCAAGCATGCTGGTTTGCCTTCTGTTCAACCAATGAGCTTTGCTATTATTTGTTAAAGAAAGAATTTCTAAGATGCCTTTACTCATTACAATGAAAATGCATGTTTTCTGAACCATTTCGATCCCCTCCCAGTCAATGGTGTGGAAAACGTGTTTCTTTTCATTCCAGCAAACTGACCCTCATTGCTTTTCTTTACTTTCATCATTAGAACTTATGATGTGTTCCTCTTTTAAAAGAAGCATACCAGATTGGCCATCTGTCTACTCCACTATTGTCCATTCTGTCTGACAACCAGAGTTCTGGGCAGAGGACTTTCCCATCACCTGATTCTTTAAACTGGAGAGGAGTTGAAGATGGGACCTCCGCCACATAACATATTATAATGCTCCTCCATCACTGACCTACTGTCTAGCTAAACAGTGCCAGTTTAAGTTGCATCCTCGGACAGCTATGCTGATGGAAACTCTGTTTTGAAGAAAATAGGAATATGTCATGTCTATTGGCTTTCCATTGGGTCTGCCAACCTTCTAGAAACACCAGAACTAAGTAGAATGGTGTCTGCTGCACTTAGGGCTCCAGCTCTTCCTTAGCTGTAGCTTCAAGACTAGTTCTAACTCCAATAATTGCTCTCAAGTGAACAATTATTGGAACACTCATTACAACTCTGGATTTGGCTATGTTTTTTTAAGGCACCAATAAACTTCATGATGATTAGTCGTATTACTACTACTACTAGTAGTAATGACACTACAGTAGCAGTAGTAGTAGTTCTCACTCTTCTGATAATGATGGTGATTATCTTGCCATGCAATGGTGAAAGACAACCATACAGTTGGTCACCTATTTTACTCCCCTGCTTGGTGTAGGAAATCTAAAGGTAAAGTATCTCCAATAGAGAGATCTCCAGCATCTGTCTGAAGACCTCCAACAAGTGGATATTATACCCATTTGCACAGTCATTGCTGCCACTGTTGTACTGCTGTTATCATAATCTGGTGCCATTAAATGTTCAGCCCAAACCTTCCCCTATGTAACTTCAGCCAGTTATGCCAGTCTTGGCTGGAAACCTAGCTCCTCATGTAAAGACTGCGCCCAGCGACGCAAACCTGGAAGGAGCTCTGAAATGGAGCTCCTTCTGGGGCTGCAGAAAGGGTGCTCTATGCGCCCTCGCATGGCCCCACTATGTCACAACCGCACCGCCCCATTTAGAGGTGGCGCGGTCGTGACATCGTAATGGTGGCAGCCGTGTGGAATGGCCGCCACCATTTCGTGTGTGCTCCGCGCGTCCTAGGATTGGGGGCGTCCAGAAAGGATGCCCCTTTCTAACCCTAGCACTCACAGAGCGCGCACTTTTAGGCCCGTCTTTAATGGGCCTTCCTTGCACAAAAACTGCTGTTTCCTGTGAAGAAAATATTATCTACACACACACACAAAAATCTCGTTTGAATTTTGCACCAAAAATATGTCTCCAAATGTAGAATTTTCTGCACAAAACCAAAACCACACATGCACTTTTTGCACAGAGCATATCCCAAATGTATCCCAATATATCTTCAGATCTGTGCTGTTTTCAAATTCTTTCTCAGAGCAGGAAAAAAAATTACCAAAATTACATATTGTTTTCTTTGCACATGAAATTAGCATAGAATTACTCCCCTAGCTCAAACTCATCTGTCTTCTCTTGCTCAACCTTGGCTCTCACAACTAGAACTGCCACGTCTTTGGCATTCTCTCCACTTCTTCAATCTATAGGGCCATGCAATAGGTCTCCAGATATCTCAGGTGATATTTAGGTCTTTCTGTGTGGCCACATCCCTTGTCACTATGAGAACACGGCAGAGCTTCTGGCTGGTTTGCAGTGCTCCATTGTCCTTGGTACAGGTTACAGGTTATTCACCCTTAGTATCTATCTTATTATCTATGACGCGTATATCCTGTCTTTAACTGCATTAGGCCAGTCTCCCTCTGAAAGGAAAGAAACTGACCCAAGGTCACCAAGGGCTCCTCTACACTGGTCAAAATACTCTGGGCTGTTCCTGGAGTATGCTGGCTCTGGCACCATGCTGATTCAGATTTCTCCCATTACCTGCAGTGATGCAGTGGTTGTCTATAGATGTGTCCCACTATGGCTCCCAGGGCCAGTGCTGCTGGCATGAGTCAGCCCCTCTGAGGTCAAAAACAGGCGTTCAGCACCAACTGCATGGCTGGGCACCTTATTGTGACCTCAGAGGGAGGGACTTGTACCAGTGGTGGTGGCGCTGGGCAGCACAGTGGTGGCGCTGGGCAGCACAGTGCCCCCTCAAAGAACCTTTTATGGAGCCCTGGTGGCGCAGTGGTTAAATGCCTGTACTGCAGCCATTCACTCAAGACCACAAGGTTGCGAGTTCAAGACCAGCAAAAGGGCCCAAGCTCGACTCAGGCTTGCATCCTTCCGAGGTCGCTAAAATGAGTACCCAGACTGTTGGGGGGCAAATTAGCTTACTTGCTAATTAGCTTACTTGCTGTTCACCGCTATGATCTTTGGAATAGTGGTATATAAAAAACAACAACAACAACAAAAAAAAAAACAGCCATCCAGTGTCACTATGGAGTGCTCCAGATTTTCTGCGAAAATCCAGAGCAAATGGCGAGTTTTTCACACTGGTATGGGTGATTTGACCCTATGTTGTGTAGACAGATCATGGGGAATGCAAGGGGAAACCAATTTAATTGGCCCATGTAGATATGCCGCAAATGAATTTTATGATTCAGATGGGATTTGAATGTGGAACTTCTGAGGCCAAGTCCAAGTCTGTAACTGCTAAACCATGCTGGCTCTCAGTTCATTAACTTTATTTTCTTATTCTGATTCTTCTTCTTTTGATTATATTATTATTATTATTATTATTATTATTATTATTATTATTACTATTATTTCTTACCCGACTTAAAGGGGGTACAACATAGAGTAAAATACAATATTTAACTTAACACATGATGTGCTGAAAACTACAAACATTTAAAAATGATCAGAAATGACCACAGGGTATTCCTTTTACCATGATTCTCAATTCACTGATATAATTTTGGTGTGGTAAAGATCCCCTGAAGGGCGTCACTTATCCTGCTGTGCCTGTCCCTTCTCAACCCATGCTCATTACAGAAATGTGGCATTTTAGGCAATGGTGTCAAATGGATGCAATGGAGCCGGGAGAAACCATGAAGTGACATAATGGAAACATTTGTTCACTTGCTTGTACTAAATTGGAAACCTCCAAAGCCATGAAATGCCGCTGGAAGATGTTGGGCGTACGTTCCTGCCATGGCATTTTCAAGTTTAGTCGCTGTATCTTTTTCACAGTGAGGCATATCGGAATGTGACATTTGCCTCCCTAGAAAAAGATGTCATTAACCTCCAAAAGAAAAAGAACAGCCATCCTACAATTTGTAAAATTGTAAAAAGGGGAGGAGGTGATTCAGAGTGAGAACATGGTGGCTGAGGAGAGGTTTAAGAGCCCCCCCCCCCAAACGTGGTCTTCAGATACTGCTACTATTTCTAAACTATCTTTGCATTCTCACAATATGTAGGAACCCTGTATCACCACAAAAATAAAAACTATAAGAACATATTGAAATGGGAAACACTGAATACTTGATTAAAATAATCCTAACTGAATAGGAGTTGGAACAAATAAGCCATCCAGATATTTTTGGACTGCAACTTCCAGCCTTTCTCCACTGTTTACCAGTTTATTTCCAAGTACAATTCAAAGTTCTAGTGAACTTCTCTCCACCATCATAACCATGGCAGATTGGGATGCGAAAAAGGGCCTTCTCAGTGGTTTCCCCCAGAATCTGGAACCCCCTTCCTAAGAAGGCCAGACTGGCCCCCTCCCTGCTGTCCTTTCATTGCCAGGCAAAGACTTTTTTGATCTGGCAAGGATTCAAAATGGAAAGCTTTTCTAGAAGGGGCTGAGGATGCTGTATGAGTTTGACTGAACTGTTTTATAATTTTTTATCTTCATGGTATTTTATCCTTTTAAGTGTAGTTTTAAATTATTTTAATTTTGTCAAAAGTTTAATCCTATTTTAATGTACATCTTTTTATATGTATTTATATGTATTGTATTTTTAACGGTAAGCTGCATTGCATCATCATCATCATTATCAATCATCATCATCATCGGTTGTTGTTGTTGGGAGTGCTTTTGTTATGTTTTCCTGCATAGTCAGGGGATGGACTGGATGTCCCTTGTGGTCTCGGTTCTGTCTTCCTTATCTGGAATTTGAAATAATCCAAAATTCAAAATTGTCGGCTGAAATAGTGACACCTTTGCTTCTGATGGTTCAGTGTACACAAATTTTGTTTCATGCACAACATTATTTAAAATATTGTTTACAGAATTTCCTCCAGGCTATGTTTATAAGGTGCACATGACACATAAATAAATTTCATGTTTAGACTTGGGTCCTATCTCCAAGATACTTAATTCTGTATATGCAAATATTCCACAATCAAAAAAAAATCTGGTTACAAGCTTTTTGGATAAAGGAGACTCAATCTAAATTATCATTGTCTCTTGTTGTTGTCACTGTTATTTCTCAACACTGGCTATGATAGCTGGGGCTGCTGGGATTTTCAGGGCTTCATGATTCCCACTTTGGAATAAAAGCATTTTAAACCAGAGGTTCAATCATCATTTTCAAACTTGGCAGCACAACAATCATAAACTGAATATTGACTTCTGCAGCAGACAAAAATGTGTCGCCACTTTTATAGTGGAATTTGCACACATTGAAGTCACTAACAGAATGCCAGACATTGTCTTTCTAAGGGAATTCATAGGCTGGGTTGGGCTGAGGAACTACCAGAGAGAAGGTGGACTTCAAAGACGCTTCTCTCACAAACACACACACTTCTCTCGGGCTCATTTTGCCTCTACTAGATGAGAAGCATCCAAACAAATGAGAGGACTGTCCCTCAGAAATAACACTGTCTGGGACAGTGTGGCATAGCAAATTGCATGTTGGATTGTGACTCTGAGGCCAAGGTTCGATTCCCAACTCAGTCAAGAAAACCCACTGGGTGACCTTGGGCAAGGCACATGTTCTCAGCCTCAGAGGAGGGGAATTCCAAAACCCCTTTGAACAAATCTTGCCAAGAGAACCTCATGAAAGGGCCCCCTTAATGTCACTATAAGTCAGAAATGACTTGAAGGCACACAACAGCAACAATAACAACAACAACAATTGGGGAAATACCAGAAAAATGACCATCCTGATTGCACAAGGTGCCCCCCATGCCATCGCTGACCCTAACCCATCCCCGAGCCAGGCTGATGTGCATGAACTTTGCTTAGCCGGAAAGCTTCTGGCTGAGCAAGAAAGCTTTCTGGCTCAGCAAAATCCACATGCCTCAGCTCGGCTCAGGGACAGGTTAGTGTCAGCGATGGCATGGGGACACCTTGCTGACAGTTTAGCATGCTATAAACTCCATTTTCACTCAGCCATGTGCGTTCCCTACCTATGTCCAGAACGGAGACAAAAGTGCATGTGATAAGCTCCTTCATTGCATATTCCTGATAAGTTCACACATACACATTAGTTTTTTGGCTTCTCACTTCTTTAATGAACACTTGCATCCGCACTGAACAAGTACTGTGATTGAATGGATGTCTGTGGGGCTATTCACATTGTGAAAATAATCCAGGCTGAATCCAGGTTGAATTGCCATTATTCACATGCATCCTGAATGCACCCAATTAAGTTTGGGGTGGCTGCCAAAAAACTCACTTAAACTGGGATAATCAATATTGGGGTTTTCCCTGAGTTTTTTTTTTTATAAAAAAGATCTGCATTGTTGGAAGTGTGAATAACCAATGCGAATAGATGCAAATAGATCCAGGATAATACTCTGCATGCCTTGAATGTGTTCTGAATGCATTCACATAATTGATTCCATTTTTATTTGAATGCTTGCACATGTGAGCAACCGTACTTGCAGAGATGCCCATCAATGTGGTTCCATAGTGTGAATAAGAAATCCAGAATGCATAAGTGAGATGATTCACATCGTCACACTAAAAAAAAAAAAAAAGGGCATCTAAATGACCCTGTGATGCATCTGCCTTGTTGCAACAGCTGGTCTGATCTGTTTCTGGGCACAATCCATAGGGTTGGTTATGACTTACAAATTTCTATAGGGTTTAGGTTGACAGACTATATGCTTCATATGACCCTGAACATGTTTTGAGACTTTCTGGGATGGTCTTTCTCTCTGACATACAACATGGTAGGGACACAGGGAAGACCTTCTCTGTGGCTCCTGCCAAGCTCTAGAACTCTCTTCCCAAAGAGGTTAGACAGGCATCTCCTTGTTATTCTTTTGTTGGCATGTGATGACATTTTTGTTTTAGCTGGCCTTTGAACATTGCTCATGGGAAAATGGTGTTTAATCATGGGCCATAGACCCACTAGATGACCTTGGGCAAGTCGTATGCTCTCAGCCTCAGGGAAGGCAATGGCAAACCTCCTCTGAAGAAATCGTGTCATGAAAATCCTGTGATATATTCACCTTAGGGTTGCCATAAGTCAGAAACAACTTGAAGGCATACAACAATAAGAACAACAACAGCAGCAACATATTATTTGTATTTGGGATTTTTTTCCCATTTTAATGGGAAGGATTTTAATTGCATTTCATTCTACTGATAGTTTAATTATATTTTAGATTTGCATGATGTGTACTTTCAACTGATTGTCTAATTGATTGATTTTATCTTTTTTAGGCTGCCTTGAGATCCAGGGTTGGGAAGAAGGTGGGATATAAGGGAACAAACATACATACAAACAACAATTTGTCATCCAAATATGCAAGTATGCATCTGTATCATATTGTAAACATACAAGTAGCAGGGGTATGTTTCCACTGCCTTGCTGTATGAAAGAGATGGCCTGTTGCTAGGGAGGAACAACAAATCTGTGAAGTCCATTTCTGTGAAAAAATATGTACAATGCTCTTTCCTACCTCTTTGTCTGTACTACATCTCAATAGAATGGCGGAAATGTAAACATCTGTATGTGCATGTTTTCAAAATACAGAATAGATGTCTTAATGGATATATGGCCCTAGTGAGTATGTTGGTGCACAGTTTAGAAATACGTGCTCCTCCTTGTGGGAGGGTTTGCATATTATACAAATGTTCAAATGCTCCTGAATATGTCTCCCCCCCCCCCAGCATGCATTATAATCTGAAAATGCATCAGTTCTGACTGCAAGCAGACTCCATTTCTGTGTTTGTTCCAAGTGGAACAAACAGGCCATGGACCTAATTTCTCACACCCCCTTACCTATCATCTTAAAAACTGAAAAACCTACGTTCAGTCTTGCAATCTTTAGTTAAAGGATGTTAGGCAACAGAGCTCTCTCTGGAAAGAGCAGACAAACATGGCTAGAAGATAATCAATGGCCTGATTTACTGTAAGACAGCCTCATCAGCCCATACATGTATTTATCATTTGTGTTTATGTGAACCAGCCCTAAAGAGAATGACAGGCCACAAGTAGCACGGATAAAACTGATGAAAACCCTAAAGGCTCCCATGCCAGTTCTATCTTTGGCACAAACTTGACCTTTCATTTGTTCTTCATGCCTCAAAAGGCAAGAGTCCAGCCCTGAGGCTAGACAACAATTGACACATGAGGCTCAGACAGTAGAAACTGGCAGAGGGAAGATGAAGACTGAGCTATTGCCCTCTAGCCAGAAGCTGACTATAGACTGGAGAGCGTCTGTGTACCAATGGGTTCCATCACCTGTGGCAATCTCTATGCAACTTCATATATCCAGAGTACCATGGGCAAATCCAAGACACATAAAGTGGGAGTAGGGATTTTAACAAATACTCAAAATATTTCGTGTGCTTAATAAAAATGGGGAGGGGGAAATGGGCAACTGCTACAAGCTTCCTCCCGCTAATGTTTGGGGAAAAATAAAAACCCACCATGACCAGAATTCTGTTGGGGACTTACATGTTTGTAAGTAAACTTGCATCTGTGGGAATTAGAATCAGACAGTTCTGTAATGTCTGTATCCATTAAAGGGCTGCTGCTATGGTACGTTGTGAGGGAGTCATCAAAGTGACTGATGCACAATGGGACAATGTGCATTGAGTCCACTGTCCATGAGTCCTGTTGTGCATGAGTACATTGGTTAGGGAGTGTCAATGTACATTGGGAGACACTCTTGCTAGTGTCCTGTTATGCATCCTTGCAGTGTTCTTTAGGTCTTGTCTATATTAGTCTACATTAGTTCTATATTCTCAAATTCCCCCCAGACAGGAGGTGTGATGTTTATACCACACAACCCCAAAACTTCAAACCAGTACTGGGCTGGACCCAATTTAGGGTTTTCACCCCTTATCCCACATTTTAAAAATGTACTTTTTGCTCTAGGTTTTCTGAAAGCATGAAGAAAGATGTGGCAATGAAGGGTAGCAACAGGCAGCTGCTGGTCCCCCTGTGGCTGGACACGATGTTCTGATCTCAGAGCAACTAGTATCCATAGCAGTGACACTGGCCAGCTCACAGGGACCAGAGCAGTCCATCATTTCTACAGGTAAGGGGGTGAATTTGAGGGGGATGTGAGAGTCAGAATACTTCAGGGGCAGCTCAGAGTATTCTGGCAAGCGTAGACAAGCCCTTAAAATTCAGAGACATAGCAGTGCTTGTCTGCATTATCAGTATGCGAAAGGATCTTGTAGAACCTTTGGGACTAACTGATTGAAAGAGGTTGTAGCATGTGTTTTGTAGACTTGGTTTACTTCCTCAGGTGCATCTACATGCACTGCACTACATGCAGTACATGCATCTGAAGAAGTAAACCAAGGCATTGTACAGACCGGCGCTTTGCGCTGGCCTGCATGTGTACTAGGGTTGCCTTTCCAGAAGCTCTAGTACGTTGTAATGGCGGCGCCCATGTAGAATGGGCACCGCCATTACGATGTCATGGCTGCGTCACCTCCAAATGGGACACGCAGACGTGATGTCTTGGTGCCGCTGAAGGGCGCCTGTGGTGAAAGGGAGCTCCTTCCTTTGTTTGTGTCGCTGGCACAGCCTTTACACAAAGGAGAAAGGGATCAAATGGCCCCTTTCTGCCTTTCTCCACTGCTGTTGGGGTGTCCTTGGGGCATGAAGCCCCAAGGACACCCCTTTCCAGACCGTGGGGAAGCGGCCTGGAAAGCAGCAGATCGGGGTCTCAGGGCTGCCACTGTGGCAGCTGAGGCTCCAATCCGTTGGGGAAAGGGGCGGGTGTAGGCTGCCCCAAAGGGGCGGTCTGTACACCACCCAAGTCTAGGAAAACTTATGCCACAGCTTCTTTTGCTCAGTCTCAAAGGTGCTCCAAGATCCCTTTGCATACTAGTGTTCCTTATAATCTCTGCTATGAAACTAAATGTATGTAAAGTTACATAATGTACAACGTGATAAAGGATTCTAGTCCATGTGGCATGTTTTTTTCCTGTGTGCAATTGAATTTCTTTTTCAAAAAAAGTCCCCAAATGTGAAAAGTCACACAGTATTGTGCAAAATCTCTAATAATCAAATGCAGTGGGGAGAAAACTTCTGAAACAATCCCATCAGTTGATGGAACTCTGTCACAAAGTGAAGACATTTCCCCTGGCAATAACTTGACCTATTAGGATGAAGAGGTTTTGAGTAAAGCCTCTTTCCTCACATCAGTCATATGCCTTTGCAAGTAATCTATCATGCAGACTCTCAAGAAATAAAATTGTCACACTAAAACAAAATCAAGGGAAAAAAATACATCAGCTGCAACTTATATCAAATATAAAGAAAGAGGTATAGCTACAGACGAAGGCAAAATGAGAGCCTTGCCTGCCAAATAAGAATACAGCCCCCATAATGAAATTTTCTGTCTGCAGAGCATTTAGAAATATAGTTTAGGCATCCATAGAAAAGGGTCAGGGAACATTACCAAAGGAATGTAAGCACAGCAAATATAGGTGTGAATGATTTTCAATGTCTGACATACCAGAATGCTAGAAATTTAAGGACAGAATACAAATTCATGCTTGGAAAGGCAATGACTTATCCCTGTCCCTGGAGCTATACCCTACAGCACAACTAAAATTAATATGCAAACATTGGAGGGAAAACCTTCACTAAATGTACATCTGCATTGTAGAAATAAAGAAGTTAACACCACTTTCACTGTCATGGCTCCATCCTAAAGAATCCTGGGATTTATAGTTTTGGGAGACACCAACATTCTTTGGCAGAGAAGGCTAAAGACCTTGTAAAACTACAAATCCCAGGATTCCATATGGAGTTGCAGCATTGAAAGTGGTGTAAAACTGCATTATTTCTACATTGTAGAAGCACCCTAAGATTCGTGATACCATATTAACCTTACTTTGACAACAGCCACCACAATTTTTTTGTGTGTGTGTGTTTGCTGCTACCTGTATATTGCAACCTGAGTACATATAAATCAGATGAATGCCCTGGGAAAGAAACCAATAATGGGATAATTATCCCATATGAAGTTAGATGCTGGGAAAGCCTGAGTACTGGCTGCTAGTCGCAGCCTTCAGAATGCTATGGGGAGGTCCATGAGGGCACAAAAATAAAAACCAAGGGCTTGTACGATAAAGAGTTAGATAGGTCCAGTCAGAGATAGAGAAAGGGCCAGTAGGAAAGAGAGATATGGCCATTAGGAAGAAGGGAACAGAGGAGATCTGAACTGGGTTTAATGGGAGCTCAGGATGAGGAGAGAGTTCAGGATGAAGTGTTACTTTGCCTGAAACTGAACTGTTACTGTGTACTTTGTGTGGATCCAGCCTAAAGCTAGATGTGTAATTTTGTTAATATAACAAGACTTTCCTGTTTGTCTTTTCTACATCTCTGCCTGAATATTTGAGTTTTATCTAATACGTAATTGTGAAAGTCAGTGTGGTGTAGTGGTTTGACCACTGGTCTACGACTCTGGAGATCAGAGTCTGAATCCCCCCTTCGGCCATAGGAATCCACTGGGTGATCTTGGGCAAATCATACTGTCTCAGCCTCATAGGAAGGCAATGGTAAACCTCGTCTGAACAGTTCTTGCCAAGAAAACCACATGATACGGGCGCCTTAGGGTTGCCATAAATTGGAATGACTTGAAGGTACACAATAGCAACAACAATCTAATAATTATTAAGAACAACTGGTCACACTTTACCAGACTGAAACCACTGATCCACACAGCCCAGAATAGGAGTCACTTTGAGGCCCAAGTACCAGATCTAGGCATGGATTTGAGGGTAAAATCGATGGCAAGTGATGGAACTCCAGGATCAGACTGGAGAGGGGTTCCATCAGAGGTAGGGTTGTGAGTCTTAATATAAACAAAAAGAATTGATTGTAGTTTTTTGTGGGTTTTTCAGGCTATGTGGCCATGTTCTAGAAAAGTTTATTCCTAATGTTTCACAAATATCTGTGGCTGGCATCTCTGAAGATACCAGCCACAGATGCTGGCAAAACATCAAGAATAATCACTTCTCCCTACCCAGGGTCACACAGTGTGTGTGTGTGTGTGTGTGTGTGTGTGTGTGTGTGTGTGTACCCAACTGTCTTCCATGCCAGCATTCTCTGTAGGTGCCAGCCACAGATGCTGGTGAAACATCAGGAATAAACTCTTCTAGAACATGGTCACATAGCCTGAAAAACCCACAAAAAACTATAACTTTCATGCTGTTTTTAGTTAGTTGATTTTAACTGTTGGTTTTTAAAAGCATTTATTGTATACTTTTAAAATGTTTTTACTTCTCAGCTGCCTTGGGTCCCTTTCTGGGAGAAAGGCATCCCAGAAATCAAATGAAATCAAATGAACAAATAAATGAGTACCTGCCAAGCATGCTATTATCTTGTTGTAATTCCTGTATGCTAGCCTCTTGTGATAAAGTCCTGTCACAGATTATATACCATGATGTAATGGCCTGCCACAATTTTACGCTGAGCACTTTCCACATCTGTTCTATACTGGGAACACCTCTTTTCCTCCTAATAGATGGGATGACTTTGATTTGGGCTTTACTACCACAGACTGTAGATATGAACTTGCATGATGGAATATTTCTCCAAATCATCATC